>NC_081414.1:818494395-819094395 GCF_030272615.1 Cryptomeria japonica | reverse complement strand
GGGAGGAGTACAAGCCAATCTTCAGTCAGTAATCTCCTATTGTTCTTCAATGTCTCCCAAGCCCTAAATGAATGAAATTGATGAATTCTTGATGGAAGGATGTTGAATTTTATTGAAGTCTTCAAAGATCTACTCTTTCGCTGCATAGAAGGTCCTCGAAAGCCAAAATTCCCATCCCTTCAAATGAAGAAAGAGAGCTCTTATATATGAAACCCTAGGTCTTAATTCCAACTTTTGGCCGACCTAGAGATTGAATATCCCGCCAATTTCTTGGGGTTAAGCTTTATTTTATGATTGGATCATGCTCCTAAAATTTTGGGAAAAATGTCCGGGACCATGTTGCACTCTGGGTGCCATGGTCCCGACAACTTTTCACCAAATTTTCAGAACCGTCGGATATGATGATTTTAGAGAGAATCCCGAAGTTACAGGTGATTTTGAGATGTTTTGACCCCCAAAATCAAGCCCCCAAGTTCAAAATAGGACCTAATTAGGGTTTTTGATTAAATGATGTATAGGAGGAATAAAATGAAAAGGGCACACTTTAATGAAAGGGCCCAACTTTATGATATGGGAGATGATAAAATAGAACCTTAGACCTAATTAATTTAATTAATTAAGTGCTAAAGGGGAAATGCGATGCAAAATGCAAAATGCGCCAAGGCGGGTGCTAAACTAGGTGTGAAATTGTACCACCGTAGCAAGTGCGTACAATTTACGACGCTACAAAAATTATAAAAAAATATGTGTCACATCCGGACATGAGTCTAATACTTATATTATAAATCTTATAAAAATATATTATGATTTGATTGTGAATAGGGTGGTCAGACATACGCCTACTTATCTTTTTCTGAAAATTTTAGTAACACTGCATTGAAATTTGATATTTTCAACAAATACAGTTTTTTTTCTCCAAAAAACAACTAGTAGCCTAGAAACTATAGTCAATTTTTTATAGATTCTCTTTTTACATATTTTAAAAATAATGTTCATAACTTATTCAAATTTTCATGTCACGTTGCATAACTCTGATTTTTTGAAATTTCATTGCCACTTAAGGGCCTATTTTGGCACACCATTATCTTGCACATACCCATGATACATGGACCCATCATCATCTATCATCTATTGTGATATCTTCTTCTTTTGAGGTGTACACATCATGCCAACCAATAGTCTGATCTCTCCTCATTCCCCTATGATACAACAACTGCAAAAACATGCTCTGGCTATAGAAGATATGAAAGACAATCATACTCAACTTAAATTTCCTTGCAATCATTTGGCATGGATATTGTTTGAGATAAAGGAGTTATATATTGTGGAACCCATGTATTTTCCCCCTCACTTGACTTGCATTGATCCTAGTCACATTGAATATAACTCTGAGAAAAAAAAGACAACTTCCGTGTCCGAATGGTCCATGTAATTGCATCTGAACCATGAAATGAATACATCTTTGAATAATCTTTGATTTTCTAATAATCCAATCTATCTCCTACTGTGCCCTCCTCAACTGACCAAAAGAATTTGCGCACTATTGAATCAAGTGTCCCTCCCTACGACATTCTTGAACTACACCAATCAACAATAGAACATGCATAAGAGAATTTAGCACCTGCAATCCTCAATTTCTCCTTAACTAGAGCTCTCTTTAAACATGCACTTGGTCCATCATGCTTCTCTTTCCCATGCCAAGCTTAAAAAAATCTCTAAATTTGAGGTACACCCCTCTCTGCATACATTTATACTCAACCAATAAAACATGCATGCATTCTTGAATTGACATGTGCAATTATTTGACCAAATGAGATGTCAATCTAATGCAATACCTTTCTACTGCAAGAACTCAAAAAAATTCTCAAAACAATGTTGTACATACTTAGAAGAGTGAGATATATCATCACTCATATAAAAATGATACTCCCTAATTATCTTCCTACCCTCTTCTATATTATCAGGGGCATGTTTATATGTTATGTGAACATAAATAACAATCTGAATGGAATTGTAATATTGAGCCTATACTTCATTTTGAGGTTGCAATGTGTAGTTTTCTGCAAAATCGACCATTGATATAATAGTACCAATTAGGAAAGAGTTCTTTCACATCCTAAATTTATGATCCAACCACTGAGACCTATGGGTATGCCTCGCATACTTGTAGAATTTTTTTCCTTAAAATCTAAAATAAAATTAGCAACACTGACTTCTCTAGAGACCAACTCACATCTAGAACCTTCACCTCCACTCTTCAAAGTATATTTGATTGTATCATAAAATGGCTTCAAAGATTCAAAAGCCCTTTGTAATATTTGCAAGGTAGGATGTGCTTCACAAAACATTTTGTACAACATTGTTTGGCTTGATTCCAAGAAATGTTTAGGATACAGTGTGCTATCTCAATTGCCAGTTCTTAACTTTAAAACATCCTTTACATTGGGTGATACTCTATAGTTAGAGTGCCAAAATTGTTGGTATCATTTTGAGGAGGATTGTCGTGTCTTTCTCTTCTTGCAAGTGCTCTATCAAAAGTTTTATGATTTATGTTCAAATCAACACAATTTTGTCTCATAAAGCGACCCTTTCTCAAATGATGGCTTACTAAGTAGTTATATCACTCTCCAAGAAGCTCTCTTATCTTTTTCCTTGCTATTATTTCCAATAGATTCGAGAGCATTAAAAATATTTTTGATAATAATATAATTTTTCTCCATCTTCTTGTTCACACGAATCTTCAATTTGGCTAGAAAAGGTCTCACCTTGTGCATCTTTAGCAATTGTACAAAAAGTTGGAATTGCTTGATCAATGTCTTATTGCTAAAATATTGGTTGAAAAGTTGTGCAACCCACAATTAAATGGTTTGTGTTGACCTCTTACCCTCAATATTGTCTATAATGTTCTCATCAATTTCAAGTAACCATTTTGGGGTTCTTGAAGGTCTTGAATTTGGAATTTGACTCTCTTCCATGGGAGGGTATTCATTTCTCATGTAATTTGGTGATACATAATGTTCACTTAGTTCAACATTTTCACATTCAATGTCAATTCCAACATTTTTACCTTCAATGTCAGTTCTAACATTTTCACTTTCAATTCCCACATTTTCATTTCCAAATTCAATGTCATGTTGAACATTTTGAATATCAATTTCAATATTTTCATTTCCAGATTCAGTATCATGTTGAACATTTTGAATATCAATTTCAACATTTTTAATTCCCTATTTGAATATCATGTTCAAAATTTCCAATATTAATATCTACATTTTCATTTTCATTTTCAAAATCATGCTCAACATTTGCATATTCAATTTCCTCTTCACTTGAAATAATATTTGTAGAGGATTCGCCAAAATTTGGCATACCTTGTCTTCTCTTCCTATGACTTTTTCTATCTCTTTGTCTATATGCTTCAATTTTCTCTTTTGAAAGTTTTCTTTTATGTTTTTGCTTTTGAAAACTACTGCTCCTCGTTATACCTCCACAAAGATGCTAAAAAATGATTGCTAATGACAAATAATTTGTGTAAAAAATTGTCAAAAAAGTAGAATTTTGTCTTTCTCTGTTTGAAAATCCATGTTTGTCACCCGCAAAAAGAATGTAGGGACCATTGGAATGCACAAAATGACCCACTATTATATTTTGTGTGGCCCAGGTATTAGATATCAAATAATATCGAATATTGGATATTCTTTCATATTTTCATATGGGTGACAACAATTTGTTGGTGTCCAAATGAAAAGATATCAAATATCGGGTTATATCCGATATTTGATATATTTTTATATGGATGAAAATAATTTGGTTGGTGCCCTTTCTCAAAGGTATCAGATATTGAATAATATCCAATATTTGATACCTTGTTTAGGATAGGGAGAGAGGTAGGGGGATAGGGAGATAAGGGGAAAGGGAGAGGGAGAGATAATGAGAGGAGGAGAAAGGGAGAGGGAGAGATAAGGAGAGAAGGGGAAGGGCTCAAGGGGGTGGGCAAGGGAGAGAAGGGGAGAGAGAGAGAGTAATTAGGGGGAGGGGGAGAGGTAAGGAGATGGAAGTATCTCCCTTCTCTCTGTCTCTCTTTTTTGATACTCCATCTCCTTCCCTCTCCCCCTCCCCCTAATTACTCTCTCTTTCTCTCTCTCTCTCTCCCTTTCCCCTTCTATCCCTATCTATCCCTCTCCCTTTCCTCTTATCTCTCTCTCTCCTTTTCCCACCCCCTTGAGCCCTTTCCCCTTCTCTCCGTATCTCTCCCTCTCCCTTTCCTCCTCTCTCTCTCTCTCTCTCTCTCTCTCTCTCTCTCTCTCCATGTCCCAACCTCTCTCTCTCTCTCCATGTCCCAACCCCTTGAGCCCTTTCCCTTTTTCTCCCTATCTCTCCCTCTCCATTTCCCCTTCTCTCATTTTCTCTCCCTCTCTCTCTCTCTCCCTTGACCACCCCCTTGAGCTCTTTACCCTTCTCTCCCTATCTCCCCCTCTCCATTTCCCCTTCTCTCTTTCTTTCTCTCCCTCTCTCTCTCTCTCTTACCCACCCCCTTGAGCCCTTTCCCCTTCTCTCCCTATCTCTCCCTCTCCCTCTCCCTCTCCCTTTCCCTTTCCCCTTCTCTCTCTCTTGCTTTCCCTCTCTCTCTCTCTTGCCCACACCCTTGAGCCCTTGCCCACCCCCTTGAGCCCTCTCTCTCTCTCTCTCTCTCTCTCTCTCTCTCTCTCTCTCTCTCTCTCTCTCTCTCTCTCTCTCTCTCTCTCTCTCTCTCTCTCTCTCTCTCTCCTACTCCTAAACAAGGTATCAAATATCAAATATTATCCGATATCTGATACTTTTTATTATTACTCTATTAATAATGTATATTATTTATAAATAATATATTATATATCAATATTATAATATTTTATATTATATAATAATATCTAATATATTAAAATATAAAATATAATATATTATAAATTATATCTATGAAAAAAATACTATAAATCAGATATCCAATATTATTAGATATTTGATACTATTGAATATTTGTTACATTTGACAAAAAAACACAACCTTGGTATTTGCCTCGGGATTGCTTTGGTATTTGGCTAGGACATACCGAACCTAAAAAGTCAACAGAAAAAAACATGTTTAGGAGTTTTCCTTTCTTTTCTAGACTTTGCCTTGGTGGCTGACAACTTAATCTATAGCCAAAATTGATGAAATGAAAATGGATTTTTAAGGAGATTCTTAGCTTTCCAACAATGTTGCCTTATTTTAACTTTATTCAATAATTATTATTCATTTTCTAATTGAATTATGAATAAATTTTTGATTCATAAGTTGATTGAAAAACATCTATAACTTTCAAACGCTATCACATTTTTTGAATCTGAAACATGTGTCACATTCTATGATTCTCATACTTTAGGATTAAAAAAATAATTGAATTTCATATGGGTTTTTTATATTTTTAAAAAGTTGTAGTAAAAAATTCATAATTAGTTATTTATTTTAAAAAAACAAAAAAATATGTGTAACATTTGAACATGAGTCTTCTACTTATATCTAAAATCTTATAAAAAAATATTATGATTTAATTGTGGTTAGGGTTGTTAGACAAACACCTATTTCTTATCCTTAACCTGAAATTTCAAATTTTTGTCAAATAATTTTATTATTTTTAGAAAACAACTAGTAGCTTAGAAACTACATTCAATTTTCTATAGATTCTATTCTTACATATTTTTGAAATAATGTTGGTAACTTATTCAAATTTTTACGTCAAATTGCATAACTTTGTTTTTTTAAATTTTCATTGCCACTTAAGGGCCTGTTTGGCCCACCATGATCTCACACATACCCAACTAAGAATTCTAGGAGGATTCCTAAGACCTATGTGTGTACCCTAAGTAAATTTAATTATGCAATTCAACTTTTGAGAACCTTATCAAACTAGGGAGAATTACAACTAAATTATTTAAAATTTCAACTCAACAACTTACTCAACTCAAATTTTAAATTTGAAGATCTTTCAAATTTATTTAGAGTTTGTCAAGAATGAATTACACATCAAGAATGAACATCAATCCCATAATATTCAATTTATATATAGTCCTCTTCGTATTTCTCTATCCAATGGTGATTGCTTCAATATTTTTTCTAGCTTATGCTTTCGTCTTCACATTATTCTTTCTTCTACAATTTTTGGTGCAATTGTTTTTGGCTTAGTTCCATGTATTTATGTTATTCCCTCTTCTTTCTACACTACACAAGTCTATTTTTTCACCCTCAATGCAACTTCTAGCTGGATATTCTCACTCTACTCTTGTTCCTCTACTCACCACGCCCTTTTGTCCCTTTTCTTTCTTACACAACTTATACTCTTCTTCTTGTGTTTTATTTTTCCTATTCCAAAGATTTACCATTTTTTACCACACCTAAACTAGTCTTTCAATCTACACACAACAACCAATGATGCCTTTTCTTGGCACATTGTTCTCTTTCATTTCCTTGGTACTGAGTGGTTGATTGCTACTGGCATTCCATTTTTTTTCTCCTTAATCTTCCACACAATTATTTTCTCATGATGTTGTTGAAACTTGTATGGCAACCCTTTCCAATTCTACGCCCCTCCACCTTTTCCTAAACTCTACCTCTCTAACAAGTTTTTTGACACTCCTTTTCAACTCTCATGCAACATAGAAACTTAGGAGTTTATTAATTTTTCTTAAGGTCATTTTCAAAGGTGAAATTGGTATTTAACAATATCATATTTTTTATTTTAAAACTGAAAACAAATTTGAATAGCATTTCAAATTCCTTAACCATAAAGATGCAAAAAAAAAAAACTAGAAATAAAAATTGAAACTATAAATTCGAGAAAGAAGATTACAAAACATGTTTTTGATGATTTATCACTTAAGTTACATGTGTCATTAGGACCTAGGTGAAGAACATACTAGATAAAATACCCATTTTACATGAACACCCCTCTTATGTGCAACTTAGGGAGAATGTACACAAATGAAAACACTACAAGATGCATCCTAACCGCTAGACCATGTTAGGTACCCATGTACAAATGCAATAAAATTTAATATCTCACAAATGGAGAAAATAAGAAAACCTAGTGGAACAAAAATCCTCCCCAAATGTGAGTTGGAAACAAAATACTCTCAATAAACAATAAGATGGATAAAATTCCATGTGAGGAAAATGCCCCCCCGTAAGAGAGAAGAAGAAGAGAGACCATCATTCCCCCAGTGTAAAGTCTCCTTCAATGATGGTAGATAATTGGCATTGAATGCTAAAGAGATTCAATCTCATTGAACAACATTTTCCCCTTAGGAAGAAAAAAAACCAAGATGGTATTTAGTATGTCTTTCCATTCCTAAAAAGAAGATGTGAGAAGAATGATGATGTGTGATGTCATTGAAGTCTTCTCAAGTGTCTCCATGTTGATGCTTGAAGTTGTCACCATTCAATCATGTGTTCCAGACCACACTAATGAAGATGAAAATCCAAAATATCTTAGAAATTAATGTAAAATATCATTCAAAGATAAAGATACCCCTGCTAAAGATAAAGAAACTCCCTCCAAATATTGTTCAAAAGTATCTACACTAATATCAAGCTATGAGGAATGATCATGTAGAGAATGAACAAGTGGATTAGAGTGATTCCTTACAATAACTGAAGAAGGATAATCTCCATCAAATAGAATATGGATGCAAGCAATTGTGTATCCTAAATTTGAAGTTTATAACTCAATAAATAATCATGCAATGTTTATCAAGTGATAATCCCATGTATTTAATCACTAGAACACAATGTGTGTCTTGCTACATTGAATCACAACAAGTCAAAATTATGGAAGTTGACACAAGTGTCATCATATGTAATAGTAAATGAAGGATATGGAATCTTAGCACATGCCTCTATTTCCTTGGAAGATAAAATAGCTCCAATATTCAAATGACCATACTAAATCTCCTCAAAATTGTCTATACTAGATGTCGAAGTGTGTACATTAGTTGAAGGAACATTAGGAGCACAATGTGAGAAGGTGTAGAATCAAGATTGGTGATCAACCTCCCCAACTAAAATAAAATATTTGATATGAAATACAAGATGATGATAGAATTTGGTGTGAGCTCAAAGCTCTTTCCTACTCCACCATGTGTGTTATTTGATAGATAGAAAGGATATTGGTTGACAATGAAGGAACACAAAGAACATTAGTGAATTCTTTGTCATTAATGTCAATATATCCCTTCCCACAAACATGCATATGTATTGTGATGAACAATACTTAAATGAAAAGAACATAATCTATATGATGAAGCTATATATTAAGAGGCTCTAGAATCAAGTAACCAATTCTTTGATTTAGAATATCTAACTGCAACAAATGATTGCCTCTTATGCCTTTCTAGATTTTATGATGAAGAAGAAGATGAAACCCTTGAAATTGTTGTAGGAAAGCTAATTTGATCATTCTTAACAATATTCTTCAACTCATCAATTTGTTTTGAATAATACTAGTGCTCATCATGCATTGATTTATTGGAATATGCACATTTAGTATTCTTTATGTAGCTTTTTCTTTTGTCTTCTTTTTCTTCTTATCAAGATTTCCTATTTATTTTTGTACCCTTGTCTCACTAGCCACCAATTCTTATGGTTTATAAAACTTGATTAGACCCATGTGAATTAAATTTTCTTCCTTTTGGATGAGGAGATTTACAAAATCATCAAACTTAGGATCAATATATGATGCTCCCATAGAATTTCGATGGGTATGAAAGCCATAAATATCAGGAACAACCTTGGATAACACATTGAGAATCAATTGAGAACCCTTTTTCTTAATATCGCAATCTTTTAGTTGTGTTCTTAGTTAAGCTTGATTTTGGAAATGTAGTCTTGTATGTAGTCAAAACCTTTTAGATCAAGATTCATCAAATTATTGTCAATTTGGTATCTCCTAATCTTATAAGTTTTACCATATATTTTTTTGTTTTTTAAGCCTCCTAAGGTGTTTTACATGATTCAGTATGAAATTACAAATATAATGATGCTAATGAGTATATGCATCCAATTTTTCCTCTTGATTGATCTCCTTCCTTATTAATTCATTAGGATCATTATGTTGAGAAATTTTTTCTTTAGATATTCAAGATAACCCTTTCCCATGAGATGGTTTGATATTAATTTTCTCCATGATACATAATTATAAGGAGTTAGGAGTTTAAGTTGAGGTTTCTCCATTGGATGAACACACAATACACAAAATGAAGGTAATCAACTACCACAATATTACCACACCTCCCCATTAATTACTTAATAAAGAATCTCCTTGTTCTTAATGCATTTCCAAATTCTAGATGCAAAAACCATCAAGAAAGACTTGATCTTGGTACATAGAAATGTAAAATTTGGCCACAACATCAATGCATAAATTTTACACAAAATGAGATCAATATGATCACACCACTATATACTTTCAAAAAATGACACCCAAAAATATTATCGTAGGAGAAAGAACAAAGTCCCAAAAGTTTCAAAAATGAGAACTACTTAACAACACCTATGACAATTTACATTTTTTGGAAAAATAAGGTAGCGAAAAAAAATGATTGTATCACTACATGAAGAACACAAAATTTTACTCCAAATGAAAAAAACAAATCTCACAAAAAGGAGGTTGTAAGCCCACGATATGAGCAACTAAAGTTGGACCACCAAAGTCAAAATGCAAATGATGAGGGGGACAAAGTTTTTTTAACCCATACTAACATAGTGCTGATGTCAATAAGGAATATTTATTTTCTTCAAAACATTCTTTGAAATATTCCTCTATTGCCTAGTAATAAAATATTCTTTTTGTGAATAAAATATTCTAGTTACAAATATGTGAGAAAATGTTTTGAAAGATGCCAATAAAACATTTGGAATTTGGCTAATAGATTGGCATGGTGGAATACATACAATGAGAAAATTATAGCATCATTGCATGGCATTGTTAGTTAAATGAGAGGGGGGGTGAATCAGATAAACTCACAATTCAATGTTCTAATCAGATTCAACCTCGGTAGAACTTACTTGATATGCAACTATGACTATAAATCATTCAAACTCATAAACAGATAAAATTGAAACATTAAAACACATTAGACACCAGATTTAATGTGGAAACCCAAATAGGGAAAAACCACTATGGGATTTCGGACCCACAAAAAAAAATACTCTTCTAGAGTATGCTCGGTTAAAAGCCAATCCTATTAAAGATTACATAAACACATTGCTAGATGTGACCTGATCAAGCGATTTCCCTCAGATCTATCAGAATCTTGCACTTTGTTAGAAGTTACCTTGTCAAAGGGTTTCAAAGACTTAATTAGAATGTTACCTTCCTAAAGGATTTACAAATAAGACTATTAGGTCCACTTGGTTAACAGATTTCCTATCACTTACAAAAATAAATAACAGTAATAAAATATATCTGCAACTTCACATCTGAAATGTTATAGCAGACTCTATGTGCTCAAAATAATCTTGTCATAAGACTTATCCTTCTCCTTGTTGGGCTTCTCACTATGTTCTTCAATCTTCTATATTCTGTAATCACTTCTGCAACATCACTGTGCTTCTATTTGCCCGCATACTTTGTTCATCAACTTTTCATTATTTATAGGCAATTCCTAACCACTTAATCTACTTAATCACATTTCTCATGATTAATCTTAGCCATCAGATCTTCAAACTTGACTAGGTTCATTGAATCCTTCGAACTGAAATTTTTTTTATCTTGCCTTGAAGCTTGTATTCCTTCCTTGGTACTTGTGCTCGGTTATGACCATTCAATCTATGTTGTAGATCTAACTCTTGAATTTTCATTGCCATTGATCCTTAACAAACTTCTTGCATGACATTCCAATCTTCTATCAATCTCCAGCTCATTAGCATCCTTCATTTAATAATGTATTCACTCGTTCAATGCGTTCTGTTACTGCTTGGTTGATAGTCGGTTAATTCTGAACTTTACTCAGTAGACATTCTCATCTCAGTTGCTTAGCTTGCTGATGATGCTCGGTAACTCCTTCCTTCTTTAACCAACATTGACAACCTTGGAGTTTACCAACTGGCTCCTTGCTCGGTAAAATAGAATAGTATCAAAACTTTACTCATTCTATTCCATGAAATATTTTCTCCTTCTTATTCATTCTTTGAATACACATATATAGGATATCAAAACAATCAAAATATCATAATCTCATCATTGTCTAACTCGGTAATAGTTTCCCATTGAATAACTTATTACTCCCCTTCATTTTCACATTCTTTCAGTGTCACTTACCGACATCTTTATACTCATCAAAACATACTCTTTAAGATATGGCAACATCATACTGAATCATAAAATCAATTGCTTGACATCAATGACAAAATAATATTATTAAGATAGTAATCATCTTTTATCAGTTATATCATTAATCTCCAACAACCTTCTCAATATCATCAACCAACAAACTTATTGTAATGCCAACAATCTCCCCCTTTGGCATTGATGGCAATACCAACTTGATTTATTCCAATTGATTCGAATGTTGTTAATCTTCTCCTATTATCCTTGAGTTGTAAACTTGTCTTGTAATCTCCTCTTGTAATCTTCTCCTCCTATCATTAGTCTTCTCTCCCTTTGACAACAATGCCAAAAGTAAGATTGATCCATGATTACTTCCCTTGTGAAGTAATTTCCTTGCTATTAAAACATATACAAATGTATCTCAGTTAGAGCATCTTGTCTTCATTCACTATTTCCTGCACAACTTTAGACAACCTTCTAAAGTGTGTAAATCAACATCAACTTACAAATAGTATTCTATGGAGTCGTAGAATTGATGCTTTCACCGAACTCTGTCAGCGAGTACTAGATAGGGGTAGGACCCCTAACTTACTTCTGAGATACTCAAAAGTGTCCCTTGGTAGTGGCTTTGTGAACATGCCTGCTATTTGCTCCTTTGTGCCAACATATTCTAGCACAACTTTCTTTTCTTTAACTTCTTCTCTTAGATAATAATACTTTATAGAAATATGCTTTGTCTTAGAGTGCATTACTAGATTCTTTGAAATATTAATAGCACTTGTATTATCACAAAATATAGTTACTGGCTCGAAAACTGTCTCATTCATACCTTCCAATAGTTGTTTGATCCATGCTATATTGGTACAATTCAATGTTGCATCAACATATTTAGCTTCAGTTGTTGATTGTGAAATGCATCCTTGTTTCTTGCTAAGCCAACTCACTAGTCTTTCTCCCAAAAGGAAAGCTCCATTGCTTGTGCTTTTCCTATCATCAATATTTCCTGCCCAATTAGCATCAGTATAGACTTTTAAGTCAAAATCATTCCTCTTTTTATATAGTAAACCATAATCTTCAGTGCCTTTCAAGTATCTAAAAAATTCTCTTGACTACTATCATATGGGTTTCTTTGGGATCTGCAGAAAATCTTGCAGCTATACCTACTGCATGTGCTATATCAGGCCTGTTGTGAACTACATATTGCAACTTTCCAATCATAGATCGGTAAAGTGTCTCATCAACAGATGTAGATTCATCACTCTTTGATAGTTTACAATTAGTAGTCATAGGAGTACTTACAGGTTTAGAACCCTCCATTCCAAATTTCTTCAAGATTTCCTTTATATACTTGGATTGAGTAATGAAAATCCCATTTTTCATTTGCAGTATTTGTAAACCTATAAAATAATTTATTTCACCAATTAATGACATCTCAAATTCTTTGCACATTTCATTTCCAAAGTTCTTACATAAAGAATCATTTCCACAAAAAATAATATCATCAACAAATATGGCTGAAATCAGTATTCCATTATTCTCATCATTCTTCATATACATGTTGTTGTTTTCACTAGTCCTAATAAATCCAATCTTTATTAAGTAAGAGTGCAACCTTTCATACCATGCTCTAGGTGCTTGCTTGAGGCCATATAAAGCTTTGTTCAACTTACATACCTGATCTTTATTCTTCTCTTCAATAAATCCTTCAAGTTGTTCAATATAGACTTCTTCTTCTAGTATACCATTCAAAAATGCAAATTTAACATCCATTTGATATACCTTGATATTTTTGTAAGCAGCATATGCCAACAATGTTCTCACTCCCTCAAGTCTTGCCACAAGTGCAAAAGTCTCACCATAGTCTATTCCTTCTTCTTGAGCATAACCTTTGCAAACTAGCCTTGCTTTATTTCGAATGACCTCACCTTTTTCATTTAGCTTATTCCTGAAAATCCACTTTGTATCGATTACATTTTTGTCTTTTGGTCTTGGGATCAGTGTCCATGTTTCATTTTTCTTGATTTGTTCAATCTCTTCTGTCATAGCATTCACCCAATCTTCATTGCTTAATGCCTCTTTTACTATCCTCATCTCAAATTCGGATATCCAACATGTGTTGTGTCTCAGTTTGTTCCTTGTCATCACTGGAGCATCCTTATCTCCTATAATCTGACTTGATGCATGATTTCTTCTGACATATTTTGCTAATATAGGCTCCGTAGGCTCTGTATGATCTTCTTCATCACCCGGTAACTAAGTATTTTCTTCATTGGCTTTCTTGATAAGACTTCTTGGTTGTACACATACAAACTCTTCATAATCTTTTGGTTCTTTGGAATTTCCTTCATCATTCCTTTCTGCAAATTCATCAATTTTCACATTTGCACTTTCAACAATTTTGTTAGATGATTTGATTAGACATTTAAATGCTTTACTCCTAGAGGAATAACCAAGAAATGTTCCTTCCTCTCTTTTCTGATCAAATTTTCCATTTCTGTCATCTTTGTGAACATAACATCTACTTCCAAATATTTTAAAATAACTTACATTTGGTTTCTTGTCATACCAAATTTCATAAGGTGTCTTCATAGTTCCTTTCTTCAGTTGTACTCGGTTCATGGTGTAAACTGCAGTGCTAATTGCTTCTCTCCAAAATATTTGAGGTACTCTCTTTTCTATCATCAAAGTTCTGACACAATCTATAATTGATCTATTCCTTCTTTCAGCTATTCCATTTTGTTGTGGTGTCCTCGATGCAAAAACTTGTCTTTTTATACCATGATCATTGCAAAATAAGTTAAATTCATCATAAATGAACTCTACTCTATTAGATCTTAGACATTTCAACTGTCTTCCTATTTCTTTTTCAACTCTTGCCTTATACCATTTGAACATTTGAAAATCTTATGATTTCTCTTTTAGAAACATAATTGACATCATCCTTGAGTAATCATCCATAAATAATATGAAGTATTTATCACCATAATAACTTTGAACTTTCATAGGACCACAAAGATCAGTGTGCACAAGATCTAAAATTCCTTTAAAAGTGTAAGACTTACTTGTAAAGCTTGATTTTGTCATCTTACCCATCTGGGATCCTTGGCATATTGCATTCTCAGGTTTTTCCAAGCTCAGTAAACCTCTTACATGATGCTTCTTACTTATTTTGATTAGGTTATCAAAATTTACATGACAAAACCTTTTATGCCATAACCAGGTATCTTCTATTTTTGCATACAGACAATTGTTCCGAGTTGAGTCAAGGTGAAATGTATTACCTCTTGTTTGAGTCCCGGTAGTAGCCAACTTTCCATGTTTGTCATGAAATTTGGTAATTCCTTTCTGAAATTCTATTCAGTATCTTGTATTGTTTAGCTGTGCTACACTCAACAAATTTTATTTCAGACCTTCAACCCAATATACATCATCACATTTAGTATTGTCAAGAAGTGTAATAGAACCTTTACCTTTCACAGAACATGGTGCATCATTACCAAATCTTACATAACCTCCATCATAATCTTCTAATTTAACAAACTTGTGTTTATCACCTATCATGTGATGTGAGCATCCACTATCTATGATCCAAGAATCATTATTATTTATGTGTGATATTAAGGCTTTTTCGTCATACATTTCTTCATCCGATCCATCTTTGATAGCCACAAATACAACTTCCTCTGTCTTAGTCCCATCAGATTTATCATCATTGGATTCCTCATCAGCTACTGGGCATGTCTTTCTATCTCTCCTTCTGAAGTCTGGGTGCCCTCTGTATTGGTTGTCTTTCTGTTTGTCATCTCGGTATTCTCTCTTTTCATCATCTTTGTCAGGATAGTTAGAATCCATATGTCTAATTTTATCACAGTTAAAAAATTTTAAAGGTAACTTCCCTTTATACTTACCTTTGCCTCTCGATAACCTTCTGGCCAATAATGCTTCAAACTCTTCTTGCTTTTTGATTTCCTCATATAGTTTGTGTACTTCTTCCATGTTTTTGAGAAATCTTTCACTTGGTCCACTGTGATTTCCTTCAGCATACTTATTCATTCTATCATTGTAATCTTCAGATTCACTAAGACAAAAAGAACTAAAAGCAGATTCAACTTTGTTTACCGAAGACCCACTGTTATCAAAATTAATTAACTCAAAAGCATGTATCTTACCGATAGTAGCATCCAAAGAGACTGGCATATTTGGTACAGACCTTAATTCATTAATTGTAGAGACTCTAATGGCATAAGTAGGTAGAAGTGTTCTCAGCAACTTACTTGTTACATCCTTTTCTTCAATAGTTCCTCCTGCTCCTTTGATTTGATTGACAATTTCCTTTAACCTTGTACTGTATTAGATTATGTTCTCTCCCTCATTCATTCTCATGGATTCAAGTTGTCCTCTTAGACTGTCTGCTTTTTCTCTTTGAACATGTTCATCACCACCATACACAGATGTGAGCTTATTTCACATAGCTTTGGCATCATTACAACCTTCTAGATCATTAAACTCTGAGTCGATCAAAGCTGATGTTATCTCAATCATTGCTTGAATATATTCTTGCTTTGCCTTTATTTCTTCCATTTTCATAGGGTAGGTGCTAGGTGCAATGTAATCATTCTCTAGATAATATGTTGCATATTCTCCAATTTCTGATAAGTGCAACTTCATCCTTTTCTGCCATGTGGTGAAACTTGACTTGCTCAACTTTGGTGCATCCCTTTTATACATCTTTGGATCTTGCCTCAAGTTCCTTTAAACTTTTCTTTTGGAGTCCAAGCTCTGATACCAATTGTTAGTTAAATGAGAGGGGGGGGTGAATCAAATAAACTCATAATTCATTGTTCTAATAAGATTCAACCTCGGTAGAACTTACTTGATATGCAACTATGACTGTAAATCATTCAAACTCATAAATAGATAAACTTGAAACATTAAAACACATTAGACACTAGATTTAATGTGGAAACCCAAATAGGGAAAAACCACTGTGGGATTTTGGACCCACAAAAAAAATATACTCTTCTAGAGTATGCTCGGTTAAAAGCCAATCCTGTTAAAGATTACATAAACACATTGCTAGATGTGACCCGGTCAAGGGATTTCCCTCAAATCTATTAGAATCTTGTGCTTTGTTAGAAGTTACCTTGTCAAAGGATTTCAAACACTCAATTAGAATGTTACCTTCCTAGAGGATTTACAAATAAGATTGTTAGGTCCACTCGGTTAAGAGATTTCCTGTCACTTACAAAAATAAATAACAGTAATAAAATATATCTGCAACTTCACATCTGAAATGTTATAGCAGACTCTATGTGCTCAAAATAATCTTGTCATAAGACTTATCTTTCTCCTTGTTGGGCTTCTCACTCTGTTCTTCAATCAGATCTTCAATCTTCTATATTATGTAATCACTTTTGTAGCATCACTGTGCTCCTATTTACCTGCATACTTCGTTCATCAACTTTTCTTTATTTATAGGCAATTCCTAACCACTTAATCTCCTTAATCACATTTCCCATGATTAATCTTAGCCATCAGATCTTCAAACTTGACTAGGCTCATTGAATCCTTCGAACTAAAAAATGTTTTATCTTGCCTTGAAACTTGTATTCCTCCCTTGGTACTTGTGCTTGGTTATGACCGTTCAATCTGTGCTGTAGATCTAACTCTTGAATTTTTATTGTCGTTGATCCTTAACAAACTTCTTGCATGACACTCCAATCTTCTATCAATCTCCAGCTCATTGGCATCCTTCATTTAATAATGTATTCACTCATTCAATGCGTTCTGTTACTGCTCGGTCGATACTTGGTTAATTCTAAACTTTACTCGGTAGACATTCTCGTCTCGGTTGCTTAGCTTGCTGATGATGCTTGGTGACTCCTTCCTTCTTTAACTGACATCGATAACCTTGGAGTTTATCAACTGGCTCCTTGCTCGGTAAAATAGAATAGTATCAAACCTTTACTCATTCTATTGCATGAAATATTTTCTCCTTCTTATTCAGTCTTCAAATACACATATATAGGATATCAAAACAATCAAAATATCATAATCTCATCATTGTCTAACTCGATAATAGTTACCCATTGAATAACTTATTACTCCCCTTCATTTTCACATTCTTTCAGTGTCACTTACCGACATCTTTATACTCATGAAAAAATACTCTTTAAGATATGGCAACATCATACTGAATTAGAAAATCAATTGCTTGACATCAATGACAAAATAATATTATTAAGACAGTAATCATCCTTTATCAGTTATATCATTAATCTCTAACAACCTTCTCAATATCATCAGCCAACAAACTTATTGTAATGCCAACAAGCATTGCAGTAGGCACCTACTGTTAGAATGTAGGCGCCATACCTATATAAGAAGGTACGACTAGGAAAATAATTTGCAATTTTTTTAATTTTTTGAATATTTATTTTTTAGATTTATAAAAAATAAAAAATTATTTTTCACTGTACCAAATAATTGCACCAACTTGCATAATGATGATAGAAACCTACAATAAATGCATATATATAGCCCAAGAGGGGAATATTTTTATGAGGCCTTGGGGAAAGTACTAAGATTTTGACTAATTAGCTATTGACCTTGGAGTTTGGGCCTTTTGAGCATGATGTCATTGTCTATTTTGACCTAAAATGCTAAAATAATGGTTGCTACATCTTGATCTAGCAGCCACCTCCTACCTTCTAATCCCCATAGATTTAGCATCAAGTGTTCGATTTGGATGAAATAAAAGGAAAATCTAATTGTATCAAACCATCTAAACCCAATGGTGATATTTGATTTACACCAACAAGCTCTAATTTTGACCTACAATACAAATCCACAAAGAAGAAGCTCTTAAATTTGGTATTTCAGTCAAGGCCTTTTTTATTCTCTAGATTAACATTCAATGCAAGAGAATGACATATTCAACTTTTCAAGATCTATCAATATTTTCAACCTATATCTTTAAAATAAGACTAGCAACAAGCAATACAACAATTTGTGATACCATGTAAGAGTCAGTACATAATTTTGTATACCATGAAAGATTGGTTGAAGATTATAGCCACCCAAGACTTAGGCACTTCATGAAAGAACAAGAGAGACCAACTATGAGAATAATTTTATTCTATCAAAAGATGCAAAGGTTTTATTATAGTAGATTGATTGAATTTACAAATCAAACCCCTTGGTCATATAAGCCAAAGTGAACATAAGATGGCATAATATTATGACGTGTCTTAATCCTAGGAAATAAGAAGTAAATATGATATGATAAGATCACATGACAACTAAGCCTTCTAGAAATATTCTTAGGACCTATATGTGTACCATAAGTAAACTTTGTTGCAAGGTGTGTGCCCTTGGTCTCCTTGTGTTGTGCAGCGCAACACTTAGGTTTGTGACATGGATAAACCACTTCTTGTGGATTCTATAAGTCTAGTGGTTGTATTGGGCATTAACAGGTTAATCTTTTGGTGCAACGGCAAAAATACTTATAACAAGTGGTATCAAAGCCTAGGTCATAAGTTCAAACTCCCTTGCATGCACTGGGAGGGGGGATTGTTGCAAGGTGCGCCCTTGGTCTCCTTGTGTTGTGTAGTGTAGCACTTGGGCTTGTGACATGGCTTAACTACCTCTTGTGGATTTTATAAGTCTAGTGGTTGTATCGGGCATTAATAGGCTGATCTTTTGGTGAAATGGCAACCGTACTTCTAACAAGTGGTATCAAAGTCTAGGTCACAAGTTCAAACCCCCTTGCTTGCACTAGGGGGGATTGTTGCAAGGTGTGTGCCCTTGGTCTCCTTATGTTATGTAGTGTAGCGCTTGGGTTTGTGACATGACATAACTACCTCTTGTGGATTCTATAAGTCTAGTGGTTGTATCAGGCATTAATAGGTCGATCTTTTGGTGCAACAACAACTGTAATTATGGTTCAGTGCAAGAAGATGAGTCCACTTTTTGGCCAAAAAGTGGAAGTGTTTTCCCTGATTTTCAGATTTTGTCTCATTTGAGCTTAAATTTTGAAATACTTAGAGATTGAATCTTGGAAAAAGTTAGTAATATAAAAGATAGCCCTTTGAGTGTACTTTCCAAATATATAATTTATTTTAATACCCACATAATAAAAAATAACTTTTTGAATGGAGTTCTGAAAACTATGTTTTAAAAATGCCTGTTTTAGGACCATACCATGCATGTGTACGACCCACACTTTTTGACACAATTAAAATTATTTTCTCAAACCATTTTGGGAAATGGTTTGTAACACACTAAATATTGATGAGCATATTTTTCTGTATTTTTTTTTCTAATATTTTTTTTTTAATTAATTTTTTAATGGCCATAATTATCTTTTTAAAAATTTGACGTGTACAACCCACATAATTTGATGTAAACTTAACATTTTTTGAATTTTTTTTTTTTAAATACAAAAGAATTTTGTGTAGATTGATGACATATAATTTTTTTCCCAAAATTCTTTAAAATAAAAAAGTTATTAAATTAACAAAATTAGTTAATATTTCAAATTTATGGACCCGATTTAGTATAAATTAAATGAAAAATAGTTAAAATAATCAATTTTTAAATAAATTTACATATTCAGAATCTAGACAGTATAATCTGAAATGGGTTTTAATTTCGTATAAAAATTCTCTGATTAGAGGCGCGTAAACTATTTCTGAAGTTCATATTTGTGCTTTCATTCATGGAGATTTGAATTTGTAGGTCCATGTCTCAGGTGTGGCCATCCTAGGCCTAACCCGGGCCTAATCCCGAGCCAAGTGGCGGGTTGTGGAATCAACTTCCACAAAATGGGCCCCCGTTTTCAAACAAGCGCGGCTTGTGGAAAAAAAAGGAAAAATGCCATTTAGAAACAAGGGCCCGCTTTTAAACAAAACAGGCCCCCGTTTTAGAACAAAACGGGGGCCTGTTTTTTTTTGCTTCGGGCCCCCATTACCTTTCGGCTTGGGAGCCCAAAGCATAAACGGGCCCCCGTTTTTTGAAAACAGGCCCCCGTTTATAAGAGTGCGTTTTCCAATGCATGGACTTCCGCGAATTTGTGACTCATTATCTTGCACTTGCCCTTATAACAAACTTAAGTAACACGTGTGATTAGGAACTAGGTGAAGAAAATGCTAGGTAAAATACCCCTTTCACACCAACAATTATCAACATCTATAATATTTGATTGTGTTTTCTTGTTTAGTAGTAGGAATACTACAACCTTCAATATGAGTTGTCTTTCTTAGTTGTTATATGTATAACTTAGCTCCCATATTATTTTCTTTAAGATTACTATAAACAACATAATATGCTATCACATCCTAAAAAAAAATTGACTTAATAAATAAACATGTATCAACACGTTATTCATCTTTAAATTTAATTATTTTACTAAAATATTAATACAAAGTATTAAACATAGGATAAAAATATCTTTCCGAAATATCTAAGAAATAAAAAATTATAATAGTAAACAAGGATAGTTATCCAACCCATCAAGAATCATAAGCTCATTTATGTAAAAAGAAAATAAATGTTTTGTTTAGTAAAATATATTATTTGTATTTATTATTCAATGGTGTCTAATCGATGTTTTTGGGTGCGTAATGGGTAGGTCACCATTGCCATGTGTGTACTTTTTATAACTTAATCTCCAACAAAAGGGGAACCCTTGGTTTTCTTTTGCATTGTTGTGATTGGGGTATCATGTAACCATTAGCTAAGAGTGGCTTGTGCTATTTCTTATCCTTCTTATTGCCTCTTTTTTTTTATCTCTCACAAAATCCCATCTCCTTTGAAAGTAATAATACAACCTTCTTATCCATTTTGGATTTGGAGGTAGTACTCTCTATTATCGTCACTAGGAGATCCCAAAAGTTGAACACATAATATGTAACAAAGTCATCGAATAATCCTCCTAGACTTTATCATCACTTCAATCGAGTGAAATTGGGTAACAATAATGTTGAAATCATTCAAGTTCTCGGCCATATAACCACCATCCTCCATGCTAAGGGTATTTGAATTTCTCAAGGAAGGTATTTTTACTAGGGATTTAACCTAGTAAATATCTCTCAAATTCTTCATGTCATATATATTCAATAATATATAAAGTCTATGAAATGGAGGTTGAAGATTCTCTTTGTTTTTCTATCCATTTTGTCCTAGTCTTCTTGTGATTTATTAGTAGAATTAGATCTATGCATTGCAATTTATAGATCCCTATCCATGATAATATCCTCTATATTGAGATCCCAAAACTCAAAATTTGTTCTTGAGAACTTCTCTATTTGTATCCTGGACATGCTTCCCATTTTTATTGTAACAATATATAGAAGCTCTCACTCAATACAAGATTTAAAAAAAACATATCCTTAAAATAGAATATAAGGTGATCAAGCTTTGATACCAAATCAAAGGAAAAAAAATTGCAAGAACACTTTGCATTCTAATCTTTGAGTAGAGGTAGGTGCAAAATGAAACAATTTTTTTTATTAAAAAAAAATACACAATACAAATCATACTATAACACAAGTTTATGTGTGGAAAACCCTATCAAGAGAAAAAACTCATATTCCAAAGCATGAATCCATTATATTATCAATAATGAAGCTTACAATCCAATCAATAACAAGAGATATAGGTCAACTATGGCAACGTAATAGTGCCTACAAAACTCACTATTTAACATCCATCTCAAGAACCCAACAAATAGGGGAAGCAATACATAAAACCATCACATCTAATTAGGAAAACATGAGATAAACCACCAAAAAATGGTGTGCAAATTGTAACTTGCGTCCACAAGCCAAAAAAACATCTTACTTCCATCTACCATAAGCTTAACATAATCGACTCAAAAACATGGGCACTCTATGTTGGCTTTGGATTATATCTACTCAAAGATGTCTAAGTATGATGTCATAAATTGGTCAGCAAATGTAAATCTTTCTTATAGCTCGCTTATGCATCATAGATGCTCTTATGTTTCCACTATGGGAGGGGCAACAAAATATCTTATTTGGGAAGCTAATTGAGACTACTTTTTAAATATTGTAGGGCTCAAAGAGATTAACATTACTGGAACTAAGGAATATGGTAGGGCCCATTTGAAAAATATTTAGAACAAAAAATTATCTTTGACTCAAAAATTGAGATTTTCTATTTCATAGTCCAAAATTATATTTTCTATGTCCTTAACATTATAATTCAAGGCTAAGACATATTTTGGAATGCTATTGTTAGAAACCTTACCCTTATTTTAAAATTGTGTTTATCTTGACATAAACCTTTTTATTTAGGTTAAATTTGCCTTTTTGTGACCAGTTTTTTCTTTTTCTAGTACTGAAGATTGATTTGTTAATCTTGTTTATTTTTCCATTATGATGATTCATATGTCGATGTATTTTTCAAACTTCCAAATACTTGAAATGATCAATCTATTATTAACACACCTGATAGAATTGAGAGTTATGAAACCCTCAAGAAGAAGAATTTCTTAATAGATCCATTCCAACAACTATGATCAATACATAATTAAAAAAAAGCTCCTTATAAAGAAATTTGAGTCCTTTCAAAATACTTTTACTTAATCAAAATCAAATACTTGCTTGCTTAATCAAGATCAAAAACTATGATCAATACATACATATAGGTCTAAGTAAAAACTAAATAAGTGCTTTCAAATATTAATAGACGTCACAAAATGATCCACGTTGGGTTTAGAAAGGGACAGCACATTAGGTATAGCTTTAGTGTGAAAGAGACTTTGCTTGCGATGTCCACCTGACTGCTACGAAAACTCCATAAATTTTTGCAGGTGACTTTTGTAGTGACAACAACAATTCAATGCCAATTCCGTATGATGGTAAGCTGTCTCTTTCAAACGACCATAACCAGATAAACATCTTCTAGTGTTCTCATAACACAATAGTTGCCTTTCCCTTTAACAATGATGCCCATTTGCCTACTCTTCAACAAGGCTTCTTCTTCTTTCCTATCTCCCTATAGCCCTTTCTGCAAAAAATAGACCTTCAGATCTCCCATCGTTTACTACAAGGGCATAGAAAAACAAATTGGAAACAAGTAGCTGCTCAAGGATCATGTCTGAATCGAATCACTTATGTTACGTTCGTTGCGATAGTTGCACTGCTGTTATGGGGGTAAAATACTGTTAAATCAAAGGAAATAACCCTTAAATTTTGCAATAGATTATTTGTGATTGAATTCAGATCTAGGGATGTTGGGTGTGTCTTATGCCATAGGAGAAACAATATACTGGTATATTTAAACCTTTAGATCTGTGGCTAATATAATTGGGTATTTGTATTTACAAATTCTTTTCATTTATGGAGGTTTGAACAATATGTAATGTTTCTTTAACTTTTTCTTAGAATTAGGGTTTGAGTCTTTTCAAAATTTATCCTTATCTAATCGAAAACATTATGAAAAATCTTGTATATAGATCTATATATATTTTATTGTAACTTTGCTATTCTGTTTGATAGATATATTCGATTATTGACAGTTTTATATGCTAATGGATATGATGTAATTGCAGTAAAGCTTCTTATTCCATTAATGGCAAAGGTTGTCCATTTTTTCATAACAGATCAAAACAGATTTCGTAGTGCTAGTGGATTAATTAGAACACAAATTGTAATCAGGTGAACCTTCCCTGTGAGAATCTATTCAATGCGATGACAATACAGTGTGGGCATTGCACTTGCCTCTTGTGGGTTAATGCGAAAGCTTCCCCTCTCACTTTGGGCCAGACTTCCACTTCCAATACCAAACTACTTCTAAACAAGGTACAAAACATGAAAATATTTTAAGATTCTGCTTTTTTTCAACAACTATGGTTTCTATTCAGTTTTAAAATTGATTGTGTGTTTTTTGTATCAACGTTTTGAATCATACTGTGAACAATCATCAAAATGATAGAAAACTCTAAAAATAGGAAAAAATCTCTTTCAAAAAAAATTAATATTATATTGGTTTGTATGATTCTCTCCAAAAATGTTTCATTATAAATGGTTTTATCATCGAATCAGAACTTCAACTACTCTGAAATTGGCAATCATGAGGTGATCTCTTCAGACAGCGACAGTAAAAGAGAATCAACTACGAGTACCTGCAAAGGTTGGTAAAGCAGTAATTCAAATATATAAGAATAACATAGTTTATAGGATTTTCCCATGCTAAGTTATAAGAGTTATGGTTTTGTTTTGTTTGTTATGCAGTTCCAGAGAAAAGACAACGGGAGCCATCTGTTTATAATCGCTTCATCAAGTAATTTTTGTAATGATTTTTAGTAAAATCAAATGATTTCATAATGCTATTGTTTTTTATGGAGATTCAGATCTGCCAGCTGTCAGCTCAGTAAGAGCATGAAGTCCGTGAGCTGCCAACCCAACGAGAGCCTGTACTAAGTAGTTTATGCTACCCGATAAAATCTATCATAAAAAGTGACAAGACAATATCATGATTTTGTTGTTTTTATTAGATAAGAAAAAAATCAAGAATTCTATTTTTTTTAAAACTACCCTAGAATAAAACAATGTTGTTTTTTATTCATTTATCAAGAATTCTGAACTTTTAAAAAACTACCATAGAATAAGACAAGACAATAACATAATGTTGTGGCTTAGTACTGACACAATTTTCTTAATCTGAATGAAGAACTCTTCTTGTAATGATTTTGCAGAGAGGAGATTCAGAGGATTAAAGCTGCCAATCCTGATATAAGTCACAAGAAAGCTTTCAGCACAGCTTCCAAAAATGTGAGCTCAACACACTAACATAAAGATAGCCCTGCTAGTCTTGGTTCAAAAAAGATTGATAACTTATTTCTCATAACCTTCCCTTCTTTTATCTTATCAGTGGGCTCTTGTTCCTTACATGCACTTTGACCTCTCTCAGGATGGCAACAAACAAGCTTGAATGCAAGGTATTTCTTCTTTAAATATCTTCAGTTGTTTTTTATTCAAGCAGGCCACCTGTGGCATACCTTACAATCATTTTCAAGATTTCAGTATATAATGATTTTATATTAAGTTTATATAATATATAGCAACGTTTCCAGTGAATCCGCTTTTCTATTTAAAAGAGAATAATAGTACATATATTCGAAAAAGAGTGGGTGAATATAAAATCATCGTGATAGCGATCTGTTAATCAATCACAATCGTTTATTGCAAAATCGACAGTGTAAAACGCGACTAACGCGAGTACGTTCACTTGTCTATTCACCTAAGGATTGGTCTGCCTTCCATTTATTTCTAATAAAAACTCTTAATATAAGAAATCCTTACAAAAATAGTCAGCTGTTTATTTGTGTAAGTGTTTTTTAATTGTTTTGTTGTGTTTGATATTATTTCAAGCTGTGTTCGTTTTCTATCACGTCTCATTTTTTGTTTAAAGTAATAATGGATATAAAATCAGAACAACATTTTAAGTAAGCACTATTATTTTTAAAAACCTACAGATTGTTTTCAAAGTGATAAAAGATGGCCCGCCATCCATTTATTTCTAATAGAAATTCTTCATATAAGAAATCCTTACAAAAATAGTCAATTGTTTATTTGTGTGTGAAAGTGTTTTTTAATTGCTTTGTTGAGTTTGGTTTTATTTCAACTTTGAAGTTGTGTTTGTTTTTTCATCAATCATCCCATTTTTTTAATAAATAATAATGGATATAAAATCACACTATATATATATAGAGCAACATTTTAAGTAAGCACTATTATTTAGAAAATATAAATTGGCAGCCCACCAACTACCCACTGTTTTCATAGTGACAAAAAATGGGCTACACTCAATCAGATAGCATGCTTTCCATTTATTACTACTATAAAATCTTAATATAAGAAATTCTCATGAAACATGGGTCAATGAGTTTGATTCGAAGCTACTACATAGTTGAATCTTGATAGCAATATCATAATTTGACTTGATGTGATCAGTAAGAAATCTTTACAAAAATAGTCCATAATTTATTTGTGTGTAAAAGTGTTTTTTTATGTTGTTTTGATTTGTTTGGGTTTGATTTTATTTGAACTTTGAAGATCAATATTATAAATATTGTAAATAACTTCACAACTCAAGATGAAGAACCATGTTTATTATAAATATGTTTTATTCCTTGTTTCAATCTTAGTCTTGCAAGAATATTGTGTTTGCTTACCACTTATTTGTATAGTTTTGAGGTTATCAATGTTTATGTGCAGGGGGAAAGGATGCGTTTACTTGAACAAAATGTATTTAATAGGCTGGTTGCTATATTTATATTGGTGGCTTTGACCAGCCTCCTCAAACACTTTGAATCAAAATCCCTATTCTTGCATGAATTGTGGAAGATAGTTAAAAGACTTTCAAAAGAAACTTGTAGTTTTTGTTTTATGAGGTCATTTTCATTGCTGGATAATCAAATTTTCAAATTTGAATTTATGAGACATATGTTGATAGATTGACTTGTTAAATGGGCCAATATGAAGTTTTGTGAACCTTGAGTGATTTTTGAGTTGAAGCCTTTGATATTTGCTCTCTCCTCCATTTCCAAAGTAATTTAGTTGTTCCTTTATCAAGTTTCACACTAGGTTCTAATGGATCTATATTTTTATTACATAGGTATAACATATAATTTCATTACGATATATTGAAATTTTTATATTCATTTGAATTATTTTTTATTTTTAGGTTTATTTTGATGTAATAGTTTTATTTAATTGTGTATTAATAAACATTATATTCTTATGTAAAGTTTAGTTTATTCTTTTAATCATTTTCTATTTTTATTCACATCATATTATTTTATTTATATATTATTATCTATAATATGCATTCGTGCAAATATTTTCATACATCCACTTATCACTTTAATATCCTCACTTTCATGCCTTACATCAAGTCCATTGTTTGAAGGACTAGTCCATACCATACAAAGTTGACTCCAAGAAATCAAAATTCAAATTTTGCTAGCTCTATCCTATTCCACTAGTCATTATGAACTAACTTCATACACATTCAAGTATAATTAATTACTATATCTTCATATTTAAATGCATTTAATGTGTAGTAATTCCCAAGTGATTCATACTAAGATTCATATTCTTTGTGAAGAGAGTCATTCTAGAAACACTTCAATCTGAAGCATAAAGAACCCTAATTCTCCATCAAATCACTCTACAACATTTGCATGACTAAAGATTTTTTTTTTCAATCATTTTCACGGTGAGAAAAATACTCCGATCATAGGGGTTGAATTAAGGGAACAAGACCCTTGTGATCTAGGAATCTTTTCTAGATATTTTAAATGTTGCTCATATTTGCAATCAAGTAGACATCAAGCATCAATAAATCATGTCATATAAGTACACTATTAGTTAGTTCAAATCCCCACATTACATGTTAGATCTATGTAGAATGTTAGGCTAACAACACTCAAGATTCATGTCATAGAGCACATGATCAATCCACCAAATTTGAAGACCAACACAATTGAATCTTTTTATTTCCAACAAATAAAAGATTATTTATTCTAAGTTAGAATTCAAATCATATGATGAAACTCATAGAAAACTATCTATGAGCCACTTAGACCAACTAAGTACATTTATTTCTATGATTTATATATTTCAGTTTTGTTACATGATCTATCCAAATTCTAAATTAGGTTAATTGAATGTATAACTAGCAATTATATCCTCATATCTAAATGTAATTAATGTACATTAATTCCCAAACAATTCATATTAATATTTATATGTTTTGTGAAGATAATCATTCTAGTAACACTTCAATTTGAAGCATTAAAAGAATATAATCCTCCATTAAATCACTTTTCAATGCTTGCATAACTAAAGAGTTTTTCCTTCAACCATTTCCACGATGATAAATAAAATTCAATGATAGAGGCCAACCCAAGGGAACATGACCCTTGTGATCTAGGAATATCTTCTAGATATTCTACTACTAATGCACTTGAGTAAACATCGGGAACCAATAAATCATGTCATGCAACTACACCATTAATTAGTTCAAACCCACACATTATATGCTAGATCCATGTAGAATGTTAAATTGACAACTCTCAAGATTCATCTTGTAGTACACATGATCAATCCACCAACTTTTAGGACCACACAATTCAATTTTTATTTTCTTTTACATCCAACAAAAAAGATTTTTTATTTTAAGTTACAATTCAAATAATATTATAAAAGAAGTAGACATGTATCGGCCACTAGGACCAACTAGTGCATTTATTTATATAAATTAATATTTTTTATTTTTTTACATAATCTATCCACATTCTAAATTAGGTTAATTGAATGTCTTATGGGTAAAATCTAAATTTAATGAAGAGGTCCAATTATTTATTTATAATTTTGATAAACCCATCTACTTTTATATCCAATAGGTTTTGGCACTATACCTTCACTAATCACAAGGTTTCCAAATCTATCATAATTATGATATTATCATTCATTAAAAATAAAAAATAAGGTATGGATTAATTTTTGTTCACATATGAATATTGTACTTTGACTAGGGTTTGGGTATACATATAGTGATAGACATATTGCATACTACCCTCTAACCATTGGATAATCAACATGCTTCTAGATTTTCTCCTTAGTTGATATAAAGGCATATATTTCAAATTTGACATTTTCCTATCTTTAATAACATATGATCAACCCATCCTTGATATACACTTGACTTTCTACACTATGAACATGAATTATTTTTTCTTTGGAAGTTCCATTTTATGATCTATTAATTTTTTTTTTCGTTGTTGTTTAGTACTCATTCTCTCATCTTAGTTGTTCTTAAGTAACGTCCTCATGAGTTCCATGACGATACATGCATTGTAACTATCTACCTAGTATTTATTCATCATGCATTAGCTATGAATCTAGTATCATAGTTATTGACACACCTCCCTCACCTATGCTAGACATTATTATGCAACTTGATGATATACATCATACATATCATATTCACCTTATGTCCATGTATTTATCTATTTTATATTTATTATTAATTGTATACATCCTTATGACTATAAGTATGACACATTTTCATCATATTTATATTATGGTCCCTTGTGTTATATTTGCATGGATTATCTTCACCTACATGTGATGATAATGCACCTTCACCCTAACTATTGATATAATTTTTTATTTTGGGTTATTTGTCTATGATGATTATCCTAGTGATGAGATTTGTGATGATTGTTCTTATTTTATTACTATTGATATATCTTTCTCACTTTCATTTGATCTTACGGGTTAGTGCAAGAAGTTGAGTCCACTTTTTGGCCAAAAAGTGGAAGTGTTTTCCCTGATTTTCAAATTTTGCCATATTTGAGCTGAAAATTTGAAGCACTTAGAGATTGAATCTTGAAAAAAGTTCAGAATATAAAATATAGAACTTGGAGTGTAGCTTTCAAATATGTAATTTATTTTAATACCCACATAATATAAATTTACTTTCAAAAGGGATTTCTAAAAACCACTTTTTAAAAATGCTTGTGTATGGCCCACACTATTTGACACAAATAAAAGTTTTTTTTTCAAACCCTCTTGGGAAATGATTTTAACACACTAAATATTGATGAGTATATTTTTTTGTTTTGTTTTTTTTAATATTTTATTTTTTTATTAATTTTTTATTGGCCCTAATTGTCGTTTTAAAAATGCGTCGTGTACAACCCACATAATTTGACCTAAACTTATCATTTTTTCAAAAAAAAATTCAATGGAAAAGAATTATATGTAGATTGATGACATAATTTTTTTTGTCAAAAAACATTAAAATAAAAAGTTATTAAATAAACAAAATCAATCAATATTTCAAGTTTATGAACTAGATTGAGTATAAATTATTTGAAAAATAGAGAAAATAATCAAAAAAATTTTAAAAATACATATTCAGAATTTACATAGTGTAATCTGAAATGGGTTTTAATTTTGTCAAAAAATTCTCTGATAATAGGCATGAAAATTTGGTAGAAGTCAATAATTGAGCATGTCATTGATACAAGCTTGAACTTGCAGGTCAAAGTCTAAGGTTTGGGCATTCCATGCTCTTCCCGAACCTAAACCTGATGCACATGGTGGATTTGTTTTTGAAATTTCAAATAACAGGGGCCCGTTCTATAACGGGGCCTCTTTATTTAAATATATTGGGTTCCCATCATATAAAGTGCAAAAATGACTTTGTAGGGATTTAACAAAAAAAATACTTTTACAAAACGGGGCCCCATTTTATGAATTTTTGGCTCGGCAGCCCGAAGCATAACAAGTTCCCATTTTCTATAAAATGGGGCCCCATTCCTAGTGGGACGTTTCCCAATGCACACAATTCCTCCTAAGTGGGACTCATCTTTGTGCATTTACCCTTACTACTCCTATATAGCTCATCATGATCCATATTCTTTATCTTGTGGATCATAATTTATCCAGTATTTGTTTGGTGATGATTATAGTGATACTTATTTATATTTCTATGATGAAGCTAGTGGATTTATCTTAAATGATTTTATGATTTACAACATGAACATCCTCTTAATAGACCCATAATATATCAATTTAGTGGAAAGTTGAAAATAAAAATTACATGTTTAAGTGTTCTTATTTTCATATGATGATTTTTAATTGATGTACATTTCATTGGTAATAATTTTATTGATAGAGCTACGTGATGATTTACCTCATGCCATGATTCTTTTACACACCTCCATGTTTTGTCACGTGATTTCATATATCACTTTACTATGGTCCATAAAGAATGTTTTAATCATGTTGTTCACTCTTTTGCACATAATGGCCCTTACTTATAGAAATTATACGCTTCTCTATGGATCTTGGTGATATAAAACCTTTTGATGGATCTCCTTTGGATCCATTCAAATTATTCCATAGTACTTTTGGATCTAATAGATACAAAGGATAGATTCCATCAAAACAAATATCATCATGATTCATAGAGAAATACATGGGTTTTATTAATGAAGTGTGATTAAAAACATAAGAATGGAAATCATATTAAAACAATATTTATGGTGCATAGTAAAGTGATTTATGCAAGTACATGAAAACATAGGATCCAACTTGTAATATGAAATAACTCAGAGGATATAAAAGTGCAAAAAAGAACTAAATTTTTTTTGATATTGTGAGAATTTCCTATGAAGGTAGCCACCCAAGATCTAGAGGCAATGGAAAACACAAGAATAAGATAGAAATAATATGTGACAAGAACAAACTATATTCTCATCAAGATGCAAGTAGATCAATCAATCATACAATGTACATGATCTTTCTTATAAAGGGAAGGCCACAGGGAAAAGAGAGCACACAATCATGACATGTGGCCCAATGAGATGCAATGGTAGGTAAGAGAAACAATAGATAATTCAATTAAAGGTGGATCACCCACTGAAGGTGGAATTTCTCCTACAACCATATTCCCTAGATATGCACTTCCCTACATGTATCCTATGAAAATTACTATGACATGCATTACCTAAGTCAGCTTAAGTAAAGTGTAATTACATGAAACATAAATTACACCAACACCCCCCCTTAAGTATGAGTTAGGGGAATGTAGACTCAAGATAACAATGCAAGATGGTTCCCAACTACTAGACTGTGTTAGGTACCCATGTACAAATGCAATGCAATCTCTCTAAAAAAAAAGGGAGAAAACCCAATGGGAATGCCCCCCCCCCCACACCTCCCCCACAAAAAAAAAGAGAGAGAGATGAAACTACAAAAGAACTCTCAAAGAAGAATGAGCAGGACAAAACCCCATGTGAGGAAAAAGTCCCCTCCCCATAAGGTAGATGAAGAAGTGAGACCAAGTATCCTCCCTTCAATGTAGAATGTGCACCAATGTTAGTAGTTCAAAACTGAATGAAGAAGTTGCTCCATGATTGACGAACAATGTTCCTCCCCTTAGGAAGAAGCAAGACCAAAGGTGTATGCATGAATTCTCCCCAATCTTGAAAGGAAGATGTAGGAAGAAAACTCTTGATGTATTGAGTCTCTGAAAGCTACTCAAGTGTCCCCATGTCAATGTTGAAAGTTGCCCCCTCCAAATTAAGTGTACTAGGCCATACTGCTGAAAAAGACAATTCATGATCTAGTGAAGATGAATGTAGAACATGATCCAAAGACTCAAGTGTCTCCTATAAATATAAAGAGACATCCTCCAAATTTTGTACATAAGTATCCACAATTACATCAAAATCGAAAGAACGATAATGTAGAGAATGAACAAGAGGGTTAAAGTGCTCCCTCGTAAAAACTGAAGAAGGATCATATCCATCAAAGAGAAGATGAGTATCATCAATGATGTCTCTCAAATATGCAATGTAGGACTCCACAAACAAAGATGCAATGTCTATCAAGTAGTCATCCCAAGGAACTATATCTAGAGGATAGGGTATATCCTACTTCACTAAATCAAAAGAAGTCAAAATTCTAGTGAGATAATCATCATTAGGAGCAACAATAGATGTGATATCAATAGGAGGAGATGAAATTCAAGGCTCAAGAACTGGATCACATGTGAGAATAACCAAGTTCAAGTAACCAAATTTCTCCTCGATATTGGAATCCACACAATAAGTGTGATCATCATTTAAAGAATCAAACTCATCAATAGGAACAAAATCTGAAAAAGGAGTACAACTAAGACTCATGATCCACATCCCTAGTAGCAATTATTTCTCTACTCTCCAAGTCTCTAATAACAACTAAATCAGGTGTGAACTCCACAGTCTTTCTTGCAGCACCATGAGTGATTCGATAGATGGAAAGAAGATTGTTTGTCAAGAGAGGTACACACAACACATCATTGAAGGTGTCATCCCCAATATCAATAGATCCCTTTCCAATTACATTCATATATGTATGATTTCCCATGAAAATTAGTGGCACATTACAAGGCTCAAATGAAGAGAACGTGGACTATGAAGATGCCATATGATGAGAAGCTCTATAATCAAGAAGCTATCTCTCTGAATCATGACTTGTAGTATCACAAAGAGCTTTTCCTTTACTTGTCCCAAAAGTATGACTCTTGCCCTTATCAAATTATGCTTGTTTAGAAGAAGAAGCTAAAATAGATAATCTAGAAGGCAAACTGATTCTATTCTTCTCAAGAAGATGCTTCAATTCATCAATATCCCTTGGAAATTAATAAATTATTCTATTGAATGGTTATAGTTATTACCTTATGAATCTATAGATACATTCATGACTTGATAACTTAGGTACTGAAGTAATTCAAAGTTAATTTGGGACCTATAATTACTATTTGATATTTATTTGAAAGTTTCCATGGACCAAGTGAGAATATCAATAATTGTATCATAATATTTAAACCTTTTCTTTCTATGATCTCAAGCCACAAAAAAACTTTATCAAATGAGTACTTAAACCAAATGTTCATAATAATAATAATAATATAATGAGTATGTTAGAGTGGAATCTAAATCACCCATATTCATTACATCATGGTGCCTAGGATACCAAATGTAATTAAATATAAATAGTTTCATACGTTAATTAATTTAATATTGTAATATTGGTGGAATGGGATTCACTAGTCTAAACATGCAAACTAAGAATCAAACCCATTCACATCAACTCATATTGGGGAAATGGCCAATAAGCCCAACTTCAAACCTATGGTAGATTTGGACCGCACAATTAGTTGGTCACTTCCCTTTTTGTTGAATTATTGCAAATGGATAAGATGGAATGATTAAATACAATAAATAGAGTTAATGATGAAAAATTCATAGTAATTAGCATAAACAGTAAGCTATAGATTAGATATGCAAACTCTAAGTACAAATCTAGAAATGAGAGTAAAAAGGAACTCGTGACTGTAATTTGAGCCAAAAAGTGTTGGACCATGTCACTAGGAATCCTAGACCTAAAGTTATCATATGCAAATGTCAAAAACAAATTTAATATCAAAATGTCGCTCAGAATATGTCCCTAAAATTATGTTGGAAGAGTGTTGAAGAATGAGGTACCCTTGCATCCAAGGTTTTCTACTTCTTCAATGTTTGGTTCTCTCTGTCTCGATCTATACTTTTTTAATCTATCCTCCTTTGATAATCCTATGACTTGCACACACAAGAGAGGAAAAATGGTATTGGGTTGATAGGGGTTTTCCTAGGTCAAGGTTTGGAATTAACCCTATAATGATGGTACAATAGAAAAGAGAGCTTACGCTTGCATGGAAGAGGCTAGATCTGGAAACAAAATGTTGAATTGAAATGTTATACCTTCCTTTATGAATCTCCTTTTCCTTGAGGTATGCATAAAAAGGTTGATGTTGTTATGTAGGATTCATGCATCTCTTCACATATATTTTCTCATGGATTTTATCTTAAATGCTTAAAAATCTAAAGACTTTACCTTTCCTTCAGTACCTTAATGATGATTAATTACTTGCTCAATTAGAGTTGAATTGGAAACTTGTAGAGAGATGTTTCAAATAAGCTCGAATAAGACTGGATTTTCTCCATATCCTCATGAAACATGTTGAATATTACAAAGAAAGTCAACATTAGATATCATTTCCCACTCAACTTTTTCTAATTGTTAAAGGATTCAAATTTGGGGCCATTTGGATTATACTATGGAACATAGCACCTTATTCATTTCTTTTAGATTGGTAAAAGGTTAGGAAGTAGCGGTACAGAGTAGAGATCATATATCTAATATTGGTTTGAGTAAAAATATTCATAATCAAGGCATAGAAGGCAAAAACACTAAAGTGAGGCCCAAGTGAGCATGAAATTGTACGAGGATATAAATTATGACACTACATTTAGCTTCCACTTTAGTAGGAGTATGAATTAATGCTCATACCCTTGATAAAGTACATACTATCATCAAAATATGTTCATCAAGATAATAAAGACACAAGAAACACCAATCACCCAAGGTCTTAGGATCTCATTAGTCTAAAATATCAAGATAAAAGGAGAAAAATGATCGAGCACATGGAGCATGTGAGAAAGAAGAAGGGATTGTTAGGCCCAATATGGAAAGCTAATGTACTGAGAGAGGAGGGATGAATCAGTACTTCAAAACCTTTTAACAACAATATCTTTACTGTTATGCATAAACCAAAAACTACTACAACATAACATAAAGCTAGAACAAATAAATAACAATCATACATGATTCACTCCATAACTCATATATTTTGGTTATGCAGAAACTCTTGGTTAGAGAGAAAAAATGTGGTGGGGATGGCACCCACAACTTCACTACTGCAATAATAAAGAGTGCTCGGTTAGAGCTACATGTTTAGCTATTTCTGATAGCTTACCCTGTTAGGAGTATTAAGATCTTTAGATCTACCTTGCTAAAGGATTTTACAACACTTATTCTAAATGTTGCACCTGGTTAAAGGCTTTACAATTTATAGACTTTGTTAGTGTCTTTTACCCTGTTAAAGGTTTCTCTTACAACTTCAAAATATTACAATAAATCATTACAAATATCCGCAACTTTACATCTGGAATGGTATAGCAGATTCTATGTGCTCATAATGAGATTACCTTGCTTATAGCGTACCTTGGTAACCCATGAAGTAACTCGGTAAACCCTTCTGTTTACTCTATTCTTTGACTGTTCTCTGAAATCCTTCTTGGTGACCTCTGTGTCTCTGTAACAGTCATAACACTTAGTGCATTCTTATGTATCTCACATGTCTTGCTTCATACACCTCTATATATCTCTCTTTGTCACTATTTCCTATATCATCTGATCTCAATCTATGTTGTATAAATAGATCTCTTATGTTGGTGATCTGATTCATTGCTTCGATCTTACAAACATGATTTATCAAATGAATAACCATGCAAAATATTTCATTGGTTAGATGACCTCAAAATCATACACAATCCTTAAGTGCAATTTCCAATGTGATAACAGTTCTATGTTCATCGATCTTGTAACATGTTTCCACATGTGTGTCTAGGTTCAATGAATCTGGTAAAACATTTCACTCGGTGTATCATTGTTGTTGCTCGATAGACATGGAATGATACTCGGTAGACAGCTCGGTGTATACTGGGCTCTGTGAATACTTTCTTCTTTAACCGACTGTTCTGTGCATACCAACTGAATGTTTTGGTAGAGGTAACCGACTAGAGTATATAGAATGACTTTGGATATAAAACTAATGGCAACTTAATAAGTAGTAACAATCTCCCCTTTTGACATTAGTTGAGATGTTTGACAAAACTACTTTCAAAGTCATGACTCAAAAATCTATATACTTGCAAAATTTGACTAAACAAACAGTATATTCATTAGTCAATGAAATAGTATATTTAGATATACTCCCCTTATCACTATACTATACAAAACTTCTGATTTTGCATGCTCGGTGATCAATGTTCTGTGTTAACTACTTTGTTCTCTGTTCCTTGTCAAAATTTGAATACTTTGTCCTGCTCTGCTCGGTATATACTCGATATATACTCCCCCTGTATACTTTTATATGATACTCACTCCCCCTTTTTGAAAAACATCAAAACTTAGTTACCATTCGGTGGGGGCAACTAGTCAAAAATGGATTTGTACTTTGTCTTTGCATCGGTAAGGGCGGCAGAGAGGGCATCCTTAACACTGTCCATAAGTGAATTCTGAGTTGTAATGTCAGCTAACAATGAGATGAGTCCATCTAAGGTGCTTCCCTCTTGCTGAGTGGATAGGGAGGTAGCTTTGTTGATCTATTCTTGGATGGATGAAAGATGAGGAAGGAATAATGTTTGAAGTGTCATTATGTCCATCCTTATCTTGTGTTCTTCATTCCTTAGTTCCAATTGTTGAGCCATGAGCTGTTGTAGCTTGGTATAAAAATTCTAAATGAATTGTGGCTCAGTGGTCAACTTATTAGAGAGATCAATGATCTCTTTCTCAATTTCTTCCATTTTATTTTTGATGTCCTTAAGGAATAGAGAAAATCTACAGAGTTCTTGAAATAAATAAAGAATGTGCTTGAGTTGAGGGGACAACTCAGCAATAAATTTTACAAGTTTAACTTTGCCAATGGCAAGAGCTTTCTATACCTCTTCAATCATTTTTGTAGTGAGCTCCTTGTCCTTTATCTTGCTCAAATATTTGGATGCATCTACTCCAGATGTCTCTATCTTGGTTTGGAGTTCATCCAGTTGAATGTGGATGGCTGCATCTTTGGTTACTGTAGCTTCAGGTAGCATATCGGTTAGGAGTGCTTTCACCTTCTGAAGTACTTTATTTTTCTTTTGAATAGCCATTTGCTTCTCCTGTTCGACTTTGGCTTTGCATAGTTCACCGAATTCAATGAGTGCTTTCCCTTTTAATTTGGAAATATCAACATTGGGCAACACTATTGGTTTTGACAAATCAAATTTGAAACTATGCTTTTTCATCTTCTTTTCTTTACCTTTCATTGGTTGAACTAAAACAATGGCTTGTGAGGCTTGATGACCCTTGGTAGGTTGCTCGGTAGAGGCAACACTTTGTTTGGTTCCTTTAACCTCTGATGTAGCCTTTGTTGTGTCCTTTGGTGCTTCAGTGCTTGGGATCTTAGATGTAACATTTTTAGTGCTAGAAGGAGCTTGTGAAGACTATTCCCCGGTGGCCTAAGAAGCAGTTTCTCCTTCTATATATTTGTGACCTTTTGTCCCTTGTTCAGTATCCTGAGGGGCCTCGGTTGTAGTAGACTGAGTGACTGGAGGGTAGGGCTGAACTTGCTCCAAAATTGACTTGCTAGATACCAGTTTGGCATATGCATTCCCTTCAATCATTTCCTATTCAGGTGCCTCGGTTTCCATGATATCCTCATCTACTTGTATAGTGTCAGCAGGGTCTTGCTCGATGATATCAGAATCTTGCTCGGTGACATCAACTATTTCAACTTCATCTTGTTCACCAGCATTCTTGATTTGAAATATTTCCTACCATTTTTCTTTGGTCTCATTCTCTACATCCAAGTAAAGTCCATTCATCAATTTTAAAGCTCTTTGCTTGACTAGGAATTTTGTGTGGTAGTTTTTTAGATGTTCGGTGATCTCATCTACCGACATGTCTGGGAGAAGATGTACCAAACTTCTTTCTCTCATCTATTTCTCTAAGTCCATTGCATACTTCCACCTATTGTCAATATGTAGATATAATTCATTTGGAAGTGACTTAGATAATTCCAATGGAGCCAATCAGAATTTCAATAGTGTACAGATGACGACTTCTTCTATTTGTCTCTTTTCATCATCAGATCTGGATTCATACTTAACATATCTGAATGCTCCAAATCCACCATATTGCTTCAGATTAGCACAAAAATTTTCAACACTATGTACATTTACCTTCTTGCTCTTGATAATCTGAAATTTACTTGCATCTTTAGATTCGGTGTCACTAGACTCTTTTGCCAAAATGAGTCTCTAAGTAGATTTCTTGTAATTTTTTGTTACCTTGGGTGCGGCAACACTCTTTGTTTTCATACTCGGTGATGCTACAGATGCTCTTGTGTTAGGTTGCTTTGCTGGAGGAGTCGGTGATACTTTTGATGTATCCTGTTTCTTTCTTTTCAACACTTTTCCCTTAGGCAATTCAGTGCTTAGTGTTATAGTTGCCTCTTGGGCTTCATATTCCTCTTCAGTGATTACTATAGTGCCTTTGATAGGTGTGGAGGAAGAACCTTCTCCAAATTTCTCTGTTAATGTCTTGATCATCTTTGTTGCCTTCCTTGTAGCTTTGGGTACTACAATGCTCATTTTTACTTTTTCCTTCACTTCCTCATATGTTCCATACCTTAGCTCGGTAGCATGCCTTGGTAATGTCAGAAAAGCATCTATTTGTTGTTGTGTGATGTTAGAATCAATCTCGTAACCCATAGGTGGCAAAGATTGAGTTCTTGGTTCCACAACATTCACATAACAGTAATCAGTGTCCACTTCAAAACATATGTCATCCTTGTATTTCTCCACTAGCTTGGGTGGAATCCAGTACCTATTATGCATTCTTTCCTGAAACTTGCTGAAATAATCATCCATAATATGATTAAAATTATCACCTAGCTTCTTGATGAAGTCATTGATTTGATGGGTGATTGGTCAGTGTAGCTCCCAAACTACTTTACTGACTAATGGAAAAAATTTCTCAAAATAGAAAAACATGCATATTAATAGTGATCCAAACTTTAGTGTATTGGCCAAATTGTTCTTCTTTGGCTTCCTTATGGTGTTTAGATTCTCAAATAGGTTTTTCAACAATACCTCACATAAATCAATTTGCATGCCTTTCTTCACAATTTTATAAGCTAAGTCTATTGCTGCACAGGGTACACTGTTTTCCCTTGCTGATTGGAAGAAACAATAACCTATTACTCTAATGGAAAAATTTAGCTCTGCATCAGTGACATTGTTCAATTTTAGTCCTCTGCAATCAGATTCTACTCTCGTTAAACTGATCAATTCCTTCTATGATATCATTTTCTGGGCTCGGGCATGATCATAAATAGGGTAACCGGTGATCAAATGAATGATTTCCTTGGTGATCTTAAACGATTGCTCTTCTAGCCACATGAAGTCATCATGAACTCTGCTCAGAACAAACTTGACCCACTGGGGTTTGAATACACGAGGATAGGTTAGGGCTTCAGTTAATCCCTTGATTCTGATGTGTTCATATTTGCATCCATTTTATCATCGATACACAGTTCATCATATGTGTCTTTTATTTCAACATGACCTAGTTCTTCAACTCGACATTTGGTAAAGAATCTCACATCCTCGACTAATAAAACTCTATCCGGAATGAGTGAAAATGCAGTTTTGTCATCCGGTTCAGATGCAATTTTGGGAGTTAAAGAGTATTTCAGTGAGGGCTTTTTGATGTTTTCAACAACAATAGGATTCTAGATCTTAGGTGCCATAGTAGATTTCAGATAAATACTAGCAAAAGATCCTTAGGGTTTGAAGATTTTCAAACGGCAGACGCTTCACACTTAGCAGATAATAACAACTTGATATGATCGATAAACTAGCTTAACAATGCGTTGAGATTGATGTAAATACCTTGAATTTTGCTTAGGAGGTGGTTTGATCGCCTTTGATTCGCTTTGCTCTACTTTCTTGAAAACTTGGTGAATGAAAAATGACTACGTAAATGCTTTAAGTACACAATATACCTTATCGGGCTTTGTGTGGGTTAGGTCAAAAACATTAAATGCACTCGGTTCCACCAAACTTGCTTTCCTTCTTGCGCTTTAACCGAGTAACCAGACTTTCTTCATTTACCAACTTGACAGGCTTCCTATATTCACTGACTTGACAGGCTTTCTGTATAGTGCTTCAAAAGACTTTGATAGAATTTCAAACTTACTAATACATCTTAGTTATGCAGATTTTGAATTAAGTATATAATAAAATAGGAACTATTAAGATTTAATCTTTGAGAGAATGCAGTCCCTTCATACCTTTACCGATTAATTTGGAATAGGTGCACCTAACTTGGTAGGTAAGGTGCTTTCTTCATTTGACACAATTTCCTTTTTTTTCCAAATCATCTGTAATTTTCCTTTTATTTCTTCAGTGTCTCCTCTAGGTTGATCTCTGCAATCTCTAGCCAAGTGTCCAACTTTGTGATAATGAAAACATGCCATACCAGGATTTCTCCATGATCTTTGGTTGTTCATTCTAAACCTTATAAAGAAGTTGGCACTTATATGTCCATATCTTCCAGAACATTCACACCATATCCCTGTATTGTAATCCCATGGTACTGCAGAATACTATCGGTAAGGATCTGTGTGAGTTCGGTAGCCTCTAGCATTTTCTCGGTGTGCAGACCACATATAGTTCTTTTGCTTAAGCCAACACTTCTCGATACTATGTCCATATCTATTGGAGTTTTTACAAAACCCTTTGAACTTTGCCTTCTAATAATTGTTAACAGTCTTTGTCCTACATTGATTAGATGTGTGACCATATTTATTGCAATTGTAACAATAACCATTAGACTTAGTGACATTCGGTTGCTTACCTTTTTTGATTTGGCACAAGTTAGCAATATGACCTTGATTTCCACAATAGTTGCAAATAGGCTTCTTTCCTTTTATGTTCTTCTTATTTCCAGCTTGTTTTGATGATCCTCCTCTCTCGGTTGTATGAATTCCCTTCTTGGTAGAGTCTTTTCCTTTGTAACCGAGTCCTGCATCTTTGTTGGGTCTTCTTGTATTCATTTTCTCATCCAACATCTTTTATGCTTCATAACTCTTCTTCAGTGTTTCCTTGGATTTCTTTTCTATTTCAATTTCATCGGTCAACCTTGATACTTCAAGTTTCAATGCTTGATTCTCATCATCCTTTAGATTTGCTTCATGATGTGTATAACCTAATTGATCTGATAGATTTTGTTGAATCCCAATCAACCTTGTGATTTCTTCATTCTTTTCAGATACTAATGCTTCAAGTTGTTGTTTTTCTCTTTCTAGATCTCTTACTTTATCCTCGGTTGTCCTCAATGCATCAATATTCTCAGTCATTTGTGTGCTGAAATGTTCATGTCCTCTTTTCATTGCTTTGAACTGATCAGTCAGTGCTTTGTTCTTTTCTTTCAATACTCCAATCATTTCTTCAGTCTCTTTAGATATACTGTTCTCAGATGATGTTTCAATTTGTTCAACTAACTCTTGAGAGTCTTACAAATCATCAGATAATCTTCTTCTCACTTTCAATGATTTTTGCATTTGTCTTTGCATGTTTGCAATCACTTGATTAGCATGATCCAACTCTTCTTGTAGATACACTATTCTCCGAGATTATTTATAGCCTTCCATTGATAAGATCTTTCTCTTTAGGTTGTTAAACCCTTTTCCAAGATTCAAGCTCTGATACCAATTGTTAGGCCCAATATGGAAAGCTAATGTACTGAGAGGGGAGGGTTGAATCAGTACTTTAAAACCTTTTAACAACAATATCTTTACTGTTATGCATATACCAAAAACTGTTGCAACATAACATAAAGCTAGAACAAATAAATAACAATCATACATGATTCACTCCATAACTCATATATTTTGGTTACATAGAAACTCTTGGTTAGAGAGAAAAACTGCGGTGGGGATGGCACCCACAACTTCATTACTGCAATAATAAAGAGTGCTCAGTTAGAGCTACATGTTCAGCTATTTCTGATAGCTTACCCTATTAGGAGTATTAAGATCTTTAGATCTACCTTGCTAAAGGATTTTACAACACTTATTCTAAATGTTGCACCTGGTTAAAGGCTTTACAATTTATAGACTTAAAGGCTTTACAATTTATAGACTTTGTTAGAGTCTTTTACCCTGTTAAAGGTTTCTCTTACAACTTCAAAATATTACAATAAATCATTACAAATATCTGCAACTTTACATCTAGAATGTTATAGTAGATTCTATGTGCTCATAATGAGATTACCTTGCTTATAGCATACCTTGGTAACCCATGAAGTAACTCAGTAAACCCTTCTGTTTACTCTGTTCTTCGACTGTTCTCTGAAATCCTTCTCGATGACCTTTGTGTCTCTATAATAGTCATAACACTTAGTGCATTCTTATGTATCTCACATGTCTTGCTTCATACACCTCTATATATCTCTCTCTGTCACTATTTCCTATATCATCTGATCTCAATCTATGTTGTATAAATAGATCTCTTATGTTGGTGATCTAATTCATTGCTTCGATCTTACAAACATGATTTATCGAATGAATAACCATACAAAATATTTCATTGGTTAGATGAACTCAAAATCATACACAATCCTTAAGTGCAATTTCCAATGTGATAACGGTTCTATGTTCCTCGATCTTGTAACACATTTCCACATGTGTGTCTAGGTTCAATGAATCTGGTAAAACATTTCACTTGGTGTATCATTGTTGCTGCTCGGTAGACATGGAATGATACTCAGTAGACAGCTCGGTGTATACTGGGCTCTGTGAATACTTTCTTCTTTAACCGACTGTTCTGTGCATACCGACTGAATGTTTTGATAGAGGTAACCGACTAGAGTATATAGAATGACTTTGGATATAAAACTAATGGAAACTTAATAAGTAGTAATAGGGATATGGCTTCTGGTCTGGTAAGGAACTATTTACTATAAGCCATATAAGAAAACAGAGAAAATACATGACTTCTTGATCTAGTAAGGAGCTCCTTACTATAATTCATGTTAGTACAAAGAGAGATTACAAAGCAAAAAATTGGTTTACTGAATAATCTGACAAAAACTCAACTACAAAATGGGTGTCACAACATGCACCATGCATAAAGATTACAAAAGAAAGCCTCTTCTTGCAGAGTAATCTAACAAAGATCAATTACAAAATGGGTGTTGTAGTGTGCACCAAGCATATTGTGTGTGATCAAAGTGTACAAACCAAACCTTAGTCATGTGTACACAAAGTGTAACATAGAGTGGAGTGCATGACCCACGTTAAAGTAATTGTGTATGCCTTACTGAGATAAATTTCTTTAAGGCATCATACATAAATCTAAAAGAAAATCATGCCACAACAATTAAATGCCCCCAAGCATAAGAAAATCAAAGGTGATGGTTCACAAGATACAAAGAGGGAGCGCATAATGTATACACTATTTAGGGCCAATATGCACATCAAATAAGTTATATATATCAAGTATGATTGTAATGAATTGACCTTATCCCCAAGTGGAACTATGGAAACAATGGAAGAAGAGGACATAATATGAACAACACAAGTCCTTTTGGATCTGCATGGAAGAGACCAAAAAAGGAGAGATCTCAATGCTTTGCATCATCCCTGAGTAGACAACACAAAAACGCATTTATGGTACAACATGAATATGACATATAGAAATGGGATACAAATAGAGGAATGTCACAATAGGTTTGTTACCTTTGTTTCCTTGTGCTAAAGTAGCAACAAGGGTCATCCAAAGAGAGATTAACAAAATAAAAAGACATTCCAAACATCACATCACGTTCAACACATCACATGCAAGAAAACACAAAAATATCTACTGCACAAGTGAAGTTGGTCCAACAAATCATTGCTTATCATCTTTTAGATATGGTGGACAAGATGAAAGAGGAGCCACAACAAGTATAATAGATGGATCTACCACTAGCTACAAACAACGGCCATGCTCTAATGATAAATCACTATGTGTGTCACTAAGATCTAAAGTTAAGCTTTTGAAAATCTTGAAGATAGCTCATGATTAATCTCAACAACTTTATACATATCACCAAAATAATTAGTATTTGGACATGATTATCATCATTCAAATTAATAATAATAGGAGATCTCATGCATGGAGAAGATGAAGAATAATAACCATTTTACATAGACAAATCCATTTTTTTATGAGGATGATTAAGATAAAGATAGTCCATAGGATTAGGAAAAGGTGAGGAAAATGAGACCAAGTCAACATTCAACAACTTAGGGGAGGAAAAAATTTGGGAAGAAATCTTGCGATCCTTGACACAATGCCTTTATCGATGTTCTCTTACACTATGATTTCTCTTGTTACAACTCGAAGCTTATGAAGGTTGGGGATCACTCAAAATAGGCTTATTTTCTTCCTTTGTATAAGGAGGAACATAACAAACCTCACTAGGTTGAGAGATACAAGACATTGGGAGATTTTCTCTTTAACCTTTATAAGATTTAGGAGGTTGAACTGTAGCATATATAAGACAAATAGGAGTAGGAAGAAGTATAGGTCCAAGATGCGGAGGTAGAATATCTATATTCATTGGTGAAGAATCATTAGGATTACTTAAGGCCAATATCCTTTCTAATTTGAACTTTTAATAGGATAGGAAAAGGACACCTTGATGAGGTTGCAAAGGTTGATGCATTTGAGGTGAAAAACAATCACAAGTGAAGTTTCCACAATTGGCTAAGGGCTTTTAAATACTATGATTGATCATTATAACATTCTCATTGTAAGGTAATTTCAAACATTTATGAATGGTAGAAGGTGCAACTTTTATGGAATTAAACCAAGGGTATCCCAAATTCACACTAAATTGGTCTAAGGTAGGGATAACAAAAAAGTTAACATCTAAGCATTTTGTACCAACTTCATAGGAAGGGTAATGAAACCTATAGTGGGGCAAGGAAATCATCATGCACCTTAATTATAACATTAGATTTACCATATGTACCTTGATATAATCTTTTTGTATAGAGATTGTCTTTTATGATAACATTCACCATACATATTGGATCTATGTGTAGCAAAATGTGAGTTCAAAAGAGCATAACAATAAAGGGAAACACTCACACATACAAATTAAAGAAACATAATTATTAGGATAAAAGAGGTTAAAATAGCATGTAAAAATTATATCAAACCCCTTTTTTAGTAGATTTTCTCATGGTATTTGATTTAGATGTGTGCTAACTCAATATTTTGGTAGCACAATGATGGTCAAATGCAAAATGGGTGAGATAGGGGGAAATGGCTAAGGGTTAGATTTATAGGATTTTGATGAGATTGGATAAATGGTTGAGATTTATTGATCAAGATCAAGGGTTGAGGATGAAGGAGAGGAATAAATGAATTAAAAATTCATTTTGAGGGTACTTGGGGGGCAAACCCATGTGCTTGTGTAAGAATCCCACGTGTTTGATGTGATAGGAAGAGTTGAGTTTTACTTAATCAAGGATTAAATGTGTGCACATGATTAGGGAGTGAATTAGGTGGATATTAGGATTAGGATTAAGATGCAAGTGGAAAAGTTAGGATAATGCAAGTGAATGAGGGTAAATAAGATTTATTAATTAATTTTAATTCAAAGTTGGAGGAAAGGGGTGTTAATATTTTATGATCATGTTAGATAGAATATAATTCACACAAAATGCACAGTATGTACCCTAGGAAAACCTTCCTCTTGAAGGTGAAAACCCTAGCAAAAAAGTATCTTCTAATATTTATTAAAACGCCAGTTGTCTTTACAAAATATTCACTTCACTCGTTGAAGCTAGAATCAAACAATTGATGATACAATCTGATTAATGATCACAATACAAGTTACGAACAATAGAAGATGAGTTCGATCTGTTGTAGATGGTGATACACAATCTATTGAAGGATATATTATTTGATCTGCTTGATGATGATATGATCTTCTTGTGAATGAATACTATCTACTTGTATAATTTGAACTATTGAAGGGTGATGTATTGATTTGATACCTTGGAAGTGAGAGGGAATGGATCTATATAGCCATATATGTGTGGTGCCAAGCAACATGACTTCTCCAAAAGTCGGCTCAATCATCATGTCTTCTTCAAGAACTGATCCAATTCCAAATGACACATCTCAATCAAAGATCAATTTCATTATCAATAACACGTCTTCCAAGGTAGCAGATCATAATTAGTTATGTTTTGTTAACAAACTGATTCAATATGAAAGAAAATATATATAAATCAAACTTGTTAAATGTGTAAGGCCGATAGGCCACTCACACATTTACATTTACTATGTCAGCCTAAAGGATTCTGACCATAGCTATAACATTAACAAGGGGTGATGAAGATTTTAATTAAATAAACAAGAACATTTATTTAATTAACTGATGAGGGTCCTAGAGGCAATGTTGAATAGATAAATTAATTATCATAGGAAATATACTAGAAAATGGAGGAATAAAGATGATTAATTAAAAAATAATAAATTATTTAATTAATATAAATAGCTAGAATAGATGAATAATAGGAATAAATTGATTAAACACAAGTGATCAATTAAAGAATCAACTAGCACTCCATGTGAGAGTTTTCCTTTAATCTCCATAGTAATGTATAATGGTCCATCAAGTTATCTAATGCTATCTCTTGAGTCAAAGGTGATGCAAGGGTCACACTTAGGCTTAGGTTTCTCAATAATGTTCACAATGTTGTTGGCTTCATTAGATATATCATCGATAGCTATATGGATTGGATCTTTATGCTCAACAACATTGGTAGAGTGAGAATGCAAATGATTGGTAAAGATTTGCAAATTTTGATTAGGAGGTTTCATTGATTTATTTCCTTTATCATTCACAGCACTCACTACTATAGTATTAGAATCAATAAGGCTTTGAATTTCATGCTTCAATCTATATCACTTCTTAGCATCATGGCCAAGTTGATGATGGTATGGTAATAGGCTTTGGGATAAAAAGAAGGTGGAAAAGGCTTGGAAGTATCTATGAAATGGATGGGAGGAAGATTAATCATATTAGAATTAATCAATTTAAGCTTGATTCTATACAATGACTCAAAAACTAGAGTCAAGTTGCAATATCTAAATTTTGATGAGAATGGAGCTAAGCAGGGGTTGTGGCTACCACTTGAGAATCAATATGATTGAAATAATTGTTTTTGGTATTCATCTTGATAAAATCTTTGTTTTTAAAAATTTTGATGAGCATCTTCATTCTTATCAACTAGAGTTAACAATGAAGAATGTTCATATTTACTCACTTCAAGCTGATAAATTATGAAGCAGTGTGTGTTGGTCCTTACAACTAGAATGGAAACTAGGTGATAAAACACAATTCATAGATTAAATATCCTTGAATAGCTAACTTTTCCTATGGAAAAGGCTCATTCAGTTATCAACTAGGGACATAAACTTGAAATGGGCCAACACTGTATGTGCACCAAGTTCATATTGCAACCATTAGATATATAACTACAGGAAAGGAAATTCTTCTTAAAGTAAACACATGGAATCTCTAATAAACTAATACTTAATCCTATGGCTACAGGAACAGACAATTGCAGAAACAGACAATTATAGAAGTATGAAAAGTAGTTAAAACATACAAAGTATTACTCACCAAGTGGGCCCCCTTGAGTGAGTATTTCCAAAACTTCAAATTACACTTACCTAATCATCCAAAATCACGTTGATCTCTTTATTTCATCTTGGCTGGAAAATACATACATAACACTAGAAAACTGTGCACTACAAAATACTATCTTTTTCTCTGCTATCCCCAAGAGGAGAGAGATCCTTTTATTTATGGGAAAGATGATAAAAAAACTTCTAACTAACTACCCACATCCCTATGGAATAGGTGAACATGAATTATTAACAAAAGAAGAAGAAAAAGTCAGCACAGGACAAGAGAACAACATCTATCCTGCAACTGAGAAAATATAGTATGACTGCCTCCTAGATCTGAGATCCACTAGGAACAGTTATAAATGTTTTTATAAATCAATCTATTGAAGAACTAGTCAAGTGATCCTGATCATAACGGCATTCTTTTGACTGGGTCTGCATTGCAGCTATATACTTGATGATCTTTTGAACCGCCATTTGTCTTTACTTCACCTTTGTTGACCCTACATCAAGATATTAACATGCACAACAACATGTGTATATACTAATGCTAACATGATATAACATAAACCATAATTATAATTAACTTTGGATATTTGCATAGATAGATCATTTGAAACTACTATATGACATCCTTAGGTATAGGTTAATCAGTTTCAAAAACACTTAAAAGGTATCATCTTAGGAAAACATTATAATCCAAATGTCATCTAATCATAAGACCTAGGTAGGAGTATTATATCAGAAATCTATAAAAATAGAGCCATTGTTTAGGCTCATCATCTCCCCCTAACCTAACTTCTTGTTGATCCTCCAGTAACAGGAAAATTTTGGATTATGGCATTAATCTAGAAATTGCTTGAAGTAACTTGCCCAAAACCGCCATTCTTTAAGCTCCAGTAGAATCCTTTCATTTTCTCCAATCTCTTCCCCCTAGTATGTTTTGTTGCTTCACTATATGGTGGGTCACTATCCCTATAGCCCATCAGTGGCCGTAGGAGGATTGGAGGTTGAAAACTGAGGGGAAGCCAATGTCGTCCCTTTGTTCTTCCCAAGTGCATGTACTTGGGTGCTCTGTTTAATGCTACATGGTAATTTTCCATAGAGTGTGGTTCAGATGGCTTTAATTCATCTGTTAGGCTATCCCAACACTAGACTATATGTTCTTTTGCTTCATGTCCTTCCCTTAGAGCCATTTGTTCATATTCTTTATACACTTCTTCCCTCAGGGATAGGATTTCCTTTGTACAGTCTGGTTCATATACAATCTTTTGCCAATCAAAGTAAAATCACCTAGGTTCTCTTGATTCGGCCCTTAAGGGTATTGAAAGCTCAAGTTCTTCCCTATGATGCACCTGAAACTGCTCTCCCCTTAATATTTCATTCTGCATCCATGACATAAGAGACCTCAGATGAATATCTCCAATGTAAAGGAGAGGGTTCCAATTGACATCATTAGGGACAACATAGTTGTCGACATACAATTCATAGAGTAAGTTTTTGATTGCCATAGGAGACATCTGAAAAGCACTGTAAAATTCTTCTGGTGTTTGCAATGAGGGACTTAAATCCCTAACAATCCTCATCATTTGGAAACTAATGTGTTGTTCTTTTAAAAATAGAGAGTAGACAAGAGGAGGAGCTTGACATTGCATCAGTTGTGGAACCACGATGGCTATTGTTTCCACCTTAGCTTTAAGTTGGGCTATTTCCTCATCCTTCTGCTTAATAACCTTCTTCTTCCAATCGATTATCATCCGCATTTTTACTTTCTCCAATTCCCAATCCTCATAAAGAGCAAGTCCCACCGCATGACTAGTAAGAGAGGTAGGTGGTCTATGAACAAGTGCCTTGGGTTTCTTCATTTCTACTTTACTCCCTGCTTCAATAACCTTCTCTACAACAGATGCTAAACTGTTTAGTCTCTCAAAATCTACTTCTTCCCATGGCTGCTCTATATTCAGAAGCTCCTCTTCTTTCTTAAGGTACAGTTCCTTCTCTTCCCCCATATTTTGTAGTTCTTCCTCCTCTTCATGTTCCATTTGAGGTTCATTAGATGGAGAAGGAGGGATATCATGACGAAGAGGACTTTATTGATCTTGTTCTAGGGAGTCAATCAAGATGGTAATTTTTGGCTCAGTTGTTTGGTCTTGGATTTTATGCTTTTTACGGAGCCTACCACTACTTCTTCAAACTTTCCCTTTTTCAGCTGCAGGGATACTTCCTATAGCCACCTCTTCAACTACCTCAATAGTTATTGCAGTAACTAGTTTTACAATTTTTCTCTTTTTGGCCACAGGAAGGGGTACATTCTCATTTTTACTTGTCTTGTCCTTATGCTCTATATCAACTTGTTTTTCTTTTCCCTTTTCCTTTCATGTGGCAACCCTAGTTTTTCTTGAACCTTGAGGAGGAACCCATGCCTCAACTTCTTTTTGTAAGGGTTCCTCTGCTACAAGAAGATTTTGTTCTAAGGTTTTCAATGAGGATGAGGGTTCAAGAGGGGAACCAGGTTCTACAAGGTTTTCTTATTCCTGAGATGGAAGTCGTTCCTCTATAACTATGTGCTCTACCCTAAACTTTTTGGTTTCAAAAAATTCATTCTAGAGCATTGGAGAAACATCTCTCAAGGATTTTTCAACTAAAATCTTAATTAGACAATGGTGAGAAACAAAGTGAGGCCTACCTTTTTGAGTCTTTGTTGCATTTATAGAAAGAAGGCTGTGCAATAAGCTTGGAATGTTCATCCTTCTTTCGTGGCGCAGATGAATTAGGAGCTTGAAGTGATGAGAATGCAAACATGAAAACCTTCCTTCGCAAGTTAAATATTTTTATACATACAATGCCACTGCTCTCCATTCAGGCAGAAGGGATTCTCGCTATCACAACCCTCCTTTATCACTTTTGATTTGATACAATTTCTATTATATCTTTTTTGAACTATTGAATATGGTTGAATAAATATTATAAAAGGATAGATAATGGACCCACATACACACTTGGAGAATATAATTTAAAAGGCATTATTTATTTTTAATTCTCAATCATGGCACATGTTGTAGGAGAAATTAGAAGCTTCTAGAAGAATCTTCATTCTTTAACCCCTTTTTGCATGTAACTCCCCCACTAGGATATTAATCAATTTTGCATGGATCCAATATTGGCAAAAGAATCTCATTTTCAATTAATTCCTCTAGATAGTGGAGTTAAGGGGTTTTTCCTATATATTGTATGCAATTTTCAAAAGAAGGGAGTTGATTATTTTTTTTGAAGAAAAGTTTTCTCAAGTAAATTTTTTTGTAGTCACATTCTTCATTTGGAGAATTGTTAAGTTTGTTTTGAAGAAATTTTTCCAAGCTTGCAAGGAAGGATCAAGGAAAGCTAGGCTTGAAGATTTGGAGAGGATTCAACATCAAAGGCTTCTCCAGGTTCCCTCCCTTTTTGCATTTTTGCTTATGTAAATTCTTATATTTTCAAAAGGAAATATCTCCTCTTAGACTCTTCTATTTGAATATAATTTTCTGAAGGAAATTATTTTTTTTATTGTTAGATAGATTAATTAGAAAGGAAAAATCTATTTTTCATTAAAGAAATGCATTGATAAAAGCTTTCTTTTAAAAAAAAAAGAAAAGCAAAATGCAGATTTCTCTTTTATTTGTTAATCTATTTTAAAGAAAGAAATCAGATTTTGCTTTTTATGTTTGTTTGTTTGTTTGTTTTTTTAATCTAAAGAAAATCTTAAATCTGGAGAAAAAAAATTCATGCTTTTCAACATCTCTATTTCTTTTTTGAAAAAAAACTCAAATTCTTTTATCTTTGTAAATAATTCCTTTCTCTATGCATATAATCATTGGTATTAAGAAATCTTGCTATGCGATGTAGTATTTCAAATATGAATTCTTCTCAAATTTGTTGTATGAAATCCCTGTGGAAAATATTATCTTGTTATCTATTTCTTTTCAGAAATCTCTCTCTCTGTGAATATTAATTTCCTGAGAATCTCATCAAAAAAAAAAAATTGTTTATCTCAACATAAGGGCAAAATTGTTGGATATGATCACTGTGAAATCAAAATTTAAACATTTACCTATCTCTGTGATAATTTAGTTATCTGTTATATTGCTGAAACAAATTTCTCTATTTCCTTTCATTCCTGTGATTAAATTCTTATTCTTATTTTTATAATAACATATATATATATATATATATATATATATATATATATATATATATATATATATATATTATTAAATTTATACAAAAAAATGATAATAAATAAATAAAATAAAGCAAGTTGTAAAATCTTTTCACATGAAATAATTATCGGGCAATGTGTAGGGGGGAGTCGGAGTTAATGTAACCGTCGGGGAATTGGTACCCTCCACTACCCCTGCGGTCACTGTTACGGTAGTGGCCACAGGGGGGAGTGGAGGGGCCCACGGTGTCCCCTCATCTCTACGGGCCTGCACTTGCAGGTCCACAGGGGTGATGGGACCCGTGGCCCCCAATCCCCATTGACTTTTGAAACAAAATTTTGTACTTTTTTTTATTATTTAGATTTTTTATATATATTAATTTGTAAATTAGAAATTGTTAATATTTTCGTTAGTTTAAATTTTAAGTTAGTAAATTAAACTTTAAAAAATTATAAATAATTGGGATCATTGTGCAGTAAATTTGTAATTGTAAATTAAAGTATATAATTGGAATCTCTCAATCCATTTGAGATTTATTGGGTTACTTGGTTGGTAATTTTAGGTTCATTAAAAACAATTAAGTCATATTATTATGATTTGATCCAAAATTGCCAAATGTCTAAACTAATTTCTCATTTTGAACTAGTGACTCTATAATTAATTATTCTCGTGATAGAAATAAACATTGCTTAATCTTGCATGTAAATGACACTATTCTTGCATCATGCGAATTACTTATATATTAATTGCATTCATTGATGAGCAAGTTAAATTTTCATCATCTTCATGCGAGTTACACATTTAATTATCAATATGCAAGTTTCATAATTGCTATTATTGTACAAGTTATATTTTATATTTTGAATATTAAATAATTTAGTCTTCAAGTGGTACATGAATCCCATAGAAGTAGTTATTTCAATTAATTAAACTTTACAATGTCTAATTATGCACATTCATTTCATAATTGTTTCAAGCATGATGCTAATTAAAAAAAAAGTTTTCATAGCTTCTTAGTTAGAAAACTAAACAAAGGAAGTCGGAAAACCAAAACCTAGCAGCGTTCAGTATTTACGGTGCCTCTGGGTCACGCTTACGGGTAATGTCGTCGTGTTGAACTACTGCACTTAACGCCTAATAAAGTTGCATCAATGATGTCTGTGGCATCGTCCCTATAAATTGTTGGGGAGTAATAAGGGACACTTGGAAGTTAAAATCCAAGGGGAGGGTAATCCCCCTTGGATCGATAATCTAATAAGATAATCCTTAAATGATTTTACATTCGCTGAGTTAAACCATAGTAAACCCCTTTAGGGTTGATCGAGTGAAATGCTTTTATGAAATTGATTTAATCTCGAAGAGTTGTTGACGATTGACAATTGGGTCAAGGGTGACACTTATGATAGGTATTAGGATCTAGTTGTTTTAGGCCATAAGCAATAGGCCATCTTGAGCCTTTGATTAAGTGCTACCACCATGGGTAGCAACCGTAGAGAAACTATCTGGGACATTGACCCTAGAAAGGGTTGCTTACCCACCAAACAGTTTAAATTAAACCATAGATTAGAAAATAGAACTACATACTCTACGCCTTGATCCCATGCCAAAATGGGTATGTAGGCAATCTAGGGATGGAGTTGTCCATAGTACTCAAGTGTTCATGGATGGGGTCTAGGTTTTGGTAAGAAGATGGATTGCAAAGAATCCTAATTTGAAAGATAAGTGTAATAAAAGGAAAAAGTAATTCAATGCATACTCGGAAGGAATCTTATATGGACTCGCTTGACTTCCTAAGGCTTTAAGCCAAATTCTGAGGTGGAATTCAAGCTTGTATTATGTTATTTTGAGTTCTCCTAAGGACAGCAACCTCGGTACACTCCTATTAGAGGAGTGTAGTACTTAGTGAGTGACTCAGGACCCGAATGGTCTCGATGAGTCTAAGTCTCTAGCCAGAGAACCTCCTATCCCAATTGGATAGATGCCTACCCCGTATGGGTAAATGCCTATCCCATATTGGATAGATGAAACCTTTTGTTTCGTATTGACAGATGCCTAACTCGTATGATTAGATGCTCATCCCAGATGGATGAATGCCTAATCCAAATGGATGGATGCCCAGAGTATGCAATTGAATCAAATACAATGATTAAATTAAACAAAAAAAAAGTGATCAAATTTTGTTGAGTTATGTAAAGTGGGTTATTACACTCGCCTAGCTCCTTTCCTATCTACTACTAATGGGGAGTCTCCTGGACATGTAAATTCTTCCCTTGCACTGCATGCATCCTTGGACTCTTAGTACTTCTCCCCATTTGTTGGTAGCCCAGTTACCTCTGCTATCCTTTCCTCTATAGCCACTACTCTTAAACCTTTTACTTGAGCTTCTCCATTTGACAGTGTGTGGGTAAATTCCCTCACAATTTCTTCATTAAACTATCAACTTTAAGAAATAATCCAGCCATCCACTTTTCCTAAATACTAGTTCACAATCCTAGTCCTAAAGGAGAACTTCATGGGTTGTTGGCTCACATCGAATAGGTGGACCACCCATTACAACAATAACACTTTCAACTTTTAAAATGGCATAAATCTGCTCAGTTTCTGCATTATGTTCTATACTATAGCATACTCAATGTTTTTACTTGGTCCAAACCTAGCTGCAATCTTAAAAATAACTCTAAATAGACAAACAAACGGAACACAACATATCACCTCAAACTAGCAATTTTAAAAAATAAAACACAATCGAAGAGGACATCACAATTATCTACTAGAGCAATTATCAGTGTACTTCCCCCCCCCCCAAACCTAAGGTTTGACAGGTGGTCACACATGCGAAGGAGGATTAATGCAAATGACCGTATGCAAAATATCATAATGAGAAGTAATATGATTTAATTATACACATGTAGTAAGAATAATGACACACGAGCGTACCTTATATCATGCGAGAATGACTGCAGTTGAAAGATATGATGTTGCCATGCATGGAAAATGATGCGATAATGAATGAAGTGAAAGGCAAGAAATGAGTGAATACAGAATGAGATATTAAATATGCAGAAAAGTACTCCCTCAAGATGCGGAAGTATTTATTAGGATCATGCAACAAAGATATTAAGATGGAGTGGTGACGACCAAGCCGTCATCAGTGGTTGTAGAAATCTTGACATGCTGGGTAGTGGAAAACTGTCATAGAAAGTCATATTTGCTCAGACGTTTATGGTATAGGTGTAATCGATGACCATTGAATAATAATTTAAACTTAATAGGATCTATGGTAGATAATCTGACAAGACCATTAGAAAATGTTTCAACTATCTCATAAGGGCCTAACCATCTAGTCTACAATTTACCTAAGTTATCTTTGTACTTGGAATCATAAAGAAGAGCCCAATCACTCGGCTTGCATGATTTATCCCTGATATAGTGATCATGTCATTTCATGTGTTGATTCTAAACAGATTCAGTATGCTGTAGGGCAGATTTCCTTATTTCATCCTAAGCATTAAGTTGCAGGATCCTTTCTTATTGTGTTGTAGAAAGTGTCATATCTAAGGAAATAGATGTTCTCAAATTTTTATGTTCAAACTCAATAGGCATCATTGCTTTTGTTCCATACACCATTTGAAATGGTGTAAACCCTGTTGTAGTTTTCTAGGTGGTTCTATAAGCCCATACAACCTCAAAGAGTCTGCTACACCAATCTTTCCTATTGAGTGCTATAGTTTTTGTCAATATTGATTCAAGCTCCCTATTAGTATCCTCTTCTTGTCCATTAGCCTGTGGATGATGAGTGGATTCCTTGTGCCTGACATTGTATTCATTAACCAGATTTGTGATCAGAGTAGAAGTAAACTGTGCCCTTTGATCTGTTACTATTTCTCTAGGAACTCCATACCGAGTGAAGATTTCTTCATATAAGAACTCGGCCACCTTATTATCTCGGGCATGCTTGAAGGCTTTGACCTCTACCCATTTAGTAACATAATCAGTACAAATAAGAATATAGGAGTGACCATTGGATGGTGGATCAATGGCCCAACAAAATCCAGTCCCCATTTGTCAAATGGATTAACAACCACCTGAAGGTGTAGAGGCATTTCATCAGACCGAGTTGGTCTGCCCATTCTTTGACACCTATCACATTTCCTGGTGTATTGAGTTGCATCCTTGTGCAAGATTGGCTAGTAGTATCATGTAGTTAATATCTTAAAAGTTATTCTTTTGTTGCAAAATGACCTCCACAAGGTTCATCATGACAGACATGAAGTATGTCATATGTCTCATCTTCCCTTACACAATGCCTCATAATCTGATCTGGACCTGTGTAAAATAAGAAATCTGAAATACAAGAGAATTTGAAACTCTTTTCTACCAGTATTCTATTTTCTTTAGGTGAGAAATGGGAGGGTGTCTTGTTAGCTGCGAGGTAGTGGCTATGTCAGCATACCATGGACTATTGGAAATGATAGAAAATAGATGCTCATCTGGAAAAGCATCATTAATGACTTCACTATTGTCTGGTGTTTGAATGCTTGAAAAAAAATCTGCCACCACATTTTCTTTTCCAAGCTTATCAATGATAGTAATATCAAATTCTTGCATTAATAACAACCATCTTTCTAATCTACCTGTAATTGAGCTTTTGTTCATGAGGTACCTGATGGCTACATGAACTTATTAAGGGCATAGATGACAACTAACATCTCCTTTTCAGTAACAGTATAATTAAGTTCTGGTCCTTGCAAATTTTTACTAATGTAATAAATTGCATTTTCCAAAACTCCTTGCTTCTGCCCCAAAACTACTCCTATTGCAAAATCAGATGCATTAGTATGAATGTGAAAGGGAACTGACTAATCAGGTCCTTTAAGTATAGGGGCTTGAGTTAAGGCTTCTTTTAGTTTAGAAAATGCATCTTCACATTTAACTGTCCATTCAAACTCAACATCCTTTGCCAATAAAGAATACAATGGCCCTGCTATTTGACTAAAGTTCTTGATAAATCTCCTATAGTATCCTGCATGGCCTAGAAAACTTCTCACATCCTTTTGTTTAAAAGGGGCAGGAAGATTAAGTATTACCTCAATTTTAGCTGGATTTACTTGAATATTTGATTGAGAGATTTGATGCCCCAACACTATTCCTTCTTGCATCATCATAAAACATTTTTCACTGTTGAGGGATAGATTGTGGTCTTCACATTGCTACAATAGTTTTGTCAGATTTTGTAGTGCCTCCTTAAATGTAGTTCCATATATAGGGAAGTCATCCATGTAAATCTCCATACAATCATGGGATATGTCTGAAAATATACTGAGAACTGCCCTTTGAAAGGTTGCAGGAGCATTACATAAACCAAAAGGGAGGACTGAATAGGCATATGTGCCCCAAGGGAAGGTAAAGGTGGTCTTCTCCTAATCTTTTGGAGCTATTCAGATTTGGTTAGAACCACTAAATCCATCCAAAAATGAAAAGTATTGCTTACCTGCTAGAGAGTCTAACACTTGATCTATAAATGGCAGTGGAAAATGATCCTTTTTAGTAGCAGTGTTGAGCTCCCTATAGTCCACACAAAATCTCCATTTTCCTCCTTTCTTGGGAACTATAACTAGAGGAGAAACCCATTGACTATCTGAAATAGGGTAGATGAATCCTGCATGAAGCAATTTTTGCAGTTCCTCTTTAACTATTTCCCTTAAAGTAGGATTAATCCTTCGCTAAGGCTGTCTAATTGGTTTACAATCCTCTTTGATATAAATTCTATGGGTACACAATGTATGATTTAATCCTTTCATTTCTTGATAATCCCATGCAAAAGCTTGTTGTTGGGATTTGAGTAGTTCTATCAATGACAATCTTTGATCTGCTGGCAATTGACCACTGATATTCAGATTTCTCCGTGCAACAACCTCTATTGGAATTACTGATTTTGCATTAGATATTTCAAACAGACAAGAGGTTTGAATCTCCTGTGGTAGCAGTGTGTGAAACATATCTATGGCTGCAAGAGAATTTAATAAGCCTGTAGATGGAAGAAGGGTATGCAGAGGACTTACTAGTATACCTACTAACTATGGAGTTGCTCCATAATGATTCCTTATGATGTTAGAAACTATTGTATCATCCTCTTGAAGTGTTATAAATGGGTCCCTTGATAACATCATTAGTTGTTGAACAGAGTTAATTTCCTCCGCTTCTTCTCCTATGTCTGGCCACACTACTCATTCTTGATCAAGTTGAGGTTGTGCTAGAGAATAGAGTGCAAGTGTTTTAGTAGTAATACCATCTGAAATTGTCATATCTCCAGATCTACAACCTATATATGCATCAGTTGTTGCTAGCCAAGGTCTTCCCAAAATAATTGGATATCCTCCTAATGTTGCCTTGGGAGAGAGTATTATGAAATCAGTAGGATATTCCCAATAATCTAATGTGACAACAATATCTTCAACCATTCCTTCAGGTCGAACAGTTGAGCTATCAGCAAGCTGCAAGACTATTGGAGTTTATCTGATATTAGTAATGATGAGTTGCTACATGACATCCTTAGTCATCACATTTATTGCTTCTGCCAAGTCTATCAAGGCATTTTTTATTTGAGTTCCATTAATAACTATCTTGACAATAGGGCTACCTGGATCAAAATATTTAGGGACTGCTATTTTTCCCAACATAATATCAGCCAACTAGCCTACTACATGCATTGTTTTTGGATCCTTTTTCTTCCTCCCATGTTTCTTCAAATAGGGTTCTTTAATAGATTTTCCATATATGGGAATATCTTTAATAGCTTGAAACAGTGGAATTTTAACACATATATGTTTTAGCTGATCAATAAGATCAAAGGCTATATCATCCTGCTGCCTAGATTCTTCTAATTCCAATCTTTGAGGAAATGGGGGAGTTCTTATAGGTATATTTGGGGTTTCTGACTGCTGGAATTTCTCAGGATTTTCAGATCTATCAGGCATGCTTTCCTGAGAAATCCCCTCTACTGGTAACTTTCTTATGACTGGAGGAGATGGGGTAGGAAATGCTGTCCCTGATCTCAAATGAATATCACTTATATTGAGAGAATATGCAGGATAGGTATTAGGATCAATTGAAAAGACTTGTTGTTTTGGTGGTGGTTTATTATTTGGATTTGGAACAGGTTGAGTTGGCAATTGGGTTGGCTTGGATGGAGTAGCATTAGGAGTTGGTGTCATTAAAGCTAGTTGTTGGGACTGTTGTTGTGGTTGCAGGAAACTTGGTGACTAGTTTGCCCATTGTTGTCCTCCCCTCCATTGTGGTGTATGTTGCTAGTTACCTTGAGGAGGAGACCAATTCCCTTGTGGATGCTGCCATTGAGATGAGGAATTCTGATAATTAAGCCAAGGGTTTTGAGGAGTATAATTTCCAAAATTTTAGGAATATGGAGGTTGCCACTAATTGTTTTGTGCATTGAAATTCATATAAGGATTAGAAAATGACAATGGATCATGTGGCATACCTTGTCTTGGAGGCCAAGACCTCCATTGTGCAACATAGAAAAGTTGTTCATCATCTCCATAAACAGGCTTGAAATTTGGGGAACTCTGTTGGCTATCAATTTTAGCTAATAGTTTGCATCTACAGACCTTCTTCTTTTGCCGACAGTTAGGACAAAATTCAGCAAGCATAGCCTCTACCTCCTCATGCTTCTTCTTTGCCTGTAGTGTATCCGATTGGGTAGTCATATTATTAATTATATCTTCTTTAAAATCTTTCAACAGATGAGTTATTTCCATTCTTGAGACTGTTGAAGATGACTTGGCAATTGAAGAACTGGGCCTATAGTATCTTCCCCTTTTTGCTGCAGCTCTTGAATATTTTTTGCAGATTTGTCTAATGTCATCCCATTGAACTTGAGTAATATATCCTCCCATTAGATCTAAGGATTCAACACAGTCATCATTGATGCCCCTCAGAAAGATCAACTTCATAGTGTCTTTACTTAAGTTACTATGTTTAGATTTGCTGACACTAAATAAAAACCTTTCCAAATAGTCTTCCAGGCTTTCATCTTCTTTTTGTGTCATTCTGAAGATATCATCACCATGTCGGTCCAATCCTCTACAATAGCCTTTATATTTATCCAAGAAGTTTGTCTTCATTCCCTCCAAGGTAGTGATTACATTTCTTCCTAAACTCACAAACCATCTCAAAGCAGCTTCTTTCAAAGTAGCAAGGAATAACTTGAGTTTATGAGCATCGGTGGTATAATCATAACTCCTGCAAAGGATATCAAATTCAAACAGAAAGGTGTCTGGATCTTCTATTATCAACCCATGAAATTTTGGAAGTGAAGAGGCTGGTATGTTTTTCAAATTTGCATTATAATGCAATTCAGGAATGGGAAACTCAAATGTTGGATTTACAGGTGGAGGTGGAGGATTCACTGCCATTGGTCCCTGATAAATAACTAAAGGTAAAATGTTTTTTTCAGGGGGTTTGTTCAGGAAGTCTAGGTCTCCTTTTGACAAAATAAAGACATTACCATTTAGCACATAGGTTTCTACAAAAGGGTTTACTTCAGGTGCTTGATTTGATCTTATATCTTGAGTAGAATGTGAGGGAAGAAATCTTCCTAATGCATCTCTTCTCCTCCTATGCATGCAAATTAATGAAAGAAATTCAAAAATCTAATTAAAAAACTTGGAACTAATGTTTTACAACAGATTCTTAGCTTGGCACCATCCCCAACAACAATGCCAAAAATGTTGGTCCTTACAACTGGAATGGCAACTAGGTGATAAAACACAATTTAGAGATTAAATATCCTTGAACAGCTAACTTTTCCTATGGCAAAGGCTCATTTAGTTATCAACCAGGGACGTAAACTTGAAATGGGCCAGCACTATATGTGCACCAAGTTCATATTCCAGCCATTTTATATAACTGCGGGAAAGGAAATTCTTCTTAAAGTAAACACATGGAATCTCTAATAAACTAATACTTAATCCTACAATTGGAAATTTCTTTAAAAAATTGCTATTAAAAGATAAAGTTGTGGCGAGCAACAGGAACTACTCTACTGTCGTGGCTGCAGGAACAGACACAGGAACTGTTTCCTATGGTTGCAGGAATAGACAACTACAGAAACAACTATTACAAAAGTATGAAAACTAGATAAAACATACAAAGGATTACTCACCAAGTGGACCCCCTTGAGTGATTATTTCTAGAAATTTAGATTACACTTATCTAATCATCCAAAATCACGTTGATCTCTTTATTTCATCTTGAGTGGAAAATACATACATAACACTAGAAAACTGTGTATTACAAAATACTATATTTTTCTCTGCTATCCCCGAGAGGACAGAGATCCTTTTATTTATAGGAAAGATGATAACAAACTTCTAACTAACTACCCACATCCCTATGGAATAGGTGAACAGGAATTATTAACAAAAGAAGAAGAAGAACTCAGCACAGGACAGTAGAACAACATCTATCCTACAGCTAAGAAAATATAGCATGACTACCTCCTAGATCTGAGATCCACTAGGAACAGTTATAAATATTTTCATAAATCAATCTGTTGAAGAACCGATCAAGTGATCTCGATCATAACTGCATTCTTTGACTGGGTCTACATTGTGATTATATACTTGATGATCTTTTGAACCACCATTTGTCTTTACTTCACCTTTGTTAATCCTGCATCAAGATATTAACACGCACAAAAACATGTGTATATACTAATGCTAACATAATATAACATAAACCATATTTATAATTAACTTTGGATATTTGCATAGACAGATTATTTGAAACTACTATATGCCATCCTTACGTATAGGTTAAACGAGTTTCAAAAACACTTAAAAGGTATCATATTAGGAAAACATTATAATCCAAATGTCATCTAATCATAAAACCTAGGTAGGAGTTTTATATTAGAAATCTATGAAAATAGAGCCATTGTTTAGGCTCATCAGTGTGCACATTTGTGTGAAATATCTATAATCAAAAAATAAAAGCTCATCTCAAATCTTTTTTTGCAAATTATTAATAAAAATTCACTGAACATCACCGTTAGTAATAGGATAAGAAATTTGTGAATGAAAATGTTTATATCTACCACTAAAATTATTCACTTTTTCTTTAACACCTTGTTTACAATGCATCAAATCAGTCAAAGTAATTTGTAGACCAATATTGTTTTGAAAATGTTGGAAAAATGCATTAGTAATTTTTTTAAAAGAATCAATTGAATAAGAAAGCAAGGATAAAAACCATTACAAAACAATTTCTCTTAAAAAGTACAATTGAGTAGCGTTTCCATGAGTTTATGGTCATATAAAAATCACTACACAAAGTTTGAAATATTTTCACATGAATTTGAGGGTCACCTTGCCCATTATATTTCTGCAAATGGGGAACCTCAATGTGTTGTGGAGAGTAGTACGAAGGATTTCATGGGAAAGTAGGCTAGTGGTAGAATATGTGGGAATAGTGAATTTGGATTGGATTATGGAAGCCACTTGTTGTAAATTTTGTCACAAAGGATGCACCTGCTTCTGCTAAGAAAATCAATATCCGTACTTATGCAATCTTGTGCAACATGGAAAAACAAATCTCAAGTTGTGGGTGAAGTTCAAAATGAGAAATGAATCTCTAGGTTATGGGTTGGCTCCCTTTGAATACCTCCTAAAACTAATGAAGGGTGTGGAAAAGAGTAAGAAATGATTGGAAAAACTAAAATTTTTAACTATTCTAGGGGGTGATGCACCAAACTATAATGATGAAACTTTCCATAACTCACAAAAACCCACAGAACTCTACTCACACAAGGTACTTAACTTTTCAACCACATAAGTAATTCCTAGAAAGGTAAAGAAATCAATAAAATTGGAAGGAAAACTAGTTTCACAACACAAATTGACTAAAAACCTGCAACACAATTTAAGACATGTGATTTAGTGAAAAGAAATGATGCATGCACACTAAAGAGATGGAAGATTCAAGGCTTTAGATGAAACACAAAATTTACTTCTATCAACTCTATCATGAACAAACACAATCACAAAGGCAAACCCATGAAATTTTGCAAATAAAAGGAGTCTTTGCAAAACATATAGAACTAAAACACTTGTGTAAATCTCTCTATATCAATGAATGAGTTAAAAATCTCTACAAATTCAATAAAGGTAAGAGAATAACAAAGGCAAGAACTAAGGAGAAACTAACAAGTTTTCCTCTATATACAACAATAGGGCATGCAACCCTAAAAGAAAGAACTGCACTCTCCAAAAAAGCAAACTGAAGTCTGAAATCCAAGCTCATAAGAAAAGCCTAAAAAATAGGTGCCACATCTACATGAAAAGATGCCAAAATATTGTCAAATGCCCTCAAGTCAATGTGCAACCAAAATACCTCCAAAATGATCCCCAAACTGCTAAAAAATTGTCTCTCCTCCCAGATCTGTTGTTGAAAAACACCATTTTCTATCATATGCATATGTGTATAAGGGGAAAATAGAGTAAATATTAAAGTTATCCAATAATGATTTCACTTTTTATATTTATTATATATTTGTAATCTCATCCCTTATATCTATATAATAAATATTAGTAGTGATTTATAGAAATATCACTTCAATATTTATTCTACAATTCAATTATGTGTATGTACATATGATAGAAAATATCTAAGTGCAAAACCTATTAGTTATTTATTTAATTAAATAGAAGTATAAAGATTAAAAAAAATTATATTATTTTATGGTTTACTTTATTTAAATAAATAAATAATTAGAAATATATTATTATATTTACCATATTAATAATCGCATTTGATTTCCTTATTTTAAACCATTATTAATATATTAAATATAATTTATTAAAAAAAATTAATACAAACATAAAAGCTTGTATTTGTTACATTGAAAGCACTTAAAATATTATAAGTGGGAGCCCTAGGCTCAACCACTTAACTGTGGGAGCCCATGGCTCAACCACGTTTACAATAGTTCAACAACAATTTAAAACAAATAAGGCCATCAAAAATCCCTAAGAATTAGGACAATGGATGAAAGCAAAGAAAAAGGAAAAGATGTGAATGCATTCACATTCTTTCCATCTCTTTCAGTTGCCTCTGTAGGGTTTTCTAGGACATGTGGTGGCACTTCTTGTGGCTTGAACTTGGCTTCACTGGTAGTCAACTGGGCATTTCTTCAACTGTAAACTCATGAATTTGGTATTCCTTTGTTTCTCTGCTTGATTCTTATCACTAGCATGAAGATAATGATGATATTTTGCAAAAACATTTAGGGTTTTGGCTATCTTTTCATTTCTCTTCTGTTATGAAATATAAATAAGTCAAAATGTTATTTTTCTTCATGCTTTCTTGTGTCTAAACCCTAATAGGGTTTGGATTTCATTTATCATGCTCTATGATTTGGTATTAGCTTTGAAACACATATGGAGTCGAGATATAATGGTTTTTCTTTTTTTCTTTATTTTTTTGAGAACCCTTGATGTGTTTCAACCTCCATTATTCATGATCTATCTCTGCAACCTTTACTTGACTAGGATATACCCAATTGACTTAAATAAGGCAATAAAAAAACCACCTAGGGTTTCAGCCATACTTTGAAATGAAAAAATCGATAAGGGTTTCGACCTCCACTTAATTCATTTTCTCTGTTTTGTGGCATACATAGGGCCGATAATGATGATCCAAATGAAAACCCCAAAATAGGGTTTCGGCCTTCCATCAATCTGTATGTTATGAAATACATATATGCCAAAAATATATTAGGGTTATAATGAAACCCTAATAGACTATGATCAAACTTGAACTAAAACAACATCATTTGAAAAAATCTGATCATAGTCAATGAACGCTCTTTATCATTAAAATGAGTGCACAAATGGCACTCAAACATTGGCATACACAAACTGAACTCTAACATCTTCATCGTAAACTAAAAAAAATGGACCAATCTAGCATACTGAAATTCAAAGTTTTGTCTGTAACATTTGGATGGTGAACAATAAGGACCAAAATATATTGAAACAAACATTTAGGGTTGAAATGAATGGCATGGATAATAAACCTAACTGATTTCACTTATTGCAATGAACATGTTACTTTTATTCTGAAGATACTACATATTCATTGTGACATTATAACAGCATATGAAAATACTTCTGTCAAGAACATAAAATTATATTTATTGATAAAAGGTAAATCATTGTTGAACTCACTTTTCACTTAAAATTGTCATTAATGCCATGAGATTCATCTCTTAACACTATTCTATTGCAATCATATTTTGTTGATGTATTTCCTTTTCATTGTTTGCTAACCTACTACTTGCTGGCATGATTTCTTTCTATAGGTCTTGTTGACATATTGTGTTCTGATAGAAAGTTAGAATTGAAGATGTACACCCTGATGTAGCTACACACATGATGCAATGTTAATTAGCACTTCATAATGATATGCTATCTTTTGTGTTCATTTCAACCTATCACAGTGATATCGTGATTGTTGCTTAGCTTTATTCTTTGTCGTTGAAAGTCTTCATATCAAATCTGCTCATGGAAAGAACTTATAACTAATAAGTGTGGCCTTATATCATTGATGTGTTAAGGGTTGTATATTTCATGATTGCATTATGACTATGTGTTCTCATGGATTTGAGACATGTATTTTCTCTTGATAGTCCTGAATATTCTCTACTATCCTTGACCTGTGATAACCAAACCTAACTGTGAAGGCTGAGGTAGTTGTTATTTATTCACCCAATCTCTTTACTATTACAACAGTCTCTTTTTCATTGCCCCTACACTTATTTATTGTTTCAAAAAGATATCTATATACCTCTTATTATAGTTACTCCTTTAATATGAAACCCTTCTTGATGTTTCATTGTACTTGCACTATAACTATGTAGATCACAAAACCAGCATCCTAAAGGATGTGATTCACATTCTTAACAAGTTGAATGTTATTGGCAACTTTCAAGTTCTTAATCACCAACAAAAGAGAATTATCAATTGAACATTCATACAGGGTTACGTTCAAATTATAAAGGATGTGAATCCATCCTTTAGCTGAGCATGATGATCAGTTTCCCTATCAGGACTTGTCCTTCATGATGTTGCCAATGTAGCAATGATAATCATACCTAGTTGTTTATGTTTTATGATCTTATTCTCATGATGGCTCATAGTCACTTGTTGATCATTGAGTACAGTTTTATTCATTGTTGTATGTGTTGTCATTGAATGGTAGTTTATACTGTCATTGAATGACAATATATGGGACCATGGATATAGTTGTACTCCATGTTTGATAGATGATTAGTGTCACCCTATGAGTGATGACTAGTATGTCGAGCTCAACCCTTGTGGGAACCTATTTCACCCCACAGACTTGATTTTCATAAAATGGAAACCTGTCTTATACCTGCATAGTGAACAAACAAGTTAAAAAAATAAAAATTTGATGAAGCTTCCGATGATTTGTTACTTTGATCTCTTTGATTCTCTTTCTTGATCTGATCTGATTTTTCTCCATTTATATTCTAATGTGTATTTGTATAAGTATATTAATAGAGGAACAAAGATCCTGAGCTCTAACACACATGTTCTTCACCCCTTGCAGGCACTCTAGGAGCACTAGGAGCATGAAGACACAATGATGCAGCTTCAACAAACCAACGGTTCATCATTCAAAGGAAATGACAGATCTTTCTCTCTCTCTTTTTTTCTATTTATATATGTGCATATCATTCTATTCGTTGCACCTTTTCAGCCATACCCATGACTTGTGTGGGTCCTTACACATTTATGTAAATGAAAAATATTCTTTCATATGCATCTTTTATGATGTACATTATTGAAATACATTGCATTTGAAAATAATTCTTCATTTCTATATTCAAATCTGATAAATGATGAAGTATAAAAAAAAAATTGTGTACCTTTCTTTCATTTGATGTGTAAGGTTGATCATAGGCCTATCAAATTTTGATGATTCAAAATTTAGATAACAGTAAAGATGAAACATTTGGAATCAAATAACTTAAGGTGGCTTCAATGGATGAATTGGATAGAGAAAATATGGGATGGAGATAGAGGATTGGAAGGTGTAGTATTATGATATGTAATACCCCTCTAGCACTCACATGATAAAGCAGGTATTATGACATTGATCCTACACTTAAACATGTAGAGGATGTAAGTATTGAAATGGCAATCAATGTAGATAAAGAAATTTGTGGTCGTTACAATGATAACATTTCTACTAATATAGTTAATTATTGATGGTTCCCTGAATATGTCTGTATGGACGATTAGATGGAAATGGGTGATATCACATCATTGGAGAATGCAATGTGATGTTAAAATCCCCTTTCCCTGAATTTAATATTTTGGTTTCTTATATGTATATGAGGATACCTAGGTATAATACAAAAATACTCTGATTGTGCTAATTAGGAGATGGCCATTTAATGATACTTTTCTATTGTTATAATGTGTTATTAAAAAGCGGATCATTCTAATCATGTTTATTATATGATCAACATTGGAAAATGAATTATGATCTAGGATAATGCCTTCTATGTCTCTTTTCCTGGTTATGTTTTTATGGATTTCTTTTGGCTTATGTGGCATGTCTCATGTCAGAGGTAGGCATACTCAATTGATTTATTGTTGTACGTAGGAAAATACAGTGATCAAAATAAATAAATCGAGATCAAAAGACCCACATACCAATGAGACTCTTGGTGCAAGTATATAAACTAATTGAACTAGTTTAACTTCCCAAGGGGTGCCCCATTGTTCTCTATCTCACAGGATCCCTAAAGCCAATGTTTTTCTCTTAGATCATTGAGCAAATGACTTAGGAATGACAACTCCAAGAACGAGTGATATTGTAATCTACATGCATGAATGAATTCTAAGATCTATATGATGTGTTAAAACTATGATGATTAAGTTAAGGTGAAGATAGTGATATAATAAAAGATTAACAAATTATCCTAACATGATATACTAGCTTAGCATGAATATTCTATGATATGGAAAATGCTTCTAAATGCTATGATGATGTTTTAACAAAGAGAGGCTAAAATGCTTAGTAAATTAGGCTATAATGTAGATGCATAAAAACTTAGAGATATGGATAATGAAGAATGAGAGATCTATTTATAGGGAAAATAGGGCAATGGATGGTTAAGAGTGAATAATCTTAACAAGGCTTAGGATTGGAAGTTAATTATTCTATGTTTACAATTCTCACCAATGAAATGGTGACAATTGTCAACAAAAGGTTGCTTGAGAGGAGATGAAAGAGGCATTAAATGCTTGAGAAGACATGAAGGTTACCTTAGGAGGTAAGGGTTAAGGTTAGGTTAGGGTTATCTAATGAATAAAGATTTTCTCCAAGGGTTATACTCTTGTGCAAGGGTCAAATGGATAACTATGGTCAAAGCCATAAGTGTTTGATGAGACCCTTGAGTCAAAATGATGGTTAAGCTAGAGGAAAGTATCTGACCAAAGGTCAAAGGTTACATAACCATAAATGGTTATGTAAGAGCCTTTAATGGTTTGGAAGACTTTAGAGGTTAACCATTTGAAGGCACAAAGCCTTTAATGGTTATTGCAGACTTAGGAGGCTTTGAGAGGTGACTTCCTTTTACTTAGGAATGTAACAATAATTAGGAGATGAATTAGACTAAATTGGAAGTGATTAGAAGAATCTGGAAGGGGTTTAGGAGGCAAGTGGGAGATGTAGGAAAATGCAAGTGGATGAGAGAAAAGGAATTTAATTAAAATAAAATTACTTTATTTCAACCAAAATAGATGCAACTTGCATAAATACAAGTGGGGGGATTTTATAAATAAATTAGATTTATTTATTTGCAAGGATCAAGTTAATTAAATGCAAATTTAATTAAAAAGGGAGAAAGGGGTTTTAATTAAATAAAGTGATTTATTTAATTAAAGGCTAGAAAAGGTTTATATGAATTTAATTAAATAAATTAAGTAATTTATTTAATTAAATAGATGAATGTGAAGAAACCAATTAAATATAATTTAATTAATAAGGGGATATGGTTAAAATAAATATTAAATATTTATTTAGGAAGGTGGTCAAATTTATACGTCTACATTTTGCGCCTCTTTGAAGTGATGTGTGTGCACATGTTGATTCAAAGAAAAATCGCTAGATATGCCACCAATTTTTTTTGATATGATGTTGTCGCCAAAGTTGTCGATATGATGCCCCATATGTAGATTTGATGAACGATATTGATGATGCCCCCTCAGGAGATGAATCAAGGATCTGGTGAAAATTTGTCAAGTTTATGATCGTTTTTGAATTAATTGCGATATGAGAATATTGACTGTGTTGGATGCACATTATTGATTCATCTCCCAAAAAAATATGATGTGGATAAGGTTAATAATAAAAAAGTTTGATTAAAATACATGCCCCACTTATTAACCTTTCGATTTACCATATTAAAATGTAAGAAGTGATTTTGACAAATCATTTGCACACTTGTCTTCTTGTGATTGTGACAATTGGAGCTCTGACCATGATGTCGATTCCATACTCTTCACACTGATTTGAGCACCTCAAGTGATACTGGAGACCGGCCGCATATGGCCCACCAGTAAATGGCCATAATCCCTCTTTGTTTTTTTATTAATTTCATTGATTTTTGTCACGTTTTTAATTTTTGGGTCAGAATTTGCCGGTTTAGCGCACAGGGTAGGTCCTTTAGCGCATACGATAGGAAGTTTAGCACGTAGAAAACCCTAGGTTGGTTTTAGCATCTAAGTGTCAAATAGTAGCGCAGTCAAGGGGTAGGTTAGCACATAGGGTGATTTTAGCACATAGGGTTCATAAAGTAGCGCAAAGGGTATGCCAGGTAGCACGTAGGATAGCTTTAGCGCATCTGGTAAACAAGGTAGCATGACTAGTATGACAGTTAGTGCATAGGATAAAAAAGCATGTTGGGTAAACAAGGTAGCGCATTGACGTCTTGTTGTAGCGTGTGATAACAAGATAACGCATAAGGTATTCTTTATAGTGCATACATGAAGAATATTAGCGCATACATGGAAGCTTAGCGCGTTGAATCCTTGATTTAGTGCGTAGGGCAAAAAGTTGGAAAAAAGGGTGTTTTGAAAAATGCATCATGAGTCAAATTGATTGGATAGGTTGCGTAGATGTCGATATGGGTTCGTCGATTGTCTGATATGGTTCATGATCCGATGTGAGTCCTATTTTGTTATGAAGTGCGATTCTGATATGTTGTTGGATTGTGATATGAGTTTGTGGTCAATATGGATCTTGTTTCGATATGGGTCTTGTTGTCGATATGGATCTTGTTTTGATATGGGTCTTGTTGTCGATATGGATCTGATTTCATTATGGGCCTTGTTGTCAATATGGATCTGATTTCATTATGGGTCTTGATTTTGTTATGGGTCTTGAGTTGATATGGATCTTGATTTTTATATGGGTCTTGATTTCAATATGGATCTGATTTCATTATGAGTCTTGATTTTGATATGGGTCTTGTTGTCGATATGGATCTACTTTCGTTATGGTTCAAGTTGCTGATATGGATCTGATTTTGTTATGAGTCGTGAGTTAATATGGGTCCTGGTTTTTGTTATAAATCTTGATTTTGTTATGAGTCATGATTTTGATATGGGTTTTGATTGATTGAATGAGTCCTGATATGATGTAGTCATATGGTTCACTGATTGATGCGGATATGTTTCTGGTTTTTTTTATATACTTCACATTTTCAAGTTGATTTGCTTTTGATTTTTGATAGGTTTTATTGAATCGAGAACTGATGATGGATATGTGTTGATTTGCAGGAAGAGCTTGGTGTACTATAGTCTTGGGAGAAATTCCCGAAGCCATGGATACTCATCTCACACTTGTCATGGGCTGACAGAGATGTGATTAAGAGATGTGGGTTATCATCCTTACTAGACATGCCCTGGTATATAATTAATTGGGGGTTACTAACAGCATTGGCAAAGAGGTGGCACAACGATACGAACACCTTTCATTTGGTGACCGGTGAGATGATAGTTGCACTAGAGGACTATTATCAGATTCTATGAATTCCTGTGGTTGGGGATTTGTTACCCTATGAGAATATCAAGGAGGGTGGCACAAAAACTCTCCATCGTTTTCTAGGATGATCACATTAGGGGCTACGACATCCCATGGCAGGAGTTTTTGGATTTGGGTTATGCTTCGTGGTCGTCAATATTAGCAGGTTTCATTGTTGGTTTCCTGTGTCCCGACCATAGGTTGAAGGGACTAGCCGTTGGATGGTGATTGGTTCTAGAGGATATGGTGATGCAGGGATGCAGGTTGGCATGGGGGTCTTGTATGTTGGCCCACCTATACCGAGAGCTCCACCAGGTAGTGTATCTGGGATACACTAGTCTATTAGCCAGGGTGATGTTATTATAGGTGTGGGCCTGGGAGCATATACTAGTGTTGAGACCACTTGCAGATAGGGATAGGCCAGTCGGTCAAGCATATGCATATGGTTATATAGGTGTAGTTGTCCAACGTAAGCTGGGAAAACTAGAGCACTAGTCAGGGCTTTGGATGGCATTTATATGGTCGCCTGGAGACCATGTATGGATTGTGAGGTGTGGGTGGAGGATGGACTAGAGATGCCCTATGTATATATGTTGAGGTACCTAATTGGGCAGATGCCCTTTATCATTGAGCGATTTTTGCATAGTTGCATTCATCAACAGTATGGTAGACAACAGAAGATACCAAAGGGAGCTTGTTTGTATGCTCGCCAATGATAGGATGTGTCGGAGTGGGGGCCTAACCTAGATAGTGGAAAAGTCATGGATGAGTACATGACCTTGGCAAGACAAATCTGGGATTATGGGGTTGGAGTAGTGGATGATAGGATGACATAGGGGTTCTTAGCCTACTTCATGGCACATGCAGTGGCATGCATATCTGATCTGATAGAGTTGTTGCCAGCTTTTCATGATGATGAGGAGGAGTAGCCACAGAGGCAAGGGGGTCCTAGATGAAGAGAGGGGGATGAGGGAAAGGAGGGAGGAGATGGAGGTGGAAGCGATGGTGGGGGAGATGGAGGTGGAGGGGGTGGTGGAGGTGATAGAGGTGGGGATGGCAGAGGTGGAGGTGGTAGAGGTGGAGATGGTAGAGGTGGAGGTGATAGAGGTGGAGATGGTAGAGGTGGTCTCATGCTTGGTGCAGGTGGGCTGGTAGGATAGGTACGATGTTAGCTATTGTGGGAGGGATAGAGGATGTAGGAGACCTTCCTAGGGGAGTAAATCTGACATTCTACCTCCACTAGCACCTCAGACAGGGATAGGTGCAATTAGGACCATGACATAGGTACCTTTTAAGATCACAGTGTCGACCTACTAGCAGGATGCTCAAATTAGGGTGCTACAGGTCTCGGTGTAGGAGTTACAGGCATAGGTATTAGCACAATAGCGACAAATTACACAGTCGCAGGTAGAGAGGGATATAGTAGTAGAGCATCAGGGTCGAGCAGAGGCCCTTGCTGATAGGTTAGAGAGATCCATGGTTGGTGCCCTGCTCTGGGACACACTGAGGGAGATACAGGTTTCAGCCAAGGAGGCCAAATATTATAGGCATTTGTATGAGGATATGGTCCCTCCAGATCATAGAGCTCCTAGCTATGTTACAGTGGCATCCACTCGATCTAGTCATAGTCATACGAGGACATAAAACAGAGGTGTTACGAGGCCAGCATGACGTGATCCATCTAGTGGAGATCCGGGAGCTGGGACATCTACTGCTAGACCGTTTGCCTCCGAAGATAGTCATACCTAAGAGATTTGTCATGTTGTATTTATCACTTTTTTGTATTGATAGACATGATACTCATTGTACATTTGGATAGTTTTTTGAGATATATGATATATTGCATTGATTTTCTCTTATCCATATGTGATGTGTTACTAATGATGATATGGTTTATGATGCACATTTATTTGATATGATGATACTATGAGGATGATTAGATGCTTAGATAATAATGATGTTCTTGATCTCTCAATGTTGATTTGTATGATGATGTAAATGCATGGTTTGTGATGAATAGTTGTTTGTGATATGCATTGCTGTGTTTACTTTTATATAAGATGGGATGTTACCTGAACGTTTATGATTGTGAGATGTATCTTGAAAATGAGATGTAAATGATAATGATAATGATATGAGACTAATGCAAAAATGATATGTAACTATATGATCACTTTAATTCTGTCATTGTCATTCCTGTTTAGTCACTTATTTGTTCTCTTTTTGTCTTTTTATATGTTTAAATTTAATACAAGCATCATGGTATAACTGAACCATAATGACCTGAGTATAACTTACATGATTTTTGATATCGCAAGATGACACAAGCGTCGAGGTATAATTGAACCAAGATGACCTGAGTGTTCTTTGCGTAAAACAGACAAGAGTTAACCATTTTTATGTACAAAATGGAAAATGTCTTCAATAATATGTTTCTAATAATGTCTCGAGATAAATTTGCACCATACGAATGATCGCCTCATAGACAAAAAACCAAAGAAAAATATCAGATTCCTTCATTGCTTCTCTAGCTTAGTGCATCCTTGAGTAGCTCAGGAGATTTAATGATTCAGAAATCAAGATACAAATAGTCAAGACTTGATACCAAAATGTAAAAAAATCACAATTCAGAATATATCATCCATTGTGTGTGTGTTGAAGTTGTATTTGGATAATGATCATGTTTTCTAGTCCGATGAGTAGTTTTGACATTGGTTTCCTTAGTATGTTGCAATCCTTGTTTGTTGTTTGAATGCTAAAGTGAGATGAATGTTGCCCCTAGTTATGGACACTTGTCGATATGGATATATACATTGATCACCAAGCATGGTGGGATATGATATGAATAATTTTTTAGAGAATCAAAGACAATGACTACGCTAAGTATGTCTGGGATAATGTTGCATGTATAATTGTTCGGCGATGGCTATGGGCTTAGATCAGATAGATCAAAAAATATGATGTGAGTACCAATAGACAGAGGAGTTGTTCTCTCACAAATAGCACCTATCACCAAGTTTTCACCACTTGTTTTTATTGCACTTTTTGATTTGTTTTTCATTTTTTTGCATTTTTCTGATTTTGTGATTTTTTTTTGTGTCACAAAATGCCTGTTTGCCAGGTTTTCACCATAGTGACGTTCTTTTATACTGTTTGATTTTTTTTCTTTTTTGCTTGATCTATGAATTGGATGGCTCAAGTTTATAATTTCTTCAGATGGATGTTGTTTGTTGGTTTGTCGAGCACATCCCCTTCTAAATTTGACAACTGATATGCTCTTGATCCATAGGCTGATATGGTGACAAAGGATCCCAACCAATTAGGTTCAAATTTCCCCTTCTTTTCTTAATCTTGCTGATTTATGGGATTTTCTTTTAGGATGAGATCACCGACTTTGAAATCCCTTGGGATGACTTTGTGATTATAGCTTCTACACATTCATTGTTGATATGCCTTGAGATGGTTATAGCACATTGTCATTTTTCATCAAGAAGCTCTAGCTCCTGCAACCTGTTCACTCGATATTCCTCATCTGGTATGAGGCCCTTCAAAGATACTTAGAGAGATAGGACTTCTACCTTGGGAGGTATAATTTCTTCTGAACCATACACCAATGAATATGGTGTAGCTCTTGTAGGTGTGCAGATACTCATTTTGTAGGCCCAAAGTGTCGGATTGAGTTGTACATGCTAATCCTTCCAGCATCATTTATTGTTTTATTGAGGATCTTTAGGATTTTTTTATTTGATACTTCTTCTTGGCCATTCCCCTGTGGGTAGTATGGTGTGGAAAAAAGATTTCAGATTTTGAATCATTCGCATAGCTCTCATACTTCTTAATTCTTGAAAGGACGTTCGTTATCTGTGATGATGGAACTAGGAATGTCATATCAGCAAATGAGATAGTTGAGGATGAATGATGAGATCTACTTTCTAGTCATGGTGGTCATTGGGACTACTTTGATATACTTGGTGAAGTACTTTGTGGTGGTGATAATGAACTTATTCCCATTTGAAGAGGAAGGATGAATCTTTCCTACTAGATCAAGTCCCCATTGACAGAAAGGCCAAGATGTGGTGAATGGTTACAGCTCCTGTGTTGGTGCATGTATGAGGTTACCATTAATTTGGCATTTAGGATATTTCCTAGAAAATTGATAGGACTCTCTATTTGGAGGAACTGATAATGTGTTGCATTGATATTTTGTCATTATTATCAACACTAGTTGTTTTGGCTGCTTTATCGGTATCCTTCTAGTCTCGATAAGTTTCTTGGTTTCTGGTTGGATTAGATCATGATGATCTGGTATGATCCAGTATGTTTTGGCTTTTGGAATTGGCTTATTCATGCTACTCAGATTAATGTTCAGTCAGTTGGTTTTGATCTGGTGATCGAATTTTATCCTATATGGTGGCAAGCTTGGTTTGTTGTTTTGGTGAGGGTTTCACTAGCAGAGCTTTGTTGAAGATCTTTGATGTTATGCATAAGTGGTGCTAGTGTAGCTTCTAGTAGAGATTTAGGATGTTGATGGTGATCATGTTCAAGACTTGGCTGATTGGGATAATTGCTTTAGCATGTGTGGAACTAAATTGGGTCCCAGTTTATCTAGGTTATGGACCGGCTTAATGTAATGTGTTGATTGGACTTCTCGATGTGTTTCTAGGATTTCTTATGGGTTGGATATTATTGCTTTCGTCTCAAGCTGACATGTTTTGTAATTATGTAATTTATTTATTGTCTAGTGGTCGACCTTATTGTTTGTGGTCGAGGGTTTGTATATATATGATGTAAGATCTCATTGTAGATCATGGGAATATATGTGTAAGGGATATTGATGAATAGGAGTGAATAATGTAATAATCATTCATGCAGAGGATTTGGTCGATCATTGGTGATAGAGTTGGGTTTATGTAAGAGGATTAAGTCATCTGGTATTGAGCTTAACTGGAATTGTATTCAAGCATAGGAGATGCTATCACTGCAGTTCATTCCTTCTTCCGGATTGTAGTCTGGATTATTATGTAGTCAGTGAGACTCCTTTTGTAATGAGTAGTGTTCTCTAGGCTATTGGCCTTCCTGCAAGTGCAGGCCCCTCATTTGTAATCACATACTTACTATAGAAGTATTATCTGCCTGTGTGTAGGCTTCCCACCATGGTTTTTCCCTTTACTGGGTTTTCCACGTACAAATCTTGGTGTCATGTGGATGGTATTTATTCTCTGATTATTACTTGTGCTTAATTGGTATATCTTGTATCTCGGTATTTGGTTTATGCATTCCAGTATTGATCTTTTGGGTTCTGGTATTAAAGTTTTAATTGCTTAAGGTTCTAGTAATCTGGTGACAACTGATTCACCCCCCCCTCTTAGTTGTCTTACGGTTATTTGAACTGTCTAACAATTGGTATCAAGTATAACTTTTTAAAGGAGAAGGTGGAAGAAAATGAGGTTAGACTAGTTTATGTGAACACTATAGAGCAAATTGCAAACATTTTCACTAAACCTTTGCCTAAAGAATCATTTGAGTACCTCAAAGACAGATTAGGGGTTTTTGACCCTCCGACAGAGAACTGATTGATGCTATTTGGCATCAATCCAGTATGCATTATCATAGATATTATTTATTTCAGATTGATGTGGGGATGTTACTACTTAGGGGGAGTAGTTAGCCTTGTGATTCAGTTGTTTTTGTTTTTTCTTTGATATTTTTGTCAGATTTATGGCATTGATGTCAAAGGGGGAGAGATATTCATGTGAAAAACTTAAGGGATATATACATTAGGGGGAGAAATTTACAGAACTTAATTGTGATATCATTTACAAGGAGAGTATGGATTGAAACTTCATTGCTATATCTTTGTGTGGGAGATTTGTTTGGCATTTCTTGGTACATGGATATTTTTCACATCTAGTGTTGCCATCAATGCCAAAGTGGGAGATTGTTGGCCATTTGGAGGAATTGATTATGTGTTGCATTGATGTTTTGTCATTGATGTCAACACTATTTATTTTGGCTACTTTATCGGTATCCTTATGGTCCTAGTAAGTTGCTTGGTTTTTGGTTGGATTATATCATGATGATCCGGTATGCTCCAGTATGTTTTGGCTTTTGGAATTGGCTTATTCATGCTGCTCAGATTCATGTTTAGTTAGTTGGTTTTGATCTGGTGATCGGATGCTATCCTATATGCTGGCAAGCTTGGTTTGTTGGTCCGGTGAGGGTTTCACCAACAGAGCTTTGTTGAAGATCTTTGATGTTATGCATAAGTGTTTTGGTGAAACTTCTAGTAAAGATTTGGGATGTTGATGGTGATCATGTTCGAGACTTGATTGATTGGGATCATTTCTTTAGCGTGTGTGGACCTAGATTGGGTCTCGGTTTATCTAGGTTATGGACTGGCTTAATGTAATGTGTTGATTGGACTTCTCGATGTGTTTCTAAGATGTCATATGGGTTGGATATTATTTGTTTGGTCTCAAGCCGACCTATTTTGTAATTATGTAATTGCCTTATTGTCTGGTGGTCAACCTTATTGTTTGTGGTCAAGGGCTTGTATATATGATGTAAGATCTCATTGTAGATCATGGGAATATATGTGTAATGGATATGGATGAATAGGAGCGAATAATGTAATAATCATTCATGCAGAGGATTTGGTTGATCATTGGTGATCAAGTTGACTTTATGTAAGAAGATTAAGTCCTCTGATATTGAGCTTAACTAGAACTGTATTTAGGCATAGGAGATGCTATCATTGCAATTCATTCCTTCTTCCGGATTGTAGTCTAGATTATTATATAGTCAATGGTAAGCCCCTCATTTACAATCACATACTTACTACAAAAGTATTATCTGACTATGGGTAGGCTTCCCACCATGGTTTTTCCCTTTACCAGGTTTCCCACGTACAAATCTTGGTGTCATGTGGATGGTATTTATTCTTTGATTATTGTTTGTGCTTAATTGGTATATATTCTATTTTGGTATTTGGTTTATGCATTCTAGTATTGATCTTTTGGGTTCCGATATTAAAGTTTTAATTTCTTAAGGTTTCGGTAATCTGGTGATAATTGATTCACCCCCCCCTCTTAGTTGTCTTCCAATTATTTGAATTGTATAACACTCTCTTTCCATTTTCAGCCAGTAATATCCCATTCTCAAAAGTTTCTTAGCAAGAGTACGACCAGTTGAATGCATACCACCAATACCTTTATGAAGCTCATGTAAGGCAAAGTTAGATTTGCTATGATCGAAGCATCGAAGAAGAGTACCATCTAGACCTCGATGGTAAAGTGTGTCAGCGGTTAAGGTATAGCAGGTGGCTTGTTAGATGAAGCTTTGTTTTTGGTTGTGAGATAGGTCGGGTGAAAGATTATTATTTTTGAGATAGTCATATATCTTCTCATATAAAGGGGAATCAGAACCGGTCAGGACACAGATGACTTGGGATGTGGAATTTTCATAGGATGGGAAAAGCAATTGCTCCACTAGGATTCATAATGATTTTGTTTATCTGGTATTTGTAGAAGTGAGGTGATAGTGGCCATTGCATCGGCAGCTCTATTGTCTGATCTTGGAATTTTCTCAAAGATGATGTGCACAAAGTACTTTTTGAAGTCATCCACCATTCTCTTGTAAGGCATTAGCTTATCATCTTTCGTCTGATAGTCATCATTGATCTGGTTGATAACTAATTGACAATCCCCATATACTCTTAATTATGTGATTCTCCATTCTACAGCCACCTTGATTCTGGTTACCAAGGATTCATATTCAACAATGTTGTTGGTGCATGGAAACATAAATCTGTAAGATTTTGGAATTGTGTGCCCTTCTCGACTGATGAACGGGATGTTGGTACCTGATTCATGTTGTGTATAGGCTCCATCAAAGTATAGGGTCCATTTCTTGGGTGTGATAGTGAGCACATCCATATCTGGAAATTACACTTGCAGTGGGTGTTGGTCTGGTAGTGTTGATCTGTAATTTCTTGTCCTTTGATAGCTCTTTGTTCTGTGTATTGAATCTCGAACTCACTTAGGATCATGACCCACTTAGCCAATCTTCCTATGAGAGAAGCCTTGCTGAGTAGATACTTGAGAGGATTGATTTTTTCTACCAACTTGGTTGTGTGAGTTAGCATATAGTAGCAGAACTTTTGAGAAGCAAACACCACCACTAAGCAAGCCTTTTCAATGAATGTATAATTGAGTTCATATCTGTTCAAAGTCATGTTGATGTAATAGATTTCTCTCTCTTTTCCTACTGGATCTTCTTGTGCTAGTAGTGCCCCCAATGATACTTATGTTGTTGATATATATAGAGAATCAGTGGCTTACCTGCTATCAGTGGTACCAAAACTAGTGGATTCATTAGAAATTGTTTGAGTTGGTGGAATGATTATGCACATTTATCTTCCCATCTGAAAGGTATATTCTTATGAAGTAGATGATTGAATGGAAGACATTTATCTACTAACTAAGTGATGAATCATCTAATGGATTGTAGCCTACCCTGTAGAGATCGTAGCTAGATGATGAATCATCTGATGGATCGTAGCTCGATCTACTTTGATGCATTTTCTAATACAATGTAACTCAAAAGTTTGCCGTATGTGATCCCAAAGAGACATTTCTTAAGGTTTAATCTAACATTGAATTTCTCCAATCATTGAAAGATTTTATCTAGTATGCCCAGGTGTTCTGCTCTGGTGAATGATTTAGCTAGTAAATCATCCACATAACTCTCCATCAAAGTATACATCATGTCATTGAAGATTGTTGTCATGTCTCTTTGATAAGTTGCACCAACATTTTTCAAGCCAAAAGGCATGATGTTCTAGCAATATGTTCCCCATGAATAGGTGATTGTAGTTTTATCTTGATCCTCTAGGGATATCTTGATTTGGTTATAGCCAGAGAAGCCATCCATGAGAGATAGTATTGTGTGCCCTATTGTTAGATCAATAATAGTGTCGATGCTTGGTAAAGAAAAGTCATCCTTTGGACATGCCTTATTTGGGTCCCTGAAGTCTATGCAAATCCTTATGCTTTTATCTGGTTTGGAAACTAGTACAATATTTGAGATCCATTTGGCATAGTCTATAGGTCAGATGAATCTGACATCTAATAACTTTTTTAGTTCTGCTTTGACTAATAATGCCACATGTGGATTCATCTTCCTTAATTTTTGCTTAACAGGTTTAGCTCTAAGAGAAATGGATAAGTGATGCATGATTAGATTCAGATCTACCCATGGCATGTCAGTATAAGACCAAGAAAAATTGATTTGCTTATCCTTGATGAATTTGATAAAATCTGGTTGTTCTTTTTCTATGAGTGATTCTGCCAAATGTATGGTTTTGACTTCTACTTCAATGCTGATATATATTGATTGAGTTGGCTCAATCAAGATTGGTGACCTTTCCTGGTAATGTTCAGGAAGAGTGTCAAGTCTCCCATCTTAAGGTGCCTCCAAAAGGTTTTCACCTTCAGATACGTCTTTTATTTTTACTTTTTTGTTATCTAATACTTTCATTAACTGGTTTTCACCATTAGATCCATTGTTTATTTCATTTTTGCTACTGAGAGACTTGGCACTCCCCTAATTGCAGATATCATTATGTTGTTCACTGGTGGAGCATGTTTCTAGGTTGACTAAGCACAAGTATCCGACAATTGATTCATTGTTCGGTAGTATTGGTATATCATAAAGTTTGGGTTCTTCCCAGTCTATGAGATCGGGATATATGAGTGGTAGGGAGTCATTTGGCAGGTTAAGATCAATTGGTGTAAGTGTCATGATAGAGACGTCATCATAGTTGTTTGGGATATTGATGAGGTCTATGATATTCTCAAGGTTTTGATGATATTCTCTTCGACATTGCCTTGTTCGTATTGTCGATGCTCGTTCTCACTAGCCTCATAGATATGTTGTGGTCCGAATTCAAATGGTCAAGATCTTGAGCCTTGTCCCTCATGAGAAATGGGTGTATATGTGTGGATTGTATCCACCTCAATATCTTCAGTAACATCAGAACAACCATCCCACTCATATATATTGCAATCAGTTTCAGAATCACTGTCCCAAGTTACCTCATTGAATCTGACAGGTATATTGTATGGTGAGAAAAGATCAATGATAATTGACACAAGTTTAGTAGCTTGTTATGATTTGGGATTAGTGCTTTCTTGTACTCTTTGAATTTGTCCATACACTATTTCCTTTCTGTGAGTACCAATTTCTTTAGGTTGTAGCTCAACCTTGGTTTGATCAGATTCTTGTACATGATGTACTTTCTTATAAGAAGCTTCCACCTTTTGAATAATGAGTTCTTCTTGTTGTTTCTCATCTACTTCATGAGTTTTCTCCTTCCTTTTCTTTTCTTCTGCTTGGTTTAGTTTTTCTTACCATGAGTCTTCATTATGTTTTTTCTTTTCCTTCCATTGAGGTTTTTGATGGTGATTTTGCTTTTGCATAGGCAGAATATGTTGCTCATACCCAAGTCTTGTTTTGTCTTTTGCAAATTGTGAATAAAGTTGTATGGGTTCTATGATGCCTTCTTGGTGCTTTCCAATAGGTCCTTTTCCTTTGTATCCCATTTGTTGCATGATCTGAAACCCATTTCCATATTGTTCTGTGCATACGGTTGCTTCTATGGTAGCAACTCTAATTTCTTCTTCATCCTTGTATAGCCAGCTAAGGATGTCTTTATCTTCTGATTCTTTAGCCAGTGTGCCCATTTGGATAAATTTACCATCAAACTTGGTGATGGTTTGTGTTGTCTGATGTGGAAGGTTGTCCATAAGACCTTGGTGAAGTTGGTAATTTAGATAGACACAAGGGTTCAAAGAGTACTCCCCCATGTCTTGGTCCTTTATTTTTCATCTTTTGCTTGAAGTTCATGGATAGAGACTTGAGTTCTTCTTGATGGTTGGATGTTGAGGAAGCTTGGGCCTCCTTGTTGTGTAGAACCAAGCTATCTTGAGCTGCCCCCATAGCATTGCAATACTGGAAAGGGTTATTATCTTCAGATATTGAAATTTCCTGACCATTGTAGGGGAACTTGATACATTGATGGTATGTGGAAGGCATTGCTTGCATTTCATGGATCCATGGATGACCTAATAGTATATTGTATGTCAAGTCTATGTCCAAGACTTCGCACATGGTGTCTCTTTGTACAGGACCTACCTAAATGGGTAGTATTACAATTCCTTCGAATGATCTTTCTTCATCATCATAGGCTTTGATAGTGATTTTCTTTTGGGGATCAATAGCCTACTTAGAGAATACCAATGCATGGATAATATTTAGAGTACATATATTGAGCCCAAATCCTCCATCTATTGATACTCTTTTTACCCGATGTTTATAGATTAAGACCTCGATATGTAGTGGGGTATTATGTGGATGATTTAAGGTGACATCATCATGTTCAGAAAAATATATGTTATGTGGCACGATCATATGGGCCACCATGGCTTGGAATCGATCAATAGCCAGATCATTTGGAATGGTTGTTTCAATAAGATATTGCCCCAAGATATCCTTGTGTTTTGGTGAAATTTTGAGCAACTCAAGTATTGATACCTGAGCGGGTGTTCTTTGTAGTTGGTCGACCATGTTATATTGAGTCCGGGGGAGAGTTGTTGATGTTAATGTGTTCCCTTTCAAGACATATTTTTGCGCTCTTGTTATCACATTTATATTGGCACATGTTGATATGTGATTGATGGTGTTTTTATATATGTGATTAATATGATCTCCTTTGGTGTTGTTTGACGTTGAAGCTCTTCCCTTGTCGTAATTAGGAAGAGGATTTTTGAAAGCTTCATGGTCACCATTGGTTTTATGACCATCGACCATTAAGTCACCCTTGTCTATCATGTCTTGAACTATGTTCTTCAACTTCATGCAATCATTTATGTTATGTCCCTTGTTTCAATGATAATCACAATAATGTGAGTCATTCCACCATGGTGGTTTGACTTGGGGTTCAAAGTTCCTTGTGGCTGGCAATGTGATGATCTTATTTTTCAATAGCTCTCGAAATGTTGATTCTAAGGTTTGTCCTAATGGCATGTATATTCGTTGATATGGGAAAGTATTAGTGTTACCTCTTTGGTTTGTGTTGTTCCCTTGGTTGTTGTTGTTGTTGCCTTGGTGATTCTTATTGTTGTTTGACGTTGAAGCTCCTTGGTTGGCATTTCATGGATAAGTGTTAGTGCCTTGATTAGCACTTTTTTTTATCATTATTGGATGGTGGGTTTCCTGATAAAGTCAACACTGGTTGTTTAGACTTTACATTGTTGGCATCGATTACCCCATCATTAACAATATTTTTGTTCCTTGTCCAAAATCTAGACTTGTATGAATTGTTGTTATTGTTTTGATTGTTAAAGGTGTTATTGTTTGATGAACTAACACCTTCTTTAAATAACTTCAAGGTTCCTTTCTTGCTGGAAGCTTCCTCTACTTGGATACCATTTTCTATTAATTTTGCAAAAGATGGTATACATTGTAATTTGAGATGATAACTCATTTCACTATTCAGATTGTCTATGAAGATTTCCATCTTTTCCTTTTCAAACACATCTCATGGATACCTTGCAACCATGCATCTCCATCATTGTATAAATACCATGAATGTTTCATTGTTCTTTGTTTCGTATTACACACATCAAGCATGGTGATTGCATGTTGGATGTTATAGGAGTATTGTGTTATGAATTTATTTACCAACTCATCAAATGATCTAATGGGAGGTGTGAGTTTTGATGACCAATCCATTGTTTACCCTCCCAAACTTCTTGGGAATAATCTCATTAAGTATGTGTCATTGTGAGAAAACTCCAAGATCATGGGAAAAAATTCCCGAATGTGATCATGGGGATCACTCTTACCATTGTATTTGTCATACTTTAGTATATCTGAATTTGGGGGAAAAGGTACCATGTTCAATCTCCTATCAAAAGGATAAGGACAAATGTCTTCTAATGAGTATCTTATCGTGGTTCCTTGTTGCATGTCCTGCATTTTTCTTTGAAGTGGTTGGAGTTGTTGTGTAAGAGCGGCTAGGGGTGCATTTGTCCTTTGATGGGGAGCTTCCCCCCATTCATTAAGATTGTCTCGACTGTGGGTATTGTCTTGTTCATGAGTGTTATTTTTTTCATGGGTGTGATCTCGGTTGCATATATTTTCTTGATTCTGTGTTTCCTCTTCTCTCAGTTGTTCTTGATAAGCATAGTTTCTCGCCCTCATTCTTGAAATTCTCTCATCTATATTCCTTAAGTTTTCTGTGTCAAAATCCTCAAGAATATTTACTCCTTTGCTAGTTAGCATGAGTAGATATTTTTTCGCATCCGCTTCTATAAGTCTTTCTATGAGTTTTTGGAAAGCCGCATTCTCTTGACATTCTTGGAGAAGCTTGTGAGTGATCTTTGTTTCTCCCATATTTTTATATTCATCAAAAGGATTGGAAAGTCTACGACTCATACTTGATTCTAGTTGTGATTCCTTCTTTTTCTTTCTTTGAGATCGAATGACAGCGGGCATTAATATATCTTTATCGTATTGAATTATTATTCTTCTATTAGGGTTCTTGGTGGAGTTGGTGGCTCAAGTCAAGCTTCATTGTAAGTGATAAGAAACTTTGGAAATAAGGCGGGATTAATCCTTCCTCAACTATTAAGGTGTTGGTTGAATGTTGCTTTCTGAATGTAAGCCCTAATTTTCAAAGGTTATTTGTCAAATTTGTTGGTTTTTCCTTGGATATACAACCGCATATGATGCAACAATGTGTGATGTGATGTAAAGAGTTGATGATTGATACAGAGAAATTTACTCCTTTTGATAACTGACTTAGAACTAGGTTGTCTCTTCTTCAGCTTAATCTTTTGATGAAGATGACTTCTTCTCAAAATATGGGGAGTGGTCATACACAAATGATCAATGTTGATGTTGATTTTGGATATGGATACTTCATTTTGGAAACTCAAGTTTACTTGTCAAGTAGAAGTTTAGTTTGATTCACTTCTATGGAAAAGTGTGCCAAATTATTTGAGTCAAGTTTCATGATCTAGAAACTTAATTTGACAACTTGAGGATCCAACTAGGTATTGGTTTGATAGGATTCATTGGATGGTGGAGCCTTTGATCACTTTTTTGATACTCCTCAATTTTGTTGGATGAAATTTGATCTCAAGATAGCTGAAGATTTGATATCTCTTTCTAAGGGTGCTTAGTTGGATTCAGAAATTTATCACTTATGATCCCTTTTTGAAATTCCATTATTGGATTTATCAGAGGACCTAAAAGTGTATCTGAAACTGTTGATGAAAATTTCACAAGGTGATTGGTTTTCTCTCCGTTTCTCGCTATTTTTGACCATGCGCTAGAACACAGACCTGATGCACTAAAGGATGCTCCCAAAGCACTACACAATGGTCCAAATGCACTATGCTACCTCTCAAATGCACCATTTTATATTGTTTGATAACACAATGGTTGAATTGTTTATGCACTAATATGTCCCTCTCAGGAGCTAATGTTTGGTAAAAATGCGCTATAATATACTTCAGATGCGCCAGGCTAATGCTCCTATGTGCTACAATGATGTTGACAAGTGTTATCTAAGTTTTTACTAGTATGATACTGATCATGCACTAATATGAGTGATGAAAGTGCTAACTATTGGTTGGAGTGGGCTATCGGATGGTTGAGATGCACTAGGATGTTGCTCCTATGCGCTAACTATTGGTTGGAATGCATTATCAGATGGTTGATATATGCTAGGATGTTGCTCCTACGCACTAACTATCCTGAGAACATTGTTTTGATGTTTTCATTGAGATGTTGAGAAATGAATTTTGTGACTTGATGGATGATTTTCTAAAAAATGACTTGAAAACACAGCAGATAGAAGTGATAACAGATTGTCTATGATAAACAAATAGTGTATGTTCTTTTGAAGATGTTTTCAAATCCTTGATATTTTCACTGGTTTGGATTACAAAAAGACAGACCAAGAAGACTCTTTATTCAAGGGTCATTGACAATATCATAGCCCACTAGTCTCGATACTTTGTCAGCTCAAACAGCCTTGTCACCCCTAGGGGGTGCCAGTTTTTTTGCCTTTTAACATAAATTAACCCAAAGTAAATTGCTTCATAGTTGGGTAGTTATCTTGGGAGATATATGGTGAGTGATCTTGGGGGTAGATTCTTCCCCACCCTTGCACTATGATTTTTCCAATGTTTGGTAACTGACTCGACTCAAAGCTTCTACTTCTATGGTGTTTAATAAGGCTTTCGTTTGGTCTTCAGCAATAAACTCCCTCAAGAGGCTTCCCAACCTTTAGAACAAAGGCTTTACGTATCTTAAAGATACTAGGGGAAGAATAATCACTGAGAAAAACCATTAGAGGGGATTGTCATCAGCCTCCACATTTGATTATAGTGGGTTGGAACACTTGGTGATAAAGTCATTTCCCACTTAGGTCGTTCCCCTCTCATCGACCTTAATGGTGCCTTAAGGGAAACTTAGGAGGGCAGGCCTTCTAAAAGGTGTTAATGCATGGAATTTAAAGAAAGCAGAAAATAGATGGTTCTAGATTTTTTATCAACTATTGAAGGTGAGAGCATATACCTATTGTTAGACAGCTCAAATAACCAGAAGACAACTAAGAGTGAAGGGTGAATCAGTTGTCATAGATTACCAGAACATTTAGCAATTAAAACTTTAATATCGAAACCCAAAACATTAATACCTAAATTCTTAAACCAAATACTGGAATAACAGTTAAACCAATTAAGCATAAATAATAATTAGAGAATAAATACCATCCACATGACACCAAGATTTATATGTGGAAAAACTGGTAAAGAGAAAAACCACGATGGGAAGCCTACCCACAGTCAGATAATACTTCTGCAGTAAGTATGTGAATTACAATTCAGGGGCCTGCACTTGCAGGAAGGCCAACAGCTTACAGTGCACTGCTCATCACAAAAGGAGTCTCATTGACTACATAGAAATCCATACTACAATCCGGAAGAATGAATGAACTGCAAAGATAACATCTCCTATGCCTGAGTACAGCTTTGGTTAAGCTCAATACCGGAGGACTAAATCCTCTTATATACACCCAATTCGATCTCCAATGATCAACCAAATCCTCTGCCTGAATGATATTACATTATTCGCACATTACATATCCATATCCCATTTCTTGACGATATCCCTATGATGATCTACAATGAGATCTTACATCATATGTACAAACCCTCGACCATAAACAATCAAGTCGGCCACCAGACACTAAACTAATTACATAATTACAAAAAATGTCATCCTTAGACCAAACAAATAATATCCAACTCATAAGACATCTTGGAAACACATTGAGAGGTCTAATCCACATGTTACATTAAGTAGATCCATAACCTAGATCAACCAGGACCCAATATAGGTCCACACACTAAAGAAATGATCCCAATCCACCAAGTCTCAAACATGATCACCATTAGCTTCCTGAATCCATACCAGAAGCTACACCAACACCACTTATATAATTCATCAAAGATCTTCATCAAAAGCTCTGCCAGTGAAACCCTCGCTGAAACCACAAACCATGCTTCCAAGAAAGAAAGATAGCATCTGATCACCAAACCAAAACCAACTGACTAAATATGAAAATGAGTAAGCCAATTCCATAACCAAACCATACTGAAGCATACCAGATCATCTGAGATCCAAACCAACCAAAAACCATTCAACCTACCAGGATCAAAAGGGTGTCAGTAAAGCATCCAAAACAACTAGTGTTGACATCAATGACAAAACATCAATGCAACATATAATCAATTCCTTCAAATGGCCAACAATCTCCCCCTTTGGCATTGATGGCAACACTGGATGTGAAAAAAATCTAAGTACCAAGAAATGCCAAACAAGTCTCCCCAAATGGAAGACAACCAACAATCTCCCACATAAAGATATAGCAATGAAGTTCTGAAATAAAGACCAAAATCCCCATGTAAATGATATCTTTGTAAAGCTCTGAATTATACATATATCTCCCCCTAATGTATACAATTCTTTTTCACATCAATATCTCTCCCCCTTTGACATCAATTCCATAAATCTGACATAAATATCAAAGCAAAAACATAAACCATTGAATCACAAAGTTGACTACTCCCCCAGAGCAGTAGCATCCCCACATCAATGCCAGAAAGAATGATATCCCTGATAATGCATACCTGACTGATGCCAAAACACATCAATCAGTTCTTTGTCGGAGGGGTAGAAACCCCTAACTTGTCTCTCAGGTACTCAAATGGTTCTTTAGGCAAAGGTTTAGTGAAAATATTTGCAATCTTCTCTTTAGTGTTCACATAAACCAATCTGACTTCATTTTCTTCCACCTTATCCTTCAAAAAGTTATACCTGATAGATAGGTTCTTTGTCTTAGAATGAAATACCAGATTCTTTGATATGTCAATAGCATCAAATTTATCATAGTAAATAACTACCGGTCCAATGCAATGCACTTTGATATCCTTCAACATTTGCTTCATCCATAAAACTTGTGTACAATTAGTAGCAAAAACAACATACTCAGCTTCAGCAGTATATAAAGAAGTACATGACTATTTCTTGCTGATCCATGAAACCAACTTCTTTCCAAGAAAGAAAGCTCCACTGGGAGTACTTTTTCAGTCATCAACATCTCCAGTCCAATCAGCACTTGTATATGCACATAAAGTAAAGTCATCATCCTTAGGGTACCATAAACCATATTCAGATGTACCTTGCAAGTATCTAAAAATTCTTTTCACCGCACTCTCATGATTTTCTCTAGGATCACCCTAAAATCTAGATGCAATACAAACAACATTCATTATGTCAGGCCTAGTCTAAGTCAAATAAAGTAGACCTCCAATCATAGATTTATATCTTGTAGGATTTATCGGTGCAGAAACATCTTTACTTGTCTATTTCTCACTTGTAACCATAGGAGTACTTACTGGTTTAGAATATCCCATACCAAATTTCTTCAATAATTCCCTAGCATACTTAGTTTGACAGATGAAAATACTTTCATCAATCTGAGTAATCTGCAAACCTAAGAAAAAATTTATTTCCCCAATCATAGACATTTCAAATTCTTTCTCCATATTTTTAGAAACTTCCATGCATAACTTATCTTCACTTCCAAAAATGATGTCATCAACAAATACTTCAATAATCAGTATATCATCGTCAGTGATTTTATAATATAAATTACTGTCAGCATTACCCTTAGTAAAATGAAGCTTCAAAAGATATTTATCCAACCTTGCATACCAAGCTCTAGGTGCCTGTTTCAATCCATATAAAGCTTTCCTTAACCTGCAAACCACGTTTGTATCATCTGAAAGTGAAAAACCATTAGGTTTCTCAATATAAACTTCCTCATCAAGATCCCCATTCAAAAATGCACACTAAACATCCATCTGATAAACCTTGTAGTTCTTATGGGCAGCATAGGCAAGAAATAATCTTACAGATTCAATCCTAGCTATAGGTGCAAAATTCTCACCATAATCAATTCCTTCCTTCTAAGAATATCCTTTACAAACAAATCTAGCCTTATTCCTTACAACTTGACAATCCTCATTTAATTTATTCCTAAAAATCCATTTAGTTCCAATAACATTGTTACTTTTAGACCGGGGAACCAAAGTCCATGTGTTATTCTTCTCAATCTAATCTAGTTCTTCTTCCATAGCTTTCAACCAACATCCATCTTTAAATGTTTCAATTACTAGTACCGGTTCAACTTGAGAAATTAAACATACTTCATTAGTTGTCAGTCTTTTTCCTGTCATCACTCCATTGTTCTTATCCCCAATGATCTGATCTTCTAAATGATTCAATCTCACATACCTAGGAGTCTTCTGACTCTCTATTCCTCTTCCTGGTTCTTCAGTTACTATAGAATTTTTTGATACTTCTAGAGTAATGGGTTCAACACTTTGTTATGGTAAACATGCTACCAATTCAGATATAATCATTTCCACCGACAATTCTTGCTCATAAACTTTGATTTGACTTCTATTCATCTCATCCACCTTGACATTAGCACTCTCCACAATTCTCTGTCATGTCTTGTTATAACATCTATATGCCTTGATTTCATTAGAATAACCAAAAAACATCTATATGCCTTGCTTTCATTAGAATAACCAAGAAATATGCCTTCATCACATCTAGGATAAAATTTTACAATGATATCATCTCTCCTGATATAACATTTACTATCAAAGATTCTGAAATACTTAACTATAGGTGTATTGCCAAACCTTAATTCATAAGGTGTCTTATCAGTTTCTCCTTTGATATGTACTCTATTGAATGTATAAACCAGTGTGGTTGTTTATGGTGAAAATGGATAACAATAAACAACAATATTGCAAGGCTAAAATGAATCCAACCACTAAACCCTAGCCTAACAATGAACAAAGATCCACCATAACATATGAAGATAACCTAAGACAATGCAAAATAACTCAAAATCACAAAGATTATACCATCACATGTCCAATAGGGTTTTGATCTCCATTCTTCCTATCTCCATTGATCTTGCTTGATATATTTGCTCTCAGATTTTTATATGCACAAGAGCTCAACAAAGAACGGAATGTGGTTGTAAGTGGAATTGTAGTGTAGCCAAGTACTCCAAAATCAGTCATTAGTCATTAGAATGCTTGATTAGCATGAGTGATTAGGGTTTGATAATGAAGAAAGCATCTCCTTAAATAGAAGACACAATATGAAATGGAGGGATAAGATTGAGAGGTGTAAAAAGAGAGGTCGGCTAGGATTAGAGGGTAGGTAGAGAAAATAGTAAAATAATGAAAGGGGTAGGTAGTGTATGAATTAAGAGATGAATGACATGTGTCATGTGTAGAAAAAGATAATGAATTAATTAAATAAATAAAGATTTATTTAATAAATAGAAGAAGTGGGATCAATTAAATAAATAAATATTTATTTAATTTAGGAAAAGGATAATTTAAATAAATAAATGTATTTATTTAAATGAGAAATAAGGCTAGAAGAGGATAAATGAATTAATTAAATAAATAAAAATTTATTTAATTAATAGAAGAATTAGGCTTAGATAATTAAATAAATAAAATATTTATTTAATTAGACATGACAATTTTAGGTGTCTACATTTTGCCCCTCTTTGAGACAATGCGGCTTGTCGCGTTGTTTCAAAGAAGATAAGATGAACTGATACAGAGTTGCCCCAGAATGGGAATGATATGCCCCCTCGAGAGATTGGATGAAAATGTCTGAAAATATTGCAGACAATCTCTCGATAAGAAAGAAAGGCTAGAATTTACTGACCGAATAAAGTGACAAAGTCACAGGATGAAGAATACTGACTCGGGAAATGAGGGCGAGGGCTAGGGTAGGCTATAAGATAGACCACGGGCAAAAGACATCCTCATTGTCATCCGCACCCTTACGAGATCATAGTGCAGAGCGAGAAAAGAGCAGCAGTGATGGCTTTGGTTCATAGATTTGATCGCGTTCGCCGATTCCAGCGACCAGCAGATGCAGGAGAGCTGGTAAGTACCGCAAAACCTCCTCGTACTTGCATGCATTTCAAGTTTTGTCATTAATGCATGCTAGGTAGCAATAAATGCGCTAGGAATAGGATAGTTAAAAAATGCAAAAATGCGCAACCGCATCTGTGTCAGTGCCAGGCGCGTCTGTGTCCAACAGGCGCGTCTGTGTCGGGTCCAAGCGCGTCTATGCCTGGGACCGCGTTTATGCTGAATGCGGATGCGTTTGAGAATTGTAGGGGCGTTTATGTCATGTAGGGACGTCTGTGTTCCCTGGCCACGTTTGTGCATGATATAGGCACGTATGTGTTCAGGAAGCGCGTCTGTGTTGCAGAAGCGCGTTTGTGCAGTCTATAAGCGCGTTTAGGAGTGTAAAGCACATTTGTGTGTCAAAATGCATAAGTTGAGTCTTTTTAGGTCAAATCGGCAGTTCTGTGATGAACATACGCTGTCGATTGGATAAGCTGCTGAGAGGATACACTCAAACAGGTCCTCTAGGATGACTAGGATAGATCAAGGCACTTTGTGATGAACAGGGAGCACCAAGATAGGCAGCACTTTGTGATGAACAGGGAGTGCGAATGTGAGTAACACTTTGTGATGAACAGGAAATGTCACACACGTAGTACTTTGTGATGAACAGGGAGCACTACTAGAATAGATAACAACACTTTGTGATGAACAGTGAGTGTCACTAGGATAGATAGCCATATGCATTTAGATAGAAAGTAGCATTTTGTGATAAACAGTGAATGTCACGATAACTGACATGATTGATTGGTTGACTGCAGGAGTATCTGCCTATGCTGGAGTCACGGAAGAGATTCCCATTGACTCAGAGGTTGCGACCAGAGTTGTCGATTCAGGATATGATTGGGATTAAGGAGATGGGTCTCACACATGTGCTATATGTGCCCGAGTTTCGGGCAAACATGGGTTTGCTGACTGCACTGGCGGAGAGATGGCACTCCGAGACTTGCACGTTCCATTTGCCTATGGGGGAGATGACAGTGACGCTAGAGGATGTCTACAGGATTTTGCATATTCCGATCGATGGAGAGTTGATTCCATATGATTGAGACGGAGACAGAGAGGCACTGAGATGGGTATTTCAGGATCCCGGGTTGGAGATGAGAGTAGGTCACATGGCATGGGATACCATGACTGCGACAGGGCTAGCATTGCCAGCTGTTATTGGAGGAGCCATCAGTGGTTTCTTATGTCCAGACAGGGCTACACGGGGATTGGCAGTTGGCTGGGGAGGAGCATTGGAGACACTGATGACAGAGCACACCAGATATGCATGGAGGCCATGTGTCCTGGCACATTTATACTATGAGCTGCATCAGTTTGTTTACCACGGATCAGTGGGCTTGGGCTGCGGAGTGACTCTCCTACAGGTGTGGGCATATGAGCACCTTCCTATCACATGACCTATCCACTTCAGAGGTAGAGGGCATGGACGGAGTTTTGTGCATTTATACGATATGATTACATCACAGCCTCGGATTGGTCGATTGAAGCATTGGAGATGCGTCATAGATGACATTGATATGGTTATCTGGAGGTCGTACCTAGGGTGTGAGGAGTGGGATGATGACGCAGTGGAGCTACCCTATGCATTCAGGAGCAGGTATCTTATTGGGCGGACGCCCTATATTCTAGAGAGGCAGCTTGTTGACAGGGTATGCAGACAGTTCGGCCGGATCCAGAGGATGCCGCGAGGCTCGGGCATGTATGCCCGTACAGTCAAAGATCAGGTACAGTTCGGGCCACTTCTATCATATGATCAGGCCATGACACAGATGGCCAAGATGATGCCATTACCGTGGGAATGTGGCCGGAGGTAGAGGATGCAGGGATGGATGCAAAGTATTCTACATATTGGGCAGAGCATCCATTTCTGAGGTTGACAGATCCAGGAGAGCTGCTGGAGGGAGAGGTGGGAGGAGATGATGATGATGATGGTGGAGGAGATGGAGGTAGGGGCCGGCGGAGGTGGAGGGGAGTAGTGGGGGAGAGGTGGGTGGCACCTCGGAGGGAGGGAGGACAGGAGAGAGCAGCCCAGGTGGTGAGGGGTCGAGGTGGATTGCCCCTACAGGTACCAGCAGCACAGGGTCCTAGAGCACAGGGACCTAGACAGGTGCAGGGACAGGAGCAGATGCAGAGACAGGTATCTATTCAGGCACCTAGACAGGTACAGGGAGAGGCACAGGTACAGGCACCTGCAGAGGAGGAGCCACAGGCAGAGGCTGAGGGTGGAGATCCTGAGGAGGATGAGCTGCTAGAGCTGAGAGAGATCTGCCAAGGCCAGGCAGACGAGATTGCAGATTTGGTGCGAGAGAGAGATCGCCTCAGGATCAGGCTCAGGGACACAGAGCGGGAGAGAGACCAGGCCATCCAGCGATATACTGAGGCCGAGATAGCTCTGAGGGCAGGGAGGCGAGCAGCAGAGGATGCAGGGGCAGGCTACGCATATGTGCTGCGAGCCGGAGAGGAGATCACCTACTGGAGGGATCTGTACTATGGTGTCGTGCCAGCGGATCAGCGGGCGAGGAGCTTCCATAGATCGTCGTGCACAGCGACGGCTACGGGAGGGAGTCGTAGGAGGTAGGCATCCAGCGGTGGGGTCATGGGTCCTCCACCACCACCACCAGATAGGTAGGGGGATCCTGGAGCGGGACCATCTAGAGCTCAGACTCCGTCGAGGCCAGGCGGCTCCGAGGGAGGGAGTTCATCATAGCCATAGAGGGCTCCCCTTTGTATCAGTATATGTACCATTTTTGTATTGTAGACACCTGCGGGTGATTTTGTAGCCATATGATTCTTTTGACATCATTGTATCATGACACATTTTGATTATATATGAGAGATGATCCATTTTTGCGGTAGCTATATGCATGTGTACCTTATGTGATGAGATGTTCTTATGTGATGCATGTTTTATGATATGGATGCTTATATGATGTAATGCAATATATTTTTGTTCTTTTATGTTGTATATGTGATGCCTGATGCAAATGTGAATGTAGGTAATGCAGATAATTATTTACATAATGAAAATGTGAGATGTGCTAACATGTGTTGTATGCAGGATGTGATGCAATTGTGATATCTATATGTATGTACGAAATGCTTATATGTGGTAATGTAGGTGCAACTATATGAAATGCAAATGTTTTTGGTGTGTCATCATACTCAGTCATGTGATAGCGGGCTACACGGACTCGAGAAGGACGATGGAAGTCAATCAAGAAAGGGGGATGGAAGATAGAAGATATGAACTTGAAAGAGCTTCTTGTGCGTTATCATCATTGAGCTTATTATGGCAAGTAGGTTATGACAATCGAGGCATCTGTTCAGCCCAGAAAGTCATTGTACCTGTTTGCATGGAGATAAGACAGTCACAAACAAGGAATGCCCCAGTTCATACTAGACTCATAGTGTCCTCATATCCTTGGACAAGTCATAGCATTACTAAAAGACAATCCACAGACAGCAAATGCAAATAGGTGACGATACCCCATCCTCGCCTTTCTAGTCAAAGACATCCTGGAGATAGAATCTCTAGTCAAAGACATCCTGGAAAAGCTAAAAGACATGTCACCAAAAGATAAAATCAAAAGAAAACCAAGACTCGACACCAACATCCACTGTAGTCCTCAAGTTTAGTGTCTCTTGTCACTTGTTTAAGTCTTATTTGATTGTGGTCACAATGTTCACTTTCACAAAAAGGATAGATAGCACTGAACCATATGTTGTCTGAGTCTGTTGAAAGATTTGATTTTGTTGAAGCCCATTGTTGTTGTTGTGTCTCATTTGAAACTGACTGAATCCATGAAACTGATACTTTATTGTGGAGAAGATGGAACTTTATTGCGGACTGGCGATGCAGATGCTGCTTTATTGCGGATTGTGCACGGATAGACTTGAAGGAAGTTGGAAGAAACTGTACTCCTCGAAACATGTGATGTTCTCAGTTCCTCACCCATTACTAGACGTAGGATTTTCCTTAGCCACAGATAGGATCGGATTTATTATGGATGGAAAGGGAGTGAAAAGGGATGGTTATGGATGGCTAACCAATCTTAGGTAGATCAATAACAAGCCATGATGGGAATGGGTAAGTTTATTGTGAATGAATAGGTTGAGTGTGTGCAAAGTGAAAGATGAAAGAGAATCCTGAAGGAGAGAGGAGCAAAGTCTCTACGCATGGCGCTGGTGACCCAGTTTTCACCATGGTACTTGCCCAGGGCGCCACCGAAGTGGTTTTCACCATTGGACGAAATTATTTCTCTTTACTTTTTTGATTTTTCAATTTTTTTGTTGTCACAAGGCGCCTGTTTGCCAGGTTTTCACCATGTAACGATTTTTTTGTTTTATAATTTTTTTGTATTTTTGAATTTTATTATTTTTTTTGTATTTTTGAATTAGGATGTTCCGAAGAGCTTATGTGTAGAACCTGCGAAGGTGCATGCTATTGATAGGATCCTCTAAGGGTTCACCTTCTGTAGTTGAGAGCTGATATGCCCCAGATCCATATACCGTTGTAATGATGTAAGGACCAAGCCAGTTTGGTTCGAACTTGCCCTTCTTATCTCTGTCTTGCTGATTCTTGGGGTTCTCTCTGAGTACTAAGTCACCTACCTCAAATGTGCGAGGCTTAACTTTGTGATTGTAACTACGACTCATTCGTTGTTGGTAAGCCTTGAGATGATTAAAAGCAGTGTGTCTTCGTTCCTCCAGCAGTTCTAGTTCTTGTAAGCGAGAGACCCTATAGTCTTCATTGTTGATTATGTTTCTCAAGGAGACCCATAAAGAAGGTATCTCGACCTCAATAGGCAAGATGGCTTCAGAGCCGTAGACAAGTGAGTAGGGTGTAGCTCCTGTAGGTGTGCGGACACTTGTGCGATAGGCCCAGAGTGCAAGATTGAGTTGGATATGCCAGTTACGGCCAGCGTCGTCGACTGTCTTTTTAAGGATTTTGAGAATTGTTTTATTAGACGCCTCAGCTTGGCCATTACCTTGGGGGTAATATGGTGTGGAGAAACGATGGGAGATATGGAAGCACTCACAGAGTTCACGAACATCCTAATTTTTGAAGGGACGCCCGTTATCAGTAATAATGGAAGTAGGAATCCCATATCGGCAAATGATGTAGTTCAGGATGAAGGTAGCGATTTGTTTCCCAGTAACTTGTGTGAGAGGCATGGCTTCAATCCACTTTGTAAAATACTTTGTGGCTGTGATAATGAATTTATGTCCATTGGAAGAAGGAGGGTGAATCTTGCCTATGAGATCGAGTCCCCACTGACAAAAGGGCCAAGGAGATGCAAGTGGTTGTAGTTCCTGTGCTGGTGCATGTATGAGGTCTCCATGAATTTGACACTGCTTACACTTCTTGACAAACTGATATGCATCTTTTTCCATAGTAGGCCAGTAGTATCCAGTCCTGATGAGTTTCTTGGCCAAGGTAGGACCACTAGTATGCGGACCACATATCCCTTCATGCACTTCTCGTAACGTAATCTGAGCTTCGTCACTCTCTAAACATCTAAGAAGGGTGCCATCTAGACCTCGTCGGTATAGGATATCTGCTAAAATGACGTATCGAGAGGATTGGCGAATGAAAGTGCGGCGTTGATTGTTCGATAGATCGGGAGGTAAGATATTGTCGCGAAGGTATGTGAATATGGGACCATATAACTGGGATTTAGGACCAACAACACATATCATTTCCGTAGGAGTGATCTCATATGACAGAATCAGCAGGTTGTCTACCAGGAATTCATAGCAGGTCTCATTTTGCGGTAGATCAATGAGCGAAGCAATTGTAGCCATGGCATCAGTAGCGCGATTCTGTTCTCTTGGTATCTGCTCAAACTCTATCTTTGCAAAGTGTTGTTTCAGATCATCTACCAGTTGTTTGTAAGGCATTAGATTTTCATCTTTTGTTTGATAATCATCAGTTGCTTGACAGATGACAAGTTGAGAATCCCCAAAAACACGAAGTTCCTGGATCTTCCACTGAACTGCAATTCTTAATCCAGTTGTTAATGCCTCGTATTCCACTATATTGTTAGTGCACAGAAATGATAAGCGGTATGACTTTGGTATAGAATCGCCTTGGGGAGTTATAAAGAGTATACCCGCTCCTACCCCGTGCTGTGTGTATGAGCTGTCAAAATATAATTGCCATGGCTTTGCAGGTGATATTGTTAGAATGGACTCATCTAGAAATTCTGACTATAGAGGAACATCATCTATCATGGGAGCATCTGCCAATTGATCTGCAATGGCTTGTCCTTTGATTTCTTTCCTGTCCACGTACTCAATGTCAAATTCACTCAGAATCATTACCCACTTGGCCAGCCGCCCAGTAAGTGTAGCTTTGTTGAGAAGATATTTTAGTGGATCAATTTTGGCAATCAACTTAGTCTTGTGAGTGAGCATATAATGTCGTAACTTCTGTGAAGCAAAGACCATAGCGAGACATGCACGTTCGATTGGAGTGTAGTTTAGCTCATATCCCACCAATGTGCGACTGATATAGTAGACTGCTTTTTCCTTGCCGTTAGGTATTTGTTGTGCTAGGAGTGCCCCCAGTGCCGTTGGAGTAGCTGATATGTAGAGTAACAAAGGTTGATCTGGAATTGGTGGCATCAAGACTGGTGGGTTCAAAAGATAATCTTTGAGCGTCTGAAAATCCTGTTGACAGTTCTCATCCCATTTGAACTTGATGTTTTTGTGTAGCAGGTGCTGGAAAGGGTTACACTTATCTGCAAGTTGTGCTATGAATCTTCATATGGACTGGAGTCTCCTTTGTAAAGATCAAAGTTGACTGATATTCTTGGGTGGCGGCATGTCCAAGATAGCCTTGACTTTTGCTGGATCAGCTTCTATTCCTCTTTTAGACACAATGAATCCTAGGAGCTTCCCGGAGGTTACTCCAAAGACACATTTCTTTGGGTTTAATCTTACCTTGTATTTTTCCAACCTATCAAAGACAACTGAAAGTATGTCTAAGTGTATGTTTCTGTCTATTGATTTTCCCAAAAGATCGTCAACATAATCTTCCACGGTTATGTGCATGAGATCATGAAAAATAGTGGTCATCGCTCTTTGATAAGTGGCACCTGCATTTTTCAGGCCAAAGGGCATGACATTCCAACAGAAGGTTCCCCATGGACAAGTGAATGATGTTTTATGTTGATCTTCAGGTGCAATCCTGATCTGATTATATCCAGAAAATCCGTCCATTAAAGATAACATTTCATGGCCTGCTGTGAGATCAACGATCAAGTCAATGTTTGGTAATGGGAAATTGTCCTTTGGACAAGCCTTGTTGATATCTCTGAAGTCTGTACATATTCGGATGCTGCGATCTGGTTTGTTGATAGGTATTAAATTGGAAATCCGTTCAGGATAATCAATTGGGCGTATGAATCCGACATCCAATAATTTCTCTAGCTCTGCCTTGACTAGCAATGCCACTTGTGGATGCATTTTCCTTAATTTCTGCTTTACTGGTTTTGCCCCTGGTTTGACTGTTAAATGATGCATCACCAAATCCGGGTCTAGCCCAGGCATATCCGCGTAAGACCATGCGAAGTTGATTTGTCGTCCCTTAAAGAAGCTTATGAATTTTGCTCTCTCGGCCTCTGTCAATGATTGAGCCAAAAATATGTTGTGTGGAACCTCTGTTGTACCAATGTTTGTCTTTATAGGCTCCTCTACCAACATGGATGATTTTTCCTCGTATGATGCTGGGAGAATGTCGAGCCTTCCATCTTCGGGTGCCTCAGAGACATTTTCACCCTTAGATACGTCCTTTCTTTTTACTTTTTTGGAGTCAGATAGCGCCACAGTGTGGTTTTCGCCATAAGACCCTTGTTTTGTTTTTATTTTCACATTTTTGCGACTAGAAGGCCCGACACCCTCACCAAAGTATGCTATGTTGTTGAGCTCTATGGCGTATCCTGCTTTGTGGTCTCCAGGGGGAAGATCATCTCGAATGCCAAGGTAATCGATAATAGCTTCGTCATTTTGAAATGTATCAAATTGTGCTGGTCCTTCATGATCCCAGTCAATGAGTTGAGGATGAACAAGGGGAAGGTCTTTAGTGCTTTCAGGGTTTGCAGGACTAATAGTGAAGATGTGGTTATATTCAGGTATGTCAAGGTAATCGTCGAGGTCATCGATGGCACTCTCCTCATCAGTTTCGATCGTGAGCGAATCCAAATTGTCATCACTAGTAGAGCCTTCTGGGACAGGTGTCCTCATCCTATGTGATTTTGACCTAGGACCTTGAAACGAAGCTTGTGGGGGATCCTTATGGGTTGGTTCTTGACCAACTCTGAACTTTTTGTAAAATTCCTCCTCCTCTGTGGGTTCATCTGGCTCTCTGAATGTTTCAGTGAGCTCATAGTCACTGGAGGATTTGTCTAAACCCCATTCCCACTCATTGGAGTCTCTGGAATAGTAATCCTCTTGTTGAACTTCGGCAACTTTAATTCGCCATACCTCTTTTGTTCTTTTATTATGTAGTCTGGGATTCAGAAAACCAAGCCCCTTGGAGCGTTCCCTTCTTGTAGTTAGCTCAGGTTGTAAGGGCTCCATGACACCTTCTTTGCGTAGTCCGAGAGGGCTTTTTCCATCATACCCAAATCTTTGCAGAATTTTGAAGCCTTTGCCATAGTTCTCACAGGGTATAATAATCTGATCATGTGTGTCCTCTTCAACGTCCTTATAGAGCATTTTATATAAATTTTCTTCTTCTAGTTCACCCCATTTTTGAAAGATGGTAGGATCCCATTTGAGTATCATGATGGGGATTTGCTTGTTAGGATGTGGCCTCCCATATTCCTTGGGAGAGCTCATGACTTGTCGTAAAAACATTGTCTGATTCAGAGTGTATTCTCCCATGCCTTTGTCTTGAAACTTGGCTCTAAGTTCACCTTGTTTGGATGTCGAGGGCTTTAATGACTCAGGATCAATATATGCTGAAGAAGGAGTAGCCTCACGATTGCTGGGGATGATAATCTCAGTATGTGATCTCAAGTTATTACAATATATGAATGGATTTGGATCACCATTGACCGTTACCTCGACTCGATTGTGAGGAAACTTAATGCACTGATGGTATGTTGATGGGACTGCCCTCATTTCATGAATCCACGGACGTCCTAGCAATATGTTATACGTGAGATCTAGATCTAGGACTTGACAAACCACATCCTTTGTTACTGGCCCTATTCTTAGTGGTAAGGTGACCGTGCCCTTGGACGAGTGCTCTTCATCATCATAAGCCTTAATGGTGATTTGGTTTGTAGAATTTACAGCTTTGTCAGAATATCCCAATTATCTGATGGTGCTCAATGTACAAATATTAAGACCTGCTCCTCCATCTATCAGGACTCACTTTATTCTATGTTTATGTATGAAGGCTTCAACATGTAGAGGTGCATTATGTGGCTAACTTATGGAGGCGTCATCGGCTTCTGTGAATGTGAGGGAGTGTGGAACGGATAGGTATCCCACCATGGCTTGAAACTGGTCCACGTTCAGATCAGTAGGGACGGCAGTATCTCTCAAGATTTTGTCAAGGATAGCTTTATGTGCAGGAGATATACGTAAGAGCTCAAGAATAGAGATGAGTGCGGGTGTCTTCCCTAGTTGTTCTACAAGGTCGTACTCAAGCTTGGTTGATGAAAGATTGGTATTCTTAGTGGAGGCACCTAGCAATGTAATCTTACCTCGATGGGTTGTAACATGACATTCAGAGGTAGATTCGGACGAAGATCCCACACCTTTTAGGACAATTTTGGGTCTCTGAGAAGGATTCTCAGGATTTTTGTTTTTGATAGTAATGGTAGAGATATGATTGTCCATTGAGATGTGATTGATAGTAGAATCATAATTGTAAGGTGCTCTAGTGTAATTGGCTTGATCATCTGTGACTTTGCCTTTTCCTTTGTCATGTTTTGGGAATGGTTCCTTAAACACCTCATGTTCTTGATTAGATGAATGTCCCTCAATCTCTATATCTCCTCTGTCAATGAGATCTTGCACAATGTTTTTCAATCGATGGCAATTACCTGTCTTGTGACCCTTGCTCTTATGAAACTCACAATACTCATCATCATTCCACCAATTTGGTTTTACCTTTGGTTCATAAGGAGGAAAATCTGGAACTGTAATTACTTTGTTTGCTACAAGCTTTTTGAATACTAATTCAAGTGGTTCCCCCAATGGAGTGTACTTCCTTCGTGGTCTAGAAGTTGTTTGAATATTCACTTGATTGTTTGTAGAACTTGAGCCTGAAAAGATGAACTTGGGTCTCACTGTATTGGCATCAACAACGCCATCGTTGACTGTGTTCTTGTTTTTATTCCAAAATCTTGGCTTGTCTTTTCCTTTAAAGTCATCTTTGTTTTCCTTGAATAGCTTAATAACTCTTTGTTCAATTAAGACCTTTTCTGTTGCTAGGCCCTTTTCAATAACATCCTTGAATGTGGACAAACAAGCTTTCCTTAGATCATAGCCAATGTCCTTGTTAACATTTTGTGTGAACATCTCCACCATTTGTTTCTGCGGGATTTCACAAGAGCATCTGCTAGCTAAGTTTCTCCATCTCTGTAAAAATGTTGTGAAAGATTCTCCTTCCTTTTGTTTAGTATTGCACAAGGTAGTAACTGAGACATCTGTTTCAATGTTGTAAGAGAAATGTTGAATGAATGCCTCCGCTAAGTCGCCCCATGACTTAATACCAGGAGGTAATTGAGAAAACCATTCCATAGCTTGATCGCCTAAGCTCTGTGGGAACAACCTCATCAAGTATGTTTCTTCTGCCGCTACCTCAATGCAAGCTGTGAAGAATTGTCGTATGTGTGCCTTGGGGTCTCCTCTCCCTCTATATTTGTCAAATTTTGGCGTTACAAAGTGTGGAGGAAATGGAGGCATTGGAATGCTCTTATCAAAGGGATAAGGACATATATCTCTCATAGTGTATGTAGGTTTTGGTGTACTCATGTCCTCCATTTTCTTTTGTAAATCTCTTATTTGTTGCTCCAAATTATTTTTGGGAGGAGATTGATTTCTTGTAGCATACCCCATGTTTGAAATGCCCATTTGAGGAGGAGCTTGTTGCATGTATGGATGATACTAATTGTAGACATGTCCATATGGAGGTCTATATTGATGTGGCATATATGGAGCACTTGGCATAACTTCATGTTGAGGGACCCCATATCTATTTTGTGTGTATAAACCATATTCAATAGGCCTTTCATTTTCCATTGTGTTGCCCCCAATTTTGACATGAGGTCTCCTTGTGTCAAAATTTTGAGGATGTCTTTGAGTATCCACTTGTTTTGATTGATCCACACCTTGAGCATGTGTCTGAGCATAAGGCCTCCATGATGGTCTTTGAGTGTAAGTATCATATGTTTGAGCTTGTGTATGTGGGATTGCTAGCTTTTGAAGCAAAGCTGATGGTGACTCCGGCATCATATTATTCGGTCCTATATTTCCTCCACTATTTGGTCTCCTTTGATCCATGTTGGGTTGAGTTTGTTGTGAGGGTCGACTTTCCATAAGTTGAGATAAGTCAAAATCATGTGGTATTTTAGCTCCACTATGTGCCATCATGTTTAGAAAGTATTGTCTATCTCTCCTCATTATCTCTTCAACCAATCTATTAAATTGAGGATTCATTATGGATTCTTCTATGTCTGCTGATAATATTGAAGAGTTGTCCACTGTGTCATTGTGTGTAGCATTGTTGTTTATAGTGTTTGTGTTTTCCACATTTGGATTGTGTCTATAAACATTCATATCTGGTAATGTAGTGTGCTCAGGATTGTAGAATAGATCATTGTCATACTCATAAGAACTCATGTTTACGGATTCTTGAGCTTCTTTAGCTATTCTCCTAGATTTTTGAAGGCGGGTTTCAACCATGAACTAGGTGTTAGACCAAGATGTGAGAGACTAGATGAAAAATGATGAGAGTATGGAAGACCAAGAGTTGTATGGAGTGTAAGTGAATCTTGAGGTGTACTTGCAATGCCCAAAGTGTAAGACCAAGTATGTAAGTAGTAGAGTAGGTGTGACTTCCAAAGAGAGGATAGTTTCTCTTGATGAGGTAAGCTGACCTTGACTCTAAGTAAGACCAAATGAGACCCAAAGGTAAGAAACCTTGATGAGGGACCACTTAGCAAAGTGTAGTTGTATGTAGTGTGTTGAAAGAGTATAGTGAGGACAAGAAAGTGACCTTTTTGACTCAAGTTTAGACAAGTATGAATGTAAAATGAGATGTGAAGCAATGATGGACTGTGTGAAACCTTAGAACGGGCTGAATGCTAGATGAAACCTGAAGAGACAACCTAAGAAGCTCAAGTATGTCGAAACTGATTTTCTTTGTTTGCTTGACTGTTAAAGTTTTCAAATCCTGACACAGACGCCTCTGTATACTTCACAGACGCGATTCCCAGACACAGACGCCTCTCTGTTTGACACAGATGCTGATAAAAACACAGATGCTATTCTGTACTTCACAGACGTGCTTATCTGACGCAGACGTGGTTTGAACAGACACAGACGCGTTTCTGTAACCTTAGTGCAATTTTTCCTATCTGTGAAGTTGTTTTGTTGTGACCAAATCTGATTTTTCGACTGTTTTTCGTGACAAGAGGACACAATGTTGATGACTCAATGTTTGCAAACTGTTTAGACTCCAAAAGTGTGTTGTTTGATGTAAAAAAGTTTTTGCATACACTTGAAGACACAAAAGACACAATGTTTTGTTGTTTTGTCTTGAATGTTTGAGTGTTTAGCATAAGACAAGCACAAATCTTAGGGCTGGCCAAGACAATAGTTGTTGATCCCACATAGGGTTTTACCCCCGAGGCTACGCTATTCAGAGTGGATACTTAGATGCTTGACCTCACTGGCTCCCCTCGGCACTCACTTCTCAGGTCAGCCAAGCATCAGTCCCCATGAAAACTCCCTATGGCGAACTTTGTATCTCTACTAAGAACCGTATGTGTGTGGGCCGCTACCAGAGGTCCGACCTCCTGCCTCAACAACTAGAAGGATTTGGGCATCTAAAACAAAGAGGTGCTAGTAAGGGCATCCGCTCGTGTGGCCATACATGCGGCACTTTCAGCTCTGTAAATACAGAAGGCTCCCAGCCGGTAGGGGTTACGCCCTACAAATGATCAAATAAATTTGATCAAACGGGTTTATGGGGAGACATAGTGTCGGTATGAACTAATCAGCACATGTTATTCATAGTTTTCACCATGAATACATTTGATTATAGTGGTTTGGATGAGGTGGGTTTTCCTCACTACCACTTGGGTCGTTCTCTTCTCACTAGTAGTCCTAATGACCACACGGGAAGACAGGCCCTCTAAAGATTAAACAAAAAGAGCCTATTGCTCAAGACACAAAAGACAATGATTCAATTTTAGTGCACCAATGGAAGTGTTTGCTAATCTATGAAAACAAGGCACACAACAAAACTACAAAACCCTAGCTAAGGCCCTGCAACAAAATTGTTAGTAGTTTGGGTTGTTTCAAATGATCACCCCTTCCTGCAAGCACACGAGTTAGGTAAATTTTAGAAAACCCAAAAGACTTTGTGAAAAGGGGCCTTCAACAATAACGTTTTTGCCTCCAAAGCAAGTTGCACAAACTTGGTTAGCTAGATCTGCAAGGGTTAGCCAAAAATAAACTAGATCTGAAACCCTAAGTACAAAATCCGAAAACCCGAATCTCAGAAAAACTAAAATTGCAAAACAGAAAGCACAGACGCCTCTATACTAGACACAGACGCGTCTGTATGACACAGACGCGGTTCTGTAATTCACAGATGCACTTGGATACCGCAGATGCTATTCCCGAACACAGACACGATAAGATCAATCACAGACGTGGTTCCAGAAACCTGCAAAAATAACATCTGGCAAAAAACACAGACGCGATTCAAGATATTGCAGATGCTTCTGAAACACAAAAACGCGATCCGAACACTCGCAGACGCGGAAAAACCTAAAATGTCATCGAAAATTGTCCGATCTGCAACTTCAAAAATGCGAAATCTACAACAAAAATGTTAAATGCAAAGGGACAAGAGTCCCACCGGGCGTGCCAAAATGTTTATGGTGAAAATGGATAACAATAAACAACAATATTGCAAGGCTAAAATGAATCCAACCACTAAACCCTAGCCTAACAATGAACAAAGATCCACCATAACATATGAAGATAACCTAAGACAATGCAAAATAACTCAAAATCACAAAGATTATACCATCACATGTCCAATAGGGTTTTGATCTCCATTCTTCCTATCTCCATTGATCTTGCTTGATATATTTGCTCTCAGATTTTTATATGCACAAGAGCTCAACAAAGAACGGAATGTGGTTGTAAGTGGAATTGTAGTGTAGCCAAGTACTCCAAAATCAGTCATTAGTCATTAGAATGCTTGATTAGCATGAGTGATTAGGGTTTGATAATGAAGAAAGCATCTCCTTAAATAGAAGACACAATATGAAATGGAGGGATAAGATTGAGAGGTGTAAAAAGAGAGGTCGGCTAGGATTAGAGGGTAGGTAGAGAAAATAGTAAAATAATGAAAGGGGTAGGTAGTGTATGAATTAAGAGATGAATGACATGTGTCATGTGTAGAAAAAGATAATGAATTAATTAAATAAATAAAGATTTATTTAATAAATAGAAGAAGTGGGATCAATTAAATAAATAAATATTTATTTAATTTAGGAAAAGGATAATTTAAATAAATAAATGTATTTATTTAAATGAGAAATAAGGCTAGAAGAGGATAAATGAATTAATTAAATAAATAAAAATTTATTTAATTAATAGAAGAATTAGGCTTAGATAATTAAATAAATAAAATATTTATTTAATTAGACATGACAATTTTAGGTGTCTACAGTGGTTATTGCTTCTCTTTGATAGATATGAGGTAGACTATCTTCCATCATCATTGTTCTAGCAGCATCCAAGATAGTTTTGTTCTTCCTTTCCACAACTCCATTCTGTTGAGGTGTCCGGGGAGAAGAAAATTGTCTCCTTATACCATGGTTCTCACAAAAGTTATTAAACTCACCAGATGTGAATTCTCCACCATTATCTGACCTCAAACATTTAATCTTCAATCCTGTCTTAGTTTCCACATTAGCCTTAAAGATTTCAAACTTTTCAAAAGCCTCATATTTCTCCCTTAGAAAAGTAACCCACATCATTCTAGAATAATCATCAATGATTAGCATGAAATATCCATCACCTTGAAAACTTTTAACTCTAGCAGGCCCATGTAGATCAGTATGAATAAGATCAAGAACATCATTAGATTTATCTTGTCTACTCCTAGAAGAGGTTATGACATGTTTACCCATTTGACATTATTTACATACCCGATTATAGGGCTTTACAATCTTAGGTATATCTCTAATTTCCTTAGTTGAACTGATCTTTACAATGCAATCAAAATTCACATGACATGGCCTCTTATGCCATAGCCAACTCTCATCAATTTGTGCAATCAAACATGTTTTCTCACAAGAATTCAAATGAAATATATTACCTTTTGTCTGTGTATCGGTTGCAATCTCCAAACCAGATCTATTAATGATTTTGCATTTTTCATCTTTGAACTGTAATTGAAATCCCTTATCTACCAATTGTTCTACACTCGAAATATTATGCCTTAAACCTTCAACATAATAAACATTATCAGTATTGTTCTTACCATCCAGTGTTATAATTCATTTTCCTTTGATCATACATGTTTTGTCATCTCCAAATCTAACCAAACCGCCATCAAATTCTTGCAAAGATAGAAACTTCCTTTTATCTCCAGTCATATGATGTGAACAACCACTGTCAATTACCCATTCATCCTTGTCTTCAATTTTAGAAGCAAGTGCCTTCTCTTCAGGTACATTCTCTTCCAGTGTTGGAACATCTTCCTTGATAGACAAGAACACCCATTCCTTCCCATTGTCGGAACCACTAGCAGAGTCTTTTGTCGGTTCATTATCAGAATCAGTAACACCTTCCTCATCCGCTATGTAGCATGGTTTGTCTATGTTTTTCATTTACTTATACTTGTTCTGATATCCAGGGTCAAGCTTAAAATATTTTCTAACTCTTTCTTTATACTTGTTCTGATATCCAGGGTCAAGCTTAAAATATTTTCTAACTCTTTCTTAAAATCTTGAATTCCTTTTAGGACATCTAGATGAAAAATGACCAATCTTATTACATGCAAAACATTTAAAAGGTGTTTTTCCTTCATACTTACTTCCTACTAGTACTTAAGGTACTCTTCTAGCAAACAGTACCTCTGATGAATACTAAGAGAGGGGGGTGAATTAGTATGCCATAAATCACTGTACTTAAACACTTTACTATACTACCAATAAACCGGTAAAACAGTTTAGCAAACAAACTGGTTAGCACACATGCAAACCAAATAGCAAATAATGCATTCACCCACAGAAGCACAAACACCATAACATGAGAGATTTTGACGTGGAAATGGGAAAAACCACTGTGAGATGGAACTCACAAGTAACTATCTGCAGACTAGGAACCAGACCAGTTAAGGTCAGACCGGTTAAGGTCCTACAATGTTCTTTACCAGAACAAATCCTATTAGGAATCTCAATCTCTGTTAGGAGATAAGTCTGATTAAAGACTACCTTTCTAGAGGATTTTAGATCCACAGATGTGAACCACCTTGTTAGAGGATTTACAAAAGGCTTTTGGGCCTACCCGGTTAAGGGCTTCAGACTTGTCGAAGATGTGAGTAATCAACAAGTGAGTGATCTAGCAAATAGCATAGATTGCTTGGTTAGATCTTTGATAGCTCATTCCTAATGCATTCAAGAATTACTTCAGTCTTCAACACATTCACTCTCTGCCTCTTCTCGCAGACCTGAACTTATCTTTTGTATTTTCCCTTACAAAAACTCATCAATCACCTAAAACCCTAGCAACAACCTAAAACCCTAGACATGATGTCCTTATAAAGGAATCTGATTTCATGTCAGTCCAATAGGATTACAATACAATTTCCTAGGTTCAATGCATCTAGACATATTTGGTAACATGACACAAAAAGCATCATTAAAGTGTCGGCACCGCCAAACAATCGGTGGATGGTAACTCATCACAAAATGTCGGTTGGTAACTCATCACAGAGTATTACCAGTTCATACAAAATATCGGTTAAAGAAAAATACCGGATGTTGGTTTGACAAAATGAAGACTAGGAATTATGAGTTGTGCCGCTTTGTTCCTTCATACCACTTGAGATCCTTGAACCGCTTGGGATCTTCATACCGCTTCAGATCGGTAAATACTTTCTGCAAAACACCGATAGTCTAAAGACTATAATACATCATACCGGTTGGAACAAATATCGGTTGAGCTTTAACTTATACATACAAAAAGTGATCTCAAATCAAGTGTGTGTCCATCAATGACAATCACAACATTAATCATCAAAAATGCCAACAATCTCCCCCTTTGGCATTGATGGCAACACTTAGGAAAATTTTGACATCTAAGTGTTTTACAACAAAAATATGCCATAATCAAAATTACTCCCCCTAAGCATATACACTATCCCTTTTGTAGAAAATACAATGTATACTACTCCTTAACAGAAATAACATGAAAGTATACATCAAAACATTCAAAACTTATACTTCTCCCCCTTTGCCAACAATGACAAAAGTATTGCAGACTAACCCCTGTTTCATTAGTATTAAAATAATAAGTGTTTATGACAGTAAAGAGTAAAACTTGTCAAAAACTGATTTAAAGTCCTGCAAAAATTGCTTCATGGATAAGGACCATGAGTCAAGTAGGGAGGTAGCCACCTCTTTCTCTATCTGCATCTGGGAGACCTGTCCTTCCATGGCATCTATCGTGCTCATCTCTTGAGTGACTATTAGGACATCAAGATTTAGATAGCACTTTTGGAGAATTTGCAGTCTTGGCAGTAGGACCAGTTGAAGTTCCTACAAATTTTGTGTCTAGTTGCTTATCTCTGCCTCTAGTCTTGCAGATTGCAGTTGAAGCCGGTGAATAGTTTGACCATATGTGGAAAATCAATCATATGGCATCTTGAAGGTGCTAATGAATGACTGCATATCAGATTGCAGTTTGTCCTTCTGAGTAAGCACATCATCACAGAATAAATGAGGTTGGCAAATCTTGCTGAACCTCATTCATTGCATCTCTAATGTCTTTTTGTGCCTTCTGGAGATCAGACCAGAGCTCTGTTAGCTTTTTCACCAGGGCAGTGTCCAGAGCCTTTTCATGTTCCTTCTTGGTGTTGGCTTTTGCGACCTCTTCCAGGCTTTGTACCTGGTCTTCTACAACTGAGCATAAGAGCTTCAATTATGCAAGTGAGGAATTGGTACTGGGAAGGTTTGTACTGGGTATCAAACTGGTAAGTTTTTCCACCGCAATTTGGATAACATCTTCCTCCTTTTTCCTCCTTAGAGCATCTAATCACTCTTGAGAAAGCTTAATGCTCTACAATAGCTTCGATTCATTTGCAAATTGGAGATCAATAAGACTGGTAATTGCAACCAATTTAGCTTGACTACCAGTTGCCATTGGAGTCTCCACCTGTGGGCTCTTTTCCGTTGCTTCCTTGTCCTTGGCTTTTTGCTGGTCTTCTTGAGCCTTCCTCTGCTCCTCTTCCTCTTTCTTTCTTTTCTCTTCTTCTTGTCTCTTCTCTTCATCTTTTTGCTTCTTCTCTTCTTCATCCTTCTTCTTCTCCTCTTCCTTCTTCCTCTTTTCCTATTCCTTTTTCTTCTCTTCCTCTTTCCGCTTCTCCTCTTCTTTCTTTTCCTCTTCCTTCTTCTTCCTCTCTTCCTCTTGTTTCTTGTTTTCCTCTTCTTTTCTCTTCTTCTCCTCTTCTTTTCTTTTATCCTCTTCCTCTTTCTTCTTTTTCTCCTCTTCTTTCTTATCCACTTCCTCTTTCCTCTTTTCCTCTTCTTTTCTCTTACCCTCTTCATCTGCCTATTTCTTCTTTTCAGCTTCCTGTTGCTTCTTTTCTTCTTCTACCTTCTTTTCCTATCTTGTTCCTTCTAATGGTGCATCCTAAGTAACATTTTCACCATCTAAGGTGTCTACATCAATGGGGTCCATTTGTTCTGTGACCAGTTCTTCTTCACTGTTATACACCTCATCAAGTTTGCTAGTTTCTAGTTCTCGCTCTGCTTTTCTATTGGCTTCAGCCACTTGATGCATCTTAAGAGCTTCTTGAGCATGAGTATGTATATCCTTGATCACTTCTTGACCCTTTCCTTCCAGTAACAGGAGTCTTCTTCTTCTCATGAAGAAGAGGCCTTTGTATTTATTCATAACTTTGAAAGTTCTGAATTTGATACATCGGGAAAATGTTGAGCAAATATTTCCTCCCTCATTTCTTGTTCCTTTTCTATGGCAATGCACCTTTTATTGTCTAAAGAATTATATAAAAAATCTGATGTCTCAGATCTAATTTCTGAAGGCAACCGGTCATTAACACATAAATACTTAATGATTTCCTGTTCAACTACTTCCTTTTCATCATCATTGAAATCATCAAAACAATCAATTAAATCATTCAGCACTTTTCTCCTAATATTCTTTATAGTTCTTTGACAATGTGTCAAAGGTTTGTAAGAAGAAATGTCAATATTTACCAGTGCAGATGATGTCGGTTCATTCTTTGTCTTTTTCTTTGTTTTCCTAGTCTTCTTCTTAGGCAATTCTTCTGACATAGTTTCTTCTAAGTCAGGTGTATTGCTTTTTGTCTTCTGCTTCCTCTCGAAGACTTTTGCAGGTGCCGCTTCTAGTTTCTTCTTAACTGGTGACCGCTTGGTCACTTTGGGACTGGCTGCAATAACCGGTGCTGATGTTGAAGGCACTGCCTTTCCTTTCTTTTCAGAGGGTTCTACAACTGGTGTAACCCTTTCCAAATAGGTGCTGGTTCTCTTTGCCTTAGGATCAAGGGGTGAGGCGATTAGGGTGGAAGCATACATGTCCAGCATGTCATTCATTACCTCATAGCCCATAGGCTCTACTTCTTCCTATCTGGGCTTAACAACCTCCATTATGCATTCATCCACTTTGATGGTGAAGCAAATGTCTTCCTCATACTTTTTGACTAAATCACTGGATATCCTTATCCTTTGGCTCATCTTGTGTCTGAACTCATCAAAGTATTTGTTCAATGCTTCTGAATAGCCGGTTCCAACCGCTTGTAGACTTTCCTTGATTTGTTTTGTTACCGGTTAGTCAATAGACCACTAAATGTCACCTACTCCTGGAAAGTAGCCTTGAAAGTAAAAGAACAACCCAACCAGTAGTTCTCCGAACTTGAATCTCAGTGCATTGTCCTGTTTGATCGACTTAAGATTCAACATAAGTTGTCTTTGCATACAAGTGCACAGATCAAATGATGCATCCTCCTTGATCATCCTGTAAGTGGCATTTACCACTGCAGCAGAGGCAGAATTAATTCTGCTAGCAGAGAACGTCTGGTAACCTATCACCATGCAGGCATATTTGACCAGATTGTCCTTGATTGAGTTGACGGTCATGCCACGTGAGTTGCTCACTGAACCGATGAGCTTGGACATTTTAGTCTTGTTGACCTTCCTTAGGGCTGGCACTTCCCCTGTATTGCAAAAATCCATGATGGCATGAATCGCTTCCGATGTGATATCATGCGAATGTGATCATCCAAAAATTCTTCAAGAAAGTAAACTGCATTTTGAAGTTTCTTCTTTTCCAGAATGTTGAATTCTAGTTTAATCTTCTTATCCTTTCCACGGAATAAGCTCAGTTGGGAATGGATTACAAGAGACCCTAGGTCTTTGATTTTGCACTCTATGTAATCAGAAATCCCTTCTTCTACTATGACGCCAACCGGTACTTGAGACAAGGCATTTTATTTTGATTTTTGCTTAATGAAGTCCATAGAATCAACAGTTGCACTAGAACTATCATGAGATGTGGAAGCCATGATAAACGAAGAATTATGAGAAATACCTTCACAAATTGAAATTTAGGGCTTCACAGTTTGAACTTCACTTCACACTCCTTTGGTTGCAGAGATACCACTTTGCATTCTACACTCCTCCAATAGATGTTTGCTTCAGATTCTTCTTCGGGAATTTGATAAATTCTTTGATTCGCAGTGTAATTTTCTTTCCTTCGCTCTGCACTTGAAAAACTTCTTCGCTCGAAAAATGATAAGTGAGAAATGATTTCAAAATTCCTTTTAAACAGGTTCTCCACCTACCATAATAAATGCTCCAATATTAGGGCATAAACCCTAATTTGCCTTTTACCATTTTCGGTCTTTTGCCGACTAACAGGTATCTCACACCGGTTAAGGTTTTTTATCGGTGTTAACCGAGGGTTCGAAGTATTTCACCGTTTGCTCCCCCTAAGCTTTTCTAATGCTTATTTTGTCGGTTCCATGATTTCCACACTAGATGCAGAAACCGGTTCTTCTTGCAACACCGCTGGTTTCTTTTTCCAGGTTTTGTTCATATCCACTTGAACAGTTTCAATATCAATCTTTCCTTCCGGAGTGACCAGTATGTCATCCGATATGTTCTTTCTTGTTCTGCAGAATCTGGCAATGTGACCCAGTTTGTTGCAATGATAGCAGACCATTCCAGGTGCTCTCCAAGGTCCATTATTCATGTTGTCATTCTTCCTCCTGCACATTGCAGTAGTGTGACCATGACAATGACAAATCAAAAAGTTTGCTCTCCATCTAGTTGTTGCTTGATAGCCACCACTTCCTGACTGATGATTAAAGGCAATAAACCAGTTGTCATTCTGGTTCACAAAAGGTTCCAGACCAACTCCTTGAGTCCTCTGAGGATATCTTCCAGTGTTGTTCATAACAAACCTACATTCAGATGCTCTATGCCCAAACTTGTTGCATGCATAACAATTACCATTGAACTTATTGGATCTAGGTACATTGTTTATAAAGTAAGGAAAATTATTGTAGGCTTTGCTCCTACACACATTTGTAGTATGTCATTCTTTAAGATAGTTAAAGCAAACAGGTTTAAACTTTTTCTTACCTTTATCTTTTGATGTCGGTTGTTTCTTCGATGCTCCAACATTTGCACCAGAGGTCTCACCTTGTTCATAACCGGAATAACCAATTCCATCATTATTCTTGACAGGTTTGGCAGATTCAAGCTTTTGCTCTAGCTTAATAGTACTCTTGTTGAACTTAGCAAGTATTTCCTTTGACTCAGAGAGTTCTTTGGAAATAGCAGCATTTGTTTCCATCAAGTTTGCATTCTCAGAGATGGCCATGTTCAATTCTCCTTGCATGTCTTCCTTTTCCACTTTGCTCGCATGGAGTTGAGTAGTTAAGGCACTGATCTCTTGCTTTAGCTTGGAGATTTCATGATCTTTGTTTTTTACTAGATCTTCAGCTTTCCTTCAGTTCTCAAGCTCTTGGCACATTCGAATAATTAGTCCTTCCAACTCTTTTCTCAGGTTGGAATTGGATTCATTCATCTTTTCTACTTCTTGAATTAGGGCTTCCATGTCTGCTTCATCAGAAGAACTATTTTCAGATAGCTCCATCATTTTTTCAGCATGTTCTCTCCTTTTTGCCTGAGAGGCCTTATATTTGACCATAAGATCATCATAGGCTTGCTCAGACTGAGTGAGCCGATGAGTAAGTTCCCTCATAGTGTATTCCCCCATATCTCTTTCTAAGTGGTTAAAATTATAGAAAGGTTGCCTCTGATACCAATTGATGAATACTAAGAGGGGGGTGAATTAGTATGCCAAAAATCACTGTACTTAAACACTTTACTAGACTACCAGTAAACTGGTAAAATAGTTTAGCAAACAAACTAGTTAGCACACATGCAAACCAAATAGCAAATAATGCATTCACCCACAGAAGCACAAACACCATAACATGAGATATTTTGACATGGAAACCCAAATGGGAAAAACCACGGTGAGATGGAACTCACAAGTAACTATCTGCAGAATAGGAACCAGAACGCTTAAGGTCAAACCAGTTAAGGTCATACAATGTTCTTTACCAGAACAGATCCTATTAGGAATCTCAATCTTTGTTAGGAGATAAGTCCGATTAAAGACTACCTTGCTAGAGGATTTTAGATCCATAGATGTGAACCACCTTGTTAGAGGATTTACAAAAGGCTTTTGGGCGTACTCGGTTAAGGGCTTTAGACTTGTCAAAGATGTGAGTAATCAACAAGTGAGTGATCTAGCAAATAGCATAGATTGCTTGGTTAGATCCTTGATAGCTCATTCCTAATGCATTCTAGCATTACTTCAGTCTTCAACACATTCACTCTCTGCCTCTTCTCGCAGACCTAGACTTATCTTCTATATTTTCCCTTACAAAAACTCATCAACCACCTTAAACCCTAGTAACAACCTAAAACCCTAGACATGATGTCCTTATAAAGGAATCTAATTTCATGTCGGTCCAATAGGATTACAATACAATTTCCTAGGTTCAATGCATCTAGACGTATTTGGTAACACGACACAAAAAGCATTGTTAAAGTGGCAGCACCGCCAAACAATCGATGGATGGTAACTCATCATAAAATGTCGATTGGTAACTCATCACAAAGTATTACCAGTTCATACAAAATACTGGTTGCCAATTTGACAAAATGAAGACTAGGAAATATGGGTTGTGCCGCTTCATTCCTTTGTACAGCTTGAGATCCTCGAACCGCTTGGGGTCTTCATACCACTTCAGATCGGTAAACACTTTCTGCAAAACACCAATAGTCTAAAGTCTATAATACATCATACCAGTTGGAATAAATACCGATTGAGCTTTAACTTATACATACAAAAAGTAATCTCAAATCAAGTGTGTGTCCATCAATGACAATCACAACATTAATCATCAAAAATGCCAATAGCCTCAAGTTGCTCAAACTCATCATTTTGTCTCTTCATATCATCCAATTCCTTTGCATATAAATCTTTCCAAACTTTCTTACGAGTTGTTGATGCAGATGCATGAAAATCATGTTCAAACTTCACAGGTCCAGAAGGTCCAAATTCTTCAAGCTCAAAAGCAGATAATTTCCCAACCAGGGTATCTCTGTTGACAGAAGTATTAGCCATTGTTCTCAACTCATTAATAGTAGTAGCCTTCATTTTGTAAGCCAATGATAGGGCTCTCAGAACTTTAGAAACAATTTCATCTCCACTCAGAGTTCCACCACAATATTGAATTCCCATAACAATCTTATTTACCCTTTCCATGAATGTAGTAATCCTTTCATCTTCTTCCATCTTCAGGTTTTCATATCTCATCTAGTAACCATCAAGTTTAGCAATCTTCACTATAACGTCACCTTCATTAAAAGTCTCCAACTTATCCCATATAGCCTTTCTAGATGATTTGTTAGTTAATCCCATTTTTTGCTAATCAAAAAGTGCACACAAGAGGGCTTATCTTGCTCTACAATCATTCTCAAGCTCCTTCTCCAAGTTTTTTGGAGGAGGATTGCTAGATGCCATATTATGAGGTGTAACACCATTCTATGTAATCTCCTAAATCTCCTTGCCAAGACATCTCAGATGAGTCTCCATTTGAATCTTTCATACTATGTAATTTGTTCCATCAAGCCTAGGAATATCTCTCTGAAAGATAGCTCTAGATGAACTAGATGAACTTGAACTGTTAGTTGCAATAGGATCTTCCTTGAGTGATTAAGCTTTCTGTAGAGAGGATAAGAGCTCTGATACCAATTGTTAGACAGTTCAAATAACCGGAAGACAACTAAGAGTGAGGGGTGAATCAATTATCACAAATTAGTAGAACATTTAGCAATTAAAACTTTAATACCGGAACCCAAAAAATTAATACCAGAATGCTTAAACCAAATACTAGAATAGCAGTTAAACTAATTAATAATAAACAATAATCAGAGAATAAATACCATCCACATGACACCAAGATTTATACGTGGAAAAACCGGTAAAGGGAAAAACCATGGCGGGAAGCCTACCCATAGTCAGATAATACTTCTGTAGTAAGTATGTGAATTACAATTAAGGGGTTTGCATTTGCAAGAAGGCCAACAACCTAGAGCACACTTCTCATCACAAAAGGAGTCTCACTGACTACATAGAAATCTAGACTACAATCCAAAAGAATGAATGAACTGCAAAGATAGCATCTCCTATGCTTGAGTACAGTTTCGGTTAAGCTCAATAATGGAGGACTAAATCCTCTTACATAAACCCAATTTGATATCCAATGATCGACCAAATCCTCTACCTGAATAATATTACATTATTCACACATTATATATCCATATCACATTCCTTGACCATATCCCTATGATGATCTACAATGAGATCTTATATCATATATATACAAACCCTCGACCATAAACAATCAGGTCAGCCACCAGATAATAAACTAATTACATAATTACAAAACATATCAGCCTTAGACCAAACAAATAATATCCAACTCATAAGACATCCCGTAAACACATCAAGAGTTCCAATCCACACGTTACATTAAGTCGGTCTATAACCTAAATCAACCGGGACCCAATATAGGTCCACATGCTAAAGATATTATCCCAATCCTCCAAGTCTCAAACATGATCACCATCAACATCCTGAATCCATACCAGAAGTTGCACCAACACCACTTATGCAATTCATCAAAGATCTTCATCAAAAGCTTTATCGGTGAAACCCTCACCGGAACCACAAACCAAGCTTCCAATCAAGCAGGATAGCATCCGATCATCAGACCAAAACTAACTAACTAAATATGAACATGATTAAGCCAATTCCATAACCAAACCATACCAGATCATGCTGGATCCAAACCAACCAGAAACCACTCAACCTATTGGGACCAGAAGGGTGTCAGTAAAGCATCCAAAACAGCAAGCATTGACATCAATGAAAAACTATCAATGTAACACATAATCAATTCCTCCAAATGGCCAACACCTATCACCTCACAAACACAAAAGACAAGGATTATTTTTAAACCTTCATTGCAAAATTGTCTAAGCTAGACGGAGATGTTGCTCCAAGAAGACATGATGTTCTTTTTATCCGAATATAACAATGTGTGAAGATAGCAAAAAATTTTAACTTTTGAAAGTAAACCCTTGTCAACAAAATGAATCACCAATTTTAAACAACAGTGATCTTAATTTTAAAATCCTTTGAAATGGTAAAGTGAAAGTTCTTTTTAAGCTTCCAAAACAAAGGTGAAGTTTGTTTTAGTGAGCACCAAAGGAAAGTGATGTTCAATTTTAACCTTTTTTGCCAAACTGGAAAGTTGTATTTGTTCTTTTTAGAGCCTAAAGAAATGTGATTCCTAACTTGCATAAATGAAATATTTGAGTTTGTTGTCCTTTTTATCCCTGTAGTAAAGAAAAGATTGAGTTTTATTTTAAGCACCAAAAGGAAAGTATGAAGTTCATTTTATGCATCCAAAAGAAATCATGAGGTTAATGTTAATATTTTGCAAAAAAAGAAAGGTGAGTTATTTTTACTAACTTATAAAAGAAAGTAAATAAACTAATTAACTCCTCCTTTTCCTGCACTAAAAGTTGTTAGAACCTACACATTGTTAGTAAAAAAAATGCAATTCTGATGGTGGGCTTTATAAGCCTAAATTTTATGACCCTGTTACAAATTTTCTCTCTGCCAAATCTACACACCAAATTTCCACACAGATGCGCTAAAGTATGGTGCATAAGAACTAAAAGAAAGACCCTACATGCTATTTTGATGCCTAAATATGCTATACTGATAATCCTATGCACAGAAAAAGAAGAGAAGAACATGTGCAAGAAATAAAGTTAAATGCGCTAAGGGATGGTTTCTATGCACTAAACAGTGTGATGAATGCGCTATAGTTTGCCACTGATGCGCTGTAGAAAGTCCCAAATGAGCTACAATAGTGTTCCAACATGATTACAATATTTAACCTACACAAAAAATAATGTTGTTTATGGGGACGTGGCCCACGGTGGGCACCAGAAATGTACGCAGGAAAATGCAGTGATCAAAACAAATAAATCAAGCTCAAAAGACCCACATACCAAAGAGACCCTTGGTGCAAGTATATAAACTAATTGAACTAGTTTAACTTCCCAAGGGGTGTCCCATTGTTCTCTATCTCACAGGATCCCTAAAACCAATGTTTCGCTCTCAAATCATTCATCAAATGACTTAGGAATGACAACTCCAAGAACAAGTGATATTGTAATCTACATGCATGAATGCATTCTAAGATCTATATGATGTGTTAAAACTATGATGATTAAATTAAGATGAATATAGTGATATGATAAAAGCTTAACAAATTATCCTAACATGATGTACTAGCTTAGCATGAATATTCTATGATATGGAAAATGCTTCTAAATGCTATGATGATGTTTTAACAAAGAGGGGATAAAATGCTTAGTAAATTGGAGATGTGGATAATGAAGAATGAGAGCTCTCTTTATAGGTAAAATAGGGCAATGGATGGTTAAGATTGAATAATCTTAACAAGGGCTAGGATTGAAAGTTAATCAATCCATGTTTACAATTCTCACCAATGAAATTGTGACAATTTCTAACAAGAGGTTGCTTGAGCGGAGATGCAAGAGGCATTAAATACTTGAGAAGACATGAACCTTACCTTAGGAGGTAAGGGTTAAGGTTAGGTTAGGGTTATCCAATAAATAAAGCTTGTATCCAAGGGGTAAACTCTTGTGCAAGGGTTAAATGGATAACTATGGTCAAAGCCATAAGTATTTGATGAGACCCTTGTGTCAAAAGGATGGTTGAGTTATAGGAAAGTTTCTAACCAAAGGTAAAAGGTGAGTTAATCATAAATGGTTATGTAAGAGCCTTTAATAGTTTGGAAGACTTTAGAGGTTAACCATTTGAAGACAAAGCCTTTAATGGTTATTGAAGAATTTGGAGGCTTTGAGAAGTGACTTCCTTTTACTTAGGAATGTGACAATAATTAGGAGATGAATTGGGCTAAATTGGAAGTGATTAGAAGAATCTAGAAGTGGTTTAGGAGGCAAGTGGGAGATGTAGGAAAATGCAAGTGAATGAGGGAAAAGGATTTTAATTAAATTAAAATTACTTTATTTCAACCAAAATAGATGCAACTTGCATAAATACTAGTGGGGGGATTTTATAAATAAATTAGATTTATTTATTTGAAAGGATCAATTTAATTAAATGTAAATTTAATTAAAAAGCAGTTCTAATTAAATCAAGTTATTTATTTAATTAAAGGCTAGAAAAGGTTTATATGAACTTAATTAAATAAATTGAGTAATTTATTTAATCAAATTGATGAATGAGAAGGAATCAATTAAATATAATTTAATTATTAAGGGGACATGGTTAAAATAAATATCAAATATTTATTTAGGAAGGTGGTCATATTTATATGTCTACAATTGTAAGCTGCTTATGTATAGTGGATATATGTTTTAAGGCATGACTATGTTATGATGATCTATATTTAAAGGACTTGTAGCATCATAAATTATCACCCATCCAATTTACACCTCATGTTTGTGTCCCTACTTTAGAGTGTCCTATCCTAATCCCCTCTCTAGGTTCGATTTGTGCTAATTACCCAGCTTTGATATCATTTACAATCTTTTGTGGGTCCTACCATGGGATATCCACCTCATTTTACCTTTGTTTGGCCTTGATTGTGGAGGGACCAGGGCATGGAGCGCTTTGGTCTATACCATGGCACCCTAAAATGCCATGGTCCCTCTTAATTAGCCCCAATTTAAAATGGGGTAGGTGATATATCTCCCCAATAAGATTTGATCCTTGTGGCTCTGCATGACCGTTGGAGGTCGGCCTAATCGGTAATTTACCTAGAAACCCCTATATAAATACATCCTATCAATTCATCTTCATATCTACACCCTACCTAAAGAATTTGTGCACCCATGAAGCATTCATTATCAAGCATTTTAGGTTGCATATTCTTCATCAAGCATTATGGAGAAAAGTCATGTCAATTCTTATGCAAGTGTATTTGTGTGATTAGGGTTTTGTCATATGCATTCCATTTCATACAATATTTGTGATTACATTCAAAGAGCATTGCATCATTAGCAACAATTGTAGATTTGAGGTATATTTCCTTAAACAATTATCTCGGTATTTACATTATTTCATTCAAGGTTGATTCCAATCTAAGGTTTGACTTAGGAAAACCCCTATTCCCAATAATTTCCCCTTTATTTATATGTGCAAGAAACAAGTACAGAGCTACATTTAGGATGATCAACAAAGTTCATAGAAACGAATAGGTTCAACTTTTGATGACAAAAAATTCAGAGGACCATGGTGAATTGATGCACCCTGGTTCTAGAAAATCAAGTTGAACCTCAAGGAATAGGTCCATGACATCTTATTTTGCCCAGATCCAGATTGGTGGCTCTATACAACATTTATAGCTCACTACTTATGCCAAGTTAAATAAGAAATTCCTAGTTTTACTCTAATTTCAATATTTCACAAATACATTCTTCAATATAGAAAGAGGGGCAAACAAACCAAGTGAGCCTAGTTATAATTAACCCTAGATCTATTAGGTCCATCCCTCTTTCAATGTGGTGGTCTCTCAAGTAAAATTAGTTGTTTTGTTTTTTATTAAGCAAAAACAGGTTTTGAGGGGACCCAAAACCCCTTACATCATAATACAAAGATAGATCATTAACACAACTGGACCAAGATTAACAACAAAATAGGTTGCAAGAGAGAAGGATAGCAGAGATATAGTAGCCAGAGGAAAGAGCAACAAAAAACCAGTGAGGTGTTGGCGAACACAACAACAAAAACAAAAAAATCTAGTTACATGAAAATATTGAGACCGTCAGTAGCCTTTTTCTCCACCATCATCATGGTCTTTGTAGCTTCCTTGAGGTTGGGAAGATCCTTAGGCATAGGTGCCTCCATAGCCTTGGTGCTTTGTTTGGTCCACCTCATAGAGAAAGGGATATCCTTGGAGCTAGAGACTTCAGCATCCATCTCCAAATCCACAAAGTTCCTATCATTGTGCATCTTCTCCAATCTAGCCACCATTGTCGACATATTAGTATCAGACATTTTCAGCATAGCCACACTATTCTCCATGATCTTCTTGAGAGAAGTCTCAATTAATTTATTTTCAGGCTAATCTCCCCAAACTTTTCATCATATCTATTCTTAAAAAGATCAATAACCTCACCATTTTTCTGGAGGCACTCCAACATCATTCTTTTTTCATCTTCTTTCCACGAGGAACACTCATTTTTCTTTTAAGCAAATCCTTTCCCCTTGTCATTAATTATCGCCTGACCCTCTTTCTCCACAACCCCTTCAACCCTTTCTAGCTTAGCTGAGGTAGTTCTCTACTTGAGATGCAAAGTCTTAATATCATGGAACACCCAATGTTGGAAGAAATATATATCCATCGAGGCACTTCTTGCAGTTCCCAAAATATCAAGCATCATTTTAGGCTTGTCATGTAAGTCCTAGGAGTCCAAGTCCATCGGTTTTGATTCATGGTTTTCAAAAATTTAGGAGGTTACTCACCCCCCATATCAAAATCAGATAAAATTAACCTCTTACCCTTCCCCTTGGGCTTCACCTTGTAACTAGATATTTCCTCTACTGACAAGACATCATTGTTCTTCTTAGGGATTTTGAACCTCTTCTTAAGGGGGGTAGAGGTGATGGCCTTAACCTTAGACTCAGAGTCATTGGAACCATCACTAGGGGTGTAATCTTCATCTTTATCTTCCAAACTAGTCTTCACCCTGTTAACCCTAGCTTCAAAGTGCTCATAAATTAAAAGGATTAATCCCTGATGAGCCAAAGAGAATGACTTAGGGTTCTTAATGTGGTCAGCTAGACAATCATTAAGGGAAGAAACCAGATAATAAGGAAAGGAAACCTTATTCCCATATCTAAATTTATTGAGAAACACAAAATGTTAGCTATAAACTTTAGTAAACCTCCCATCAACTTAAAAAAATTCCATTATTACTTTCAACATTTTATGCCAAAATATTTTTACTTGGTTGGGAGTGAAGTAACTTTGGTCGTGCTTGACAAGCCTCTCCTTTTAATCTTCATTTTTGGGAAATGTTTTCACAGCATTGTCAGAAAATTTTCTATCCCTAAAGAATTTGGCCCCTTCCATCAACAGCCTAGTAACCTCTGCAACCAGATTCTCATCCAACTTCACTGTCTGCCCAAATAGAGTGACTTTCTTTTTGTTCCATCCCTTAACAAAGAGTTTGGAAACATGGTCCATTTTACCATGTAGTTTTTCCATATACCCTGCTATCCCTCCTTTCTGTAATCTACTCCACACTTTCTCATTCCTTATTCCAACCTTCACATCTCGTCATCTCATTCCTATTAATATTTCCCCCCATTATTTCAGTAGTTCCAACAACCCCTCCAACGCTTGAGAAAAAAGAGACTTTGCAATACCAATAGAGAAACACAGAGCCAAGGTAGAGCATACAATAATTGCCCACAAAGTGTTCGGGGTAGTCCACCTTATGCAGTCTAGAAAATTCCCGCCAGCTTGACCATCATTAATGAAGCAACTTGATCTAAGGGCCATCATGATATAATAAGGGAATAAACTTTACATTAATGCGATCAAAAAATAATTTCTCCTTAGCCTCTAAAGACATATTGCTTTCACCTTGCCACATTATAGGGGCTAATAACTTGACTCCTATGTTGAAAAAAGTGTCTGCAACCTTATTTCCTTCCCTATAGGTATGAACTATAACACACCTATCCAAGCCTTCAATAATTTTAAGGGCCCTTATAATAATGTTTTTAATTTTCCAAGAGGGCTTAGCCAAACCTTTTAGACATTTGATAATATTTAAGGAGTCCCCCTCTATCCAAACTTTTTTAAATTGCAATTTCTCAATAATTTTAAGGCTCGACATAGCTGCTATAGCTTCAACTATGTGATTGGTCTGGGAACCCAAAGGCAAGACCATCACAGCCAAACAACTCCCTTTAGAATCTCTTACAACTCCCCCTCCCCCCCCAAGTAGGTCTAGGGTTCCCCTTAGACGCCCCATCGAAATTAACTTTCACCATCCCTCCGGAGGGTAATTCCAGACAACATTGTCTCTAGATTTCTTTGCTTTGACTTTTCTGATATCATCCTCTAACCCCCACTCCATAGAGATCCTTTTATCCTCCTCAGAAATAGAAGTGGGAGGAAGGTAGCAAATACCACTACTAATTAACTTCATATTTTCTCTATTGGATCTACACACTTTGTCAAAAATAATCTCATATGTGCAAAATGACTCCCTAAAGATTTTGTTGTTCCTTTCCTTCCAAACATGCAAGGAGACATAGGGAAACAACAAGGACCAGAGAATTTTGATAAAAGTGTTGGATGAGGGACACCTCCATTGAACAAAGAAATCTTCCACCTTATCCGAAAAGACCCAAGTAATCTTCCACTTATGCAAAATCATACCCAAATCTCCACCATGAAGGGGAAATGAAGCATAAGGTGAGATACAGATTCTTCAGCATTGAGACATAAATGACATCTATTCAAAATCAAGAACCCTCTCTTACTTAAATTGTTAGTAGTGAGGATTTTATTTTGGAGCAAAAGCCAGAAGAAAATATTGACTTTAGGGGTGAGGTTTGTGATCCAAGCCTTGGCCCAAACAGGAGGATGGGGCATGGGAGAAACCAATTTTCTAACAACAGAGGTCACAGAGAAGGATCCATCTGGGGTCAACCTCCAAATAAAACAATATTTAACCAGAGGATTAACAAACAAGGACATCAAAGCCTGATGGATTGGATAAAAGACAACATTAATTTCCTCCTAATTAACCCAAGAAGAATTCTGCTAGTAGTCAGAAATAAAATAGCCAAAAGCTTTGCAAATATTGACAAAGGGCAATAGATCAGGACACAAGAAGAGGGGTTCATCAAAAATTGATACATCTTCCCAAAATCTAATGCTAGAACCTTTACCTAATACCCAGCCAGCTCCAGCTTTAGCCACCTTCTTAGCCTTGAGAATGATATTCCAGATGAAGGAACCATGTAGAATGTCATAGGAATGAAAGGACACCATTAAGGTATTTGTTGAACCACACTGAATTCCATTCCTTCTTTTCACCATAAGTCATCCAGACCTATTTAGCTAACAAGGCATTGTTAAAGTCTTTAATAGACCTTAAGCCTAGACCCCCCAAAGCCTTGGGTAAGCAAACCTTCTCCTAGGCAACCAAAGGCATCCTTCTCCTATCTTCAACTCCAAACCACAAAAATATTTTTTTTATCTTCTCAATTGCTTCAGCAAATTTGGAGGGGATCATACAAAGACTCAAAGCATAAACATGAAGATTTTGGAGCAAGGATTTTAGTAACTGCAATTTCCCAACTTGACTGAGAAAGAAACCTTTCCATCCTGGTAGTTTCTTATTGAACCTATCCACAATGGAGATCCAAAAGGTTTCAGGAGGGGATGATCCCAGTGGAAGTCCTAAGTAAATTGAAGAAAAGGAATCCACAACACATCCAATGATGTTAGCAATTTTTCTCTGCCTTCGAGGAGGAGTATTGATGAAGAAGATAGATGTCTTATTCCAATTCATAATCTAACCAGAAGCTTGAGTATAGATTTGCAATGCACCTTTGAAAGATCTAGTTTTATGGACAGTAGAAGGCCCAAGGAGGATGGTGTCATCCACAAATTGATGGTGTGAGCAAACGAGATTGGAAGATGAAGGCCTCAACCCTTTGATTTCCCCTGAACTAGTCAAATTTTGAAGATATCTACTTAAGATTTCTGCCATGATAGTAAAGAAGCTGGGGGAGATGGGATCCCCTTGTCTTAAACCTCTTGAAGGCTTGAAGAATCTAGAGGGGGAATTGTTTATGATAACAAAGAAAGAAGGAGTAGAGATAAGTTGCCAAATAAGTTATTTTGTTACCTTAATTGGTGAAACCCTAATTCTCACCATTATAGGACCATTCAGTGATATGAGGGTTTATGATTACTAACATGATGTCCTAGTAGTGTATCTATGATGAGGGTATAACATCAAAATAATAGGGTTTAATGTGTAGATTTGCATCATGATTAGATGTGAGATAAAGTGTTATGATTATGATGTTTTATGCTCATGAGGTCAATCGATGATGTTAGGTTTTTATGTTATAATATCTTGATGGTTATATGATAGATGATGTATTGTGTTTATGATGTACTAACATATGTTTGAATGAGTGTGTATAATGAATGCTTATGACTACTAATATTAATTTTCAGATGTATATGTATGGATGCATATGTGTGTAGGTGTTTATGTGTTTTGTTTTGGATATAGGTACCAGACATCGACTCTACCTAGCTTTACAAGTCTGAGTGAGTCTAACAATCCCTAATGGTGGTAGTGGAGATAACATTAAGGCCTAAGTTGAATGAACCTAACCATTGTTTCATATTAGGATCATCATTCTTAGTCTTGTGTCCATCTATTCAAATTACCATAAGAGCAATGCTTGCATCCCTGAGTCAGTTGTGGTGGTATGTGCTGAATGTAGTGTCTATCTCGGCTATTTCGTAGGGATTTATGTGTGGTGTCTAATAATATTTATGAGTTGGTTATTTTAATTTAAGTGTAAGTATTTATAATTAGTATTATTATTAATAATATTATTATTTAATTATTAAGATATGATTTATTTGTATTTATATTAAAATATTTATTCCCACTATTTAATTATGAGATTATTTATTTACAGAATTATAAAATGATATAAAGCTTTATTTGTATAAACATGCTTAGAGTGGGATGATATATATTATACTTGGGACATATTATTTAATTAATTTTGATTAGTGGGGAGTTGGTTTTCACTTTTGATTTTAATCTTGGCTTATGTTTTAATTAATAAGTTTATTTGTGGGAACTGGTTGAGTTTCTCGTACACAATTTTGTGAGGGGATTTCACATTATTTGAGGGTTTTTTTGGAGGGGAAAGGCTACTCTTGAATGGTGGTTTTTGTTAAAGTTTGAGAGGATTGGATTTTAGCTTTTTAAGAGAGAGAATTGTTGAGATTTTCTTTCCCATTTTCTTGTGCATTTAAAAGGAGTTATTTTGTTGGAGATTTATTGGGGTTATTGAAGAAGGTTTTTTGCTTGTTCTCATAGGTTGTGTGTGTCTTGTTTATAGTTGGATTAATCTGATTGAGTGTGACTTACATCTAGACTTCATCTCTCATCCAATCTCCTTTAGTTTGTGTTGTATTCGCAAGAATCAAGGTAGGGTGTTGAGACCTTAATGTAGGAGGGTAATTATGTATTTTATTTAAAAATGAAAATATGATGTTTTTAGTACTTTTGAAGTTATTTATATTTATCTTGATTTTTGGGCATGTATGGGTGAAGATGATTTAAATGCATTCCTATTTTCTAAGGTTTTCTTGGAATTGTTTAGGGTTTTGTGTTCAATTGGAAAAAATGTAGTATTTGGTTGTTTTTGGGAAATTATTTGATGTATTCAATTTCCTTGTCTATTGTTTGAACTAAGTTTAAGTTTCTAAAATTTTATTGTTGAATTTGATTGAAAAGTTCCTCTCTCTTCTCTTGGTTTCTTTGAAAATGTATTAAGGTTTTGCGGTTCTCTTATTAATTAAATTTTTAATTTGATTTGGCACTGTATCTTGGTGTATTTGATGACCTGTTATGTTGTCTATATTGGATTTTGAATTCTAGTTATGAGTTTTGAGTTATGGGTTAGTAGGCCCTCTCCAATGGAGTTTTTTAAGTGATTGTTTTTTAGGGTTTAGCATATTTAACCTTTTTATGAGGCTTCGAGTCAAGTTGAAGGTTTTTCTAGAAAGGAAATAGGCACCCCTCAAATGGTTCTTTTCTTGATTTCACTTCTAGGTCCAAATTGATGCCCAATTTAGAGCTCGAAGTCCCATGTTTCTGTCAACACAAAGTTTGTTTCATATGTGCAGTTACAATGAACAAAATCACAGAAATAAGTGACATATGAATAGAAAGAATTAGCATATGCACAACAAGAAGTTTCATATGTGCATCAAGAAGTGTTAAATGTGCAAGTTCTAGGTTTTGCTCTTGTTTGGCCCAGTTTTTTGGTGTGCAGGTTCCCCGATGGTTTCGAGAGGCTTGGGATAAATTTATTTTTTGTTATTTCTATATTTTTTAATTTTTATGGACTTACTTGTTTTGAATCATGGATTCATATTTTCTCTATTCTTGAATTTAAATAAATTGAGTTGCAATTGTATATGGAATTGGATTCATTGGTGCATCTCGATGGATAAGACCTAGAGAGGCCCCATGTATGATTTATGATTATGATTCTTATTTATAGATATATGTATGATTTATTTGAGATTTATATGCTATATATGTTTATCATACCTTGAAATAAAACCCAAGATTAGAGGTGTCTAGGTGCAAGATAGGGGAAGTGGCTCTTAATGGATGTTGGGGCCCTAAAGTGGCTAGCCAGGATAACCCATTGGGAGTTCCTTAATCAAGTGATAACTAAATAAATGAAATAACAAAAAATTATACACTAATCAAGATAATTTTGTTGCCTCAGCCATGGCCTTAGCACTTGTACAGGCTAAGCATGGAAGCGAGAAGGTTTATCTATCTAGGGGACATTTGTAGTTGGCACAGACGAACTTCCTTATCCTTGTGAAAGGATTGTTCAATTCCACATGAGTCACCAAATGGGGGTTGGGACGTAGAGAGGCTTGCCAAGATAAACCATGTTGGGGCTATGTGGTGACACTCTTCCCTAATTGTATCTTAGAACCCTATCATATGTCATCATGTTGGAAGCCTCTCGGGAAAGCTTGTTCTATGTATTGCTTGTTCATATGTAATTTATGTGTCTCCTTGAATGTTGGTTGTTAGCCTAGTTTGCTTGTGTTGTGTGTGGGGCCTTGTCTCTATCTCTAGAGAATGGTGGGGTGGACCTAAGGGTTCCACATGGTTGGGAGGTTGTTTCCTACCTCCATTTGGGACCGGTGGTTATGTTTGTGTGTTGGATGGATACTTTATCTTCTTTCCATTTTTCATTTAGTACTTGATGTAGATGATTTAGTGAAGTATTAGGAGATGCTATGTATTTTATTTTTATTTTTATTATATCATGGTAATTATTTCATTATCATTGTAATTTGGACAATCCCTTGAGGAGATTGATATAATTCATTGTAATGTAGTCTAATGTGATGTAATCAAAAGAATGGAGTCTAAGTGGTTCGATGTTGGTATCAACCACTCTCATGTGATTGAATGCATAATTATATCTTATGTAAAGGGTATCATAGGAACACTAAATTTGGTGTTCAAACTGAACCTAATGATAGGTATGTATGTTTGTGCATTTTGGTTTATTATGTCATTTTATTATGATGTTAGATTATTAGTTGTTGATTTGAGTTTTGTGTATGTTGCAATGTTAGGGAACCTGCAAGAGGACTTGGTTAGGAGAAAATCTTCATATTGTTCAAATGTTATATTTAATTTCATGATGAGTTAGTAATGTTATGTGGTGTGTTTAAAAAAAAATATTGATATGTATAGTTGATTAGCTAGTTGTTGTCCTCTAGGATTCCTTAGTGGAACATTACATGGTAGGTAGGTAAAGGATATGGTTGGGAAAAAAATGGAATATTGGATGGAGGAGGTATGTAAGGGTAATGATTGATAAGATTCCCCCCATTACTAATATGTGTATTTCGTGTAGAGGTAGAAATGATGGAAGATGTATATGTAGCACATTAAGAAATGATGTAGAAATAGGAATGGAAGGATCAAATTAATTTCAAGGATTTGAATATCCAAGCACTTTGACACAACTTTTCATTGTCATAATATTATCATCCACAAAATGAGCTATGACATGCAACGTATTCACCAATTAATGTAGCATAGGAAATCAGAAATCATCAAAGCAAATATCAATATTAGTCATAGCTCAATCACGAAAGCTCAAATGCAATGATCAATCCTAAACACACTCAATAAAGACATGAAAATGAAACATTCAAAACTAAAGACTAAGCAAACTAGGTGCAGATTTGAATGTCTCCTTCATGCGGCTCCATTGTCCTTCTTTCTTCTTCAAATAGCTTTGTTGTGGATCTCACCTACTAGTGCATGATCATGATATGAAAGCAAGTAGACAAGATGATTGCTCAAGAATACTCGAAGCGTGATTGATTTGACGAAGTGATTATTCGATAATATGATTATTAGATAATCTGATTAGGGGCTTTGATTGAAGAAATTCATCCAATTTATAGACAAATTGGAGAAAAGATCAAATTAGCATGAAGAGATTCGAATGGCAATTTCAAATCAAAAATGACAATTATGACAAATTTGCACTTTCTATGCAAAATTGATTGATTGATAATTCATGACAAAATTATGACAACTTTCTATGTCAAAATTGATTGATTGTCAATTATGACAAATTATGACAAATTGAAATGTCATTCCCTGAAACCAGATAGCATGATCGTCCTATTAGCACTTTCAACTTTTGATAATGAAGATCAAAATGTTTGTTTGATTTGTTGGGATTTGTGCATCTTATCTTATTAATTGATTTATCTTTGGCTTCGATCATGTTCCTATGTTGCTTGATGATGTCACTGAGTGATTTAGAGTGATCGGGATGGTTCATGGTACTTTTCTTTTTTTGTTGTGATTGTTGTTTGTCTGCAATGTGTCTGTCTTTTGCAAAAAGGGTTGCATTTCAGCTGTGGCCTTCAATGCCATGATGCTAAGCATCCATTTTTCTACATTAAATAAAGGTTCTCACCTACAAAGTGCATTACTGAAAGCAAGTTTTTCTTCGTCTCTAACTGTCCTCTATCTAATTTCTTCTCACTAACATTTCTTCCGTTAGTCCATTTAAATTCGTTCGAACCTATCATCTTCTATCATTCTTATCAATCACTTGGCCTCTTTTCTGCATGTTTCTGGCCAATTCCTTGAGGGAGCATGCATATGTCATTGTCATTGTCTGGGGCATTTTCATTATTGTTCTTTAAAACAACGCTTAAAATCGCATTGTCTCAAAGAGGGGCAAAATGTAGACACCTAAAAATGGTCAACGCTTGCGGGATCATACTTTAATATTTGCGCATTGCCTCATTTTAGGTTTTTGCATCGCATTAACATTTCTCCTATGTCACGCACTTGGTCTTTATCATTTGCGAGCATCAAGTCCTTCTTCTGCATTCTTCAGTTGTCTCACTTTCGAATTTGGTCTTGTCGATAACAATCTTCAGTCATCGATTCTTGTCTTTTGATCAATTTGTCATCAATCTTGTCATCTTGTGATCTATTTTGTCATCGATCCTTGTCTTCTTGTCAATTTTGTCATTTTGCGATCGATTTGTCATCGATCGTCATCCTTCTCTGTAGACACCTACAAATGGTCAACGCTTGCGGAGTCATACTTTAACATTTGCACATTGCCTCATTTTAGGTTTTTGCATCGCATTAACATTTCTCCTATGTCACGCACTTGGTTTTTATCATTTGCGAGCATTGAGTCCTTCTGCATTCTTCATTCGTCTCACTCTCAAATTTGGTCTTGTCGACAACACTATCCAGTCATGATTTTGATCAATTTTATCCTATCACATCAATGTGCGTGCTCATGTGTCATCATTTTGGACATCGTCAATCCTAATTAGGGTTTTGTCCTCTTATCAATCTTGTCATCTTGCGATCGATTTGTCATCAATCGTTGTCATCTAGCGATCGATTTTTCATCGATCGTGGTCATTTTCAATCTTGTCGTCTTGCAATCTATTTTGTCATCGATCCTTGTTCTCTTGTCAATTTTGTCATTTTGTGATCAATTTGCCATCGACCGTTCATCTTCTAGGGTTTCATGATTTAATCATTTAACCTTGTTTGGCATTTCTCCTTTTGGGATTAATAAATTATTTATTTATCCTAAGTCTTCTCATCGCAATTAAATGTTCATTTAATTGGCTAATTATTCCTCTTTTTGTGAATGACAAATTATTAATTAATTCATCTAATTTATCTTAATTCCTAATTTTCCTCTTTTTCTAATTTTCTAATTCCTAATTTCATTTCTCTCCTATTTTTCTCCTAACTTCATGGGAATGACATAGAAATTTGTCATAATTTGTCATAATTGACAATCAATCAATTTTTGACATAGAAATTTGTCATAAATTATCATAAATTATCAATCAATCAATTTTTCATAGAAAGTGCATAATTTGTCATAAATTTGTCATAATTGACATAATTGATTTGCAATTTCCATTTGAATCTCTTCATGCTAATTTGATCATTTCTCCAATTTGTCTATAAATTGGATGAATTTCTTCAATCTCAATCTAATAATCACTTGTTTTGAATTACTTTGTCGAATCAATCACGCTTCGAGTACTCTTGAGCAATCATCTTGTCTACTTGCTTTCATATCATGATCATGCACTAGTAGGTGAGATCCACAACAAAGCTATTTGGAGAAGAAAGAAGGACAATGGAGCCGCATGAAGGAGACATTCGAATCTGCATCTGGTTTGCATAGTATTTAGTTTTGAATGTTTCATTTTCATGTCTCTATTGAGTGTGTTAGGATTGATCATTTCAATCTGCTTTTGTGATTGAGCTACTATTGATATTTGCTTGTGATGATTTCTGATTTCCTAGCTTACATTAATTGGTGAGCTCGCAAATCATTAAAAAATCAAATAATTGTCCTAAAAAAATCTCAAAAAAATCAAATAATTGTCCTGAAAAAATCTCAAAAAAATCACATAATGTCCTGAAAAAAATCATAAAAATCAAAAAATGTCCTTAAAAAATCCCTAAAAAGTCAAATAAAGTCCTGAAAAAACAAACAAAAAATTGTAAAATCTCAAAAAGCAAAACATAAAATGATCCCTTTGTGCATAGACAGATCACTGAGCATACCTTCAATGACACGCAATTTCACCTTGTGCTTTACTGAAATCACGCTTAAACAGATGAACTTTTCAATCAAACCAGACATTCAAACTAATCGCACTTGTCATGTCAATCAACTGCAAATTTATTTGTCCTTGGCACACTATCATGAGTCTTATACAGGGTGTGGTATACTTGAAACCAGACTATGTCCTGTCTTAGACGGGGTACCACATGTCCTGAAACCAGATAGCATGATCATCCTATCAGCACTTTCAACTTTTGACAATGAAGATCAAGATGTTTTGTTTGATTTGTTGGAATTTGTGCATCTTATCTTTTTACTGATTTATCTTTGGCTTCAGTCATGTTCCTATGTTGCTCGATGATGTCACTGAGTGATTTAGAGTGACCGGGATGGTTCATGGTCCTTTTCTTTTTTTGTTGTGATTGTTGTTTGTCTGTAATGTGTCTGTCTTTTGCAAAAAGGGTTGCATTTCAGCTCTGGCCTTCAATGCCATGATGCTATGCATCCATTTTGCTACATTAAAATAAAGGTTCTCACCTACAAAGTGCATTACTGAAAGAAAGTTTTTCTTCGTCTCTAACTGTCCTCTATCTCATTTTCTAACATTTCTTCCGTCCGTTCAGATAGTCAGTTTGGTCTAGTGCTCCGATTTTTCTACATACATATGTTGCATCCTGCATCCATTTGTTTAGTACATTTGCATTACATCAAGCCTCACATCAAGCATTTTATCCATTTCATATTATCAATGCATCAAAAACACATAAAAAAATACATTTATACATGTTCCACAATGGTACATAAACAATGCATAAGTCATCCATACATGGAAAATAACAGCAATCATAACAACTTTCATCCCATCATATCGATGCATATCATATCATATATCAAAATAATATCGGAGTACAAAATTGGACTGTCTATCCTCAATATGGCCCGCAAGCTGACTATATAATATCACACTACATAATGTCCATTGTCTATCATAAGGAGCATGTGCCTCTGTAACTGGATGCTCCCTATATCCTCCTCATCCCTGCCATGTCTCAAGGATGATGTCCCTCCTATCCCAAGTCCTGCTAATGTATCTTTGTTCGTGCTTCTGAGTCCATGTTGTAACATGAAGCAGTCTGGTCGGTTCTCCCGTGTGATCAACAGTTATTGTCGACTCTGCATCACAATAGGGGCATATTTTGTCAGTTTTAGGGTTTGCTCCTATGGGTTGCATTTCCTCATTTCATCCACAAATCAAGGTGTTTCTAAGTTATTCTGACCTATCCTACCCTTATCCCCCCTTTCTGGATCATTTGCATGTTGTTTTGACCAAAATTAGGGTTTCCATTGCACAATTGCGCATGTGTGATGAGTCCTGCGCCTGTGTCTCCCTACACAAGCGTAGGATTCATTTTCTGCATTTCCTGTGGGCCCCGCAATGTCCCGCAAGCAAGTCAAATTCATAAAATTGAAAACATGGGTTTTTGAGATACATACCACTGCTCCTGTGTCATCTAGTCATCTGAATGTGCGTACACTTTCTCTGAGGTGATCTACCCTTGGAATGTTCGCCATCTCTCTGCAAGTGTCCTTTTCCAGAGCAACAAATTCTCCTCTTGGGCTAGTGCAAATGAGCAATTTTCACTCTCTTGGTCTCATTTATAGATCTTTGTCAGTGCATAGATGGACGTGCACCCTCTCCATCTTATGTTGGTCGTGGTCTTTTGTGTCGTTAATTACTTGTCCTGCATGCATCCGGTATCCGATTGTCAGTCCATTTGATCCTATCATGTTCTATCATTCTTATCGATCAATTGGCCTCTTTTCTAGATGTTTCCGGCCAATTCCTCGAGGGGGCATGCATATGTCATTATTATTGTCTGGGGCATTTTCATTATTGTTCTTTGAAACAACGCTTAAAATCGCATTGTCTCAAAGAGGGGCAAAATGTAGACACCTAAAAATGGTCAACGCTTGTGGAGTCATACTTTAACATTTGTGCATTGCCTCATTTTAGGTTTTTGCGTCGCATTAACATTTCTCCTATGTCACGCACTTGGTTTTTATCATTTGCGAGCATCGAGTCATTCTTCTACATTCTTCATTCGTCTCGCTCTCAAATTTGGTCTTGTCGACAACACTATCCAGTTATGATTTTGATCGATTTTATCCTATCATATCAATGTGCGTGCTCATTTGTCATCATTTTGGACATCGTCAATCCTAATTAGGGTTTTGTCCTCTTATCAATCTTATCATCTGGCGATCGATTTGTCATCGATCATTGTTATGTTCGATCTTGTCATTTTGTGATCAATTTGCCATTGATCGTTGTCATTTTCAATCTTGTCATCTTGCAGTCTATTTTGTCATCAATTCTTGTCCTCTTGTCAATCTTGTCATTTTGCGATCAATTTGTCATCGATCGTTGTTTGTCTCAATTATGTCAATTTGGATCAATTAGTCATTGTTCCTCGTCAATTGGCGCATTTATCAATCAAATCATTTTATCACATTGGTCTTTTGTTAATTCGAATCATGATCGAGTCAATTATCTTTCATCAAGACCTAATTGTCATCCTTGCATTGCTAATTCATCTTCTAGGGTTTAGTGATTTAATCATTTAACCTTGTTTGTCATTTCTCCCTTTAGGATTAATAAATTATTTATTTATCCTAAGTCTTCGAGTCACAATTAAATGGTTAATTTAATTGGCTAACTAGTTATTCCTCTTTTTGTGAATTAATTAATAAATGACAAATTATTAATTGATTTACCTAATTTCCTAATCTTTTATCAATTTCTAAATTCCCTCTTTGTGAATTAATTAATAAATGAAAAATTATTAATTAATTCACTAAATTCCTCTTTTCCTAATTTTCTAATTTTCTAATTCCTAATTTCATTTCTCTCCTATTTTTCTCCTAACTTCATGGGAATGACATAGAAATTTGTCATAATTTGTCATAATTGACAATCAATCAATTTTTGACATAGAAATTTGTCATAAATTGTCATAAATTATCAATCAATTTTGCATAGAAAGTGCATAATTTGTCATATTGATTTGCAATTTCCATTTGAATCTCTTCATGCTAATTTGATCATTTCTCCAATTTATCTATAAATTGGATGAATTTCTTCAATCTCAATCTAATAATCACATTATCTAATAATCGCTTGTTTTGAATTACTTTGTCGAATCAATCACGCTTCGAGTACTCTTGAGCAATCATCTTGTCTACTTGCTTTCATATCATGATCATGCACTAGTAGGCGAGATCCACAACAAAGCTATTTGGAGAAGAAAGAAGGACAATGGAGCCACATGAAGGAGACATTCGAATCTGCATCTGGTTTGCATAGTATTTAGTTTTGAATGTTTCATTTTCATGTCTCTATTGAGTGTGTTAGGATTGATCATTGCAATATGCTTTTGTGATTGAGCTAATATTGATATTTGCTTGTGATGATTTCCAATTTCCTAGCTTACATTAATTGGTGAACCCGACATGAACAATAACCATCTAACCCCTTAACTGTGTTTTTGAGTGCTTTTGAGTTGATTTGCAGGTCAAAAAACCCAAAAACAAGGTAGTGCAGGGTTTTCTGGGGACTTCTGTGCCTGTGTGAGACAACCTGCGCCTGTGTCAAGCAACCTATGCCTATGTTAAAGACATTTTGAGCCTGTGTCATGACTTCTGCACCTGTGTCATGACTTCTGAGCCTGTGTAAAGTCCAGAAACAGAGGTAGAAGACAGTGTTTTTCACTTGCAAGTTGTTTTCTTTTGCATTATGTTTTTGCTTTTTTGGTCTTGTTGGTACTAATTCTCTGTGCAGAACCTTGGCATACGCATGGCAAAGACAAACAAATGAAACTACTAACATGTTTTTGTACAGGTTTGATAGTCAAAGACTAAACATTTCAAACTTCTGACTTGGGTTTTGCAGGTTGCCTTGGAATACAACTAAACTTTGTGTTTGAAATTAATGTTTAGGCACCTAGTGATTTCTAAATAGGATGGAATGAATCTATGCTTGATTTGATTGTTGAGTTTGACATTGGAGTAGGAGAGTATGCTCTCATCCTTCTTAGGGTGATCAGAAATCCAGATCTTCAATACCATGCTCATGTCTTTGATTGTGTGTCACCTTTAGAGGGCCTGCCTTCCTGAGCATTTGCTTTTGCAAGCAAGTGATAATCATGAGAAGGGAATGACCCAAAGTGAGTATGGCTAGAATACATTAGCATTCTAACTCGCTATAAACAAATACCTGATGGGCGAAAGCTTTGAAGGAAGGGTTACGTGGGAATTGTAGTTACTTGGGAAGTGATGACCCTTGAACTCTTTCTCATATCAACATCTAAGTAGGACCTCACGGTCTAAATCATGCTTACACGACTACATTTTTTTGGTATCTTGATGGGCTTAATGTCTCAATCACGCTTGCGTGACAGCAAGGAGTAACGCTTAACAGAAATCCTTACTAAACACCTTGTTTTTAGAGGCCAAAAACTCTTCTAGTTGCTTGAGAAGGACAAGTTCGGATACTTGGAAGAGATACTAAGTTCGCCATGGGGAGATTTCCATGGGGACTGATGCTTGGCTTCCCTGAGAAGTGAGTGCCATGGAGGGGAGCCTGTGGGGTCAAGCATCTATGTATTCTCCTTGAATCCCATAATGAGTCTACCTCTCAAGTACCTAATGTCCTTGCCTACCATAAGAAATGTGTGAGTGAGCATGATTGTCTTGAGTCTAAGTTGAAATATCTTGTCTTCTTTGCTTGTAAAAAGTTGAATTGCATCTCATTTCAAGAACAAGGCAAATTGATTCAAAACAAGGTTAAACACAAGAACATTTCATCCAACAAAGTTCAAAAAACCTTCAAACATGGTTGTCAAACATTTTTCAAAATCTTGTCTCAACATTCATGTCACTTAGATTTAGGTTCATCCTAGGTTTGCATTTTGCAAATTCATTGTCAACTACCAAGGTTTGGTTTCACCTAGGTCATACTCCTTTGCATATCAATAAGGGTCACCCATTTTGCATGTGTCCTCTTGCATTAGAGTAATACCATTGTCATACATTTGCATTTGCATACCCTAGGTCTCTTCATTAAGCTTAGGTCATTATCATATCATATTAGGGTCATTTGCATAGTAATTGTCCCTTTGCATATAGTGTCAAAACTAGGTTTTGTCATACTTGAGTAATGCAAATCTTTGATAAAACCCTAAGTTATTGTTAGGAAGTCTAGACCTTATCAAACCTTTGCCTTTTTGTCATCACTGTCATTTTGGTCAAACCTAGCTTAGTATCCAAGCATATAGGTGAGATATTGTCATTTTGTCCTTTTGTCACTTGGTCCTTTTGTCCTTTAAGGTCTTGGCTTCATTTCAACTTCCCAAGGTTGAGTCTTTAGGTTTGCATTCCAAAAAGTTTGTCCAAATCTTGAAAAACAACAAAAACATAGGTTGCATTCTTGCCGTAGATTGCATTGTCATCCCTTTAGGTTGCATTTGTCAATCCCATTAGTTGCATTTCATAGTGACATGTTTGTTGAAATGAGGTCTCAACCTTCTTACGAAGCCATGTCATCACAATTGAGAAATCAATCATGTCAATCCAATCTCTACATGTCTCAGAACTTGGATCAAACTTATCATGATGATGTAAATGTCCAAATACAAAAACTAGAGGAGAAACTAGCTCAAGAAAAGGAGATTTTGGAACAAAGAGTGAAAAACATTGAGAAGAATAGATCACAAATGTCCCAAATGTTTCAAAAATTTCCAGGTCAAAATCCAAAGATTGAGCCAGTTGATGTAAGATCTCTTTTTGAATGATCAGACATACCAGCTCTCCTCTCCCAAATAGAGATGATGAAACAATTTCAAGAAAAGAGACAACATCAATTTCAACATTATGTGCCTCCACAACAAGAACAAGAAGGTGTTTACTATCAATCAGATTTTCAACCAATACAACCAATTGTTCAACATATACAACCAATACAACCAATGGTCCAATTTCAACAATATGTCCAACCAACTATACAATGTCCACAAATGGTTCAACCAATGGTGGAATATCAATGTCAACAACCACAACCAAACATTCAAAAACAAAGGTTGCAGCACACACCAACCCAAGTTTCAAAAATGTCAGAACAATTGAACCAAGTCCAATATCAAAACATGACATTAGATCAGAACCAACTCCTTGCCAAACAAGTTCAAATTCTAGATACCACTATGTCAAAACCTCGAAAGAAAGGTGGCCTTATTGCAATGATCTTAAGGAAATTACCAAGTGAGTTCTTTATGGAAGATCAAAATAATACACTTATGTCTAGCAATGCCTCATCCCCTCACAAGAAAATTGACTCTCTAGTGGCATCTATCCCTACACCTTTAGAAGTTTCACAAGAACCTTCCATATTTTCCTCATCAAACAATACATCCAAGGATGAAATTACCCAAGGGCTATCCATAATTGATTGCCAAGATAATCCAATTCATGATGCACATCCTTGTCATGTTTCAGAAATACAAGACCCAATGCCACCATGCACTTTATTGTCATTGCCTGTTTTAGAGGACCCCATTCGAAGTCCCTCTTCCTCCTGTTCAAGCATTGATTCCCTGCCAGAATCCATCACAAATGTTCAAAGTGCATTTCCTTCATGCCAAAACATTGATCCTTTGCCAAAATCCCCCATGCATATCCAAAGTCCAACCTCATGTCAAGAGGATAATTTAGAGCATAAAGAAACATGTCTTGAAACAGATCAAGATCAAGATCCTGAAACCTTATCATCCCATCCAATTGTTGACTAGGACCCCATGTTCCCAAACACTCACGATGATTCCCCTATTCTTGTCCATCCTATCCAAAGTCCTATTGACACTCACTTTCCAAGCAAGATCAAGATATCCCAATCCATCCAATCCCAAATGATCCCCTTCCATTTCATGAAAAAAATGTCCTTTCAAATCCCATTGACATTACAGATATCCCTTCCATCCTTTCCGATGATCCCATTGAATGTCAAGAGCAAAGCACCTTTAAAGAGGATTCCAATGATCTTCCTCCTTGTCAAGATCAAATTATTCCTTCAGATCCTCCACAAGATCCACTTGTTCCTCCATCTCCACGTCTTAATGCTCCATATACACTCCAAGATCGCATTTCTTTTGATGATCCCATTATTTCTCCCATTCCATCTCTTGGAGAGCCTGTCATTGAACCATGTCCACTACATAATGCTAGTCCCCCTCATGATCCTAATCCCCCTCATGATTCTAACGTGTTAGTGCAAGATGTTCATGAACCCTCGTCATGCACAATGGGTTCTTCCACTTTGGTGCAATCCAATCCACTTCAAGATCTCATTATTTCTCTCATATCATATCCACCTCATAATGGACTCGCGTCTTCTTCCCAAAGAAAAGAGTATCCTACAAGTCAAAATATTCATAAAGGCAAAGGGGTAGACCTTCATGAGAAAGAACCCCTCCATATCAAAGAAGATCTTAAGGGTCATGTCTACACAACTCACTCTCAAGACGTTGGTATCCCTCCTTCAAAATCCACACATATCCCTTCCCCATCATCCCTTCCATCCATCTTAGGTCCTTATATCCCTTCATCCTCTATGCAAGGTCAGCAAAGGCACACATCCTTGAGTAAATTTCATCCATCCAAAAGAAGTCCATTTCATTCATATCCATCCATGCATTCCTTTCCCCCTCCAAGCAATTTGGATGCCAAGTATAAACGTCATAAGTCTAGCAATCTACATGTATTCAAGGATCAACGTGTCCAATATAATCGACATGTCAAAACAAAGAAAAATATGAGCCAAAAAGAAAAGGAAAAATCCAAAAGGTCACAAAGGCCCACTGAGCAAAATCACGCAAAGTCAAAATATATATGGGTTTCTAAATCCCTTGTGCAAGCAATGCACTCCAAGGAACCACAAAAGCATGAAAAGTCAAAAACCATGTGGATCCCCAAGAAGCTCCTTGAAGCACAAAAGCCTAAAGAAACATCCAACTTGACATCCAAAATTGCTATTCCTCCATCCAAAAATCTCAAATTTGTTCCTCCATCACCTTCTTCATCCATTTTGGGCCCTTATGTCCCAAAATCCATAGCCTTTCCTCCATCCAAATCTCACAATCTGAAATCCATTTTTCCTCCATCAGTCCATCACCCCTCAGGGTATGTGCCAATGTCAATCTTGCCAACATTTCCATCCACTAAAGCCCAATTCTTCCAATACCCTATCCATTATCCAATGCCTATTTTCCACCATTTGATCCCTTTAATCTCATCCTTTGCGTAAATCCTTGCCTTAGTTTCACCTCATTTTCCATGTCCTTATCCTACCAATGTCTTTGAGCATACCTTTAAAGGTCATGGTCCATTTTTTTCAAGGCTACTAATCCCAAAAAAGAAGATGTTTGAGTCCTTCTTCCATCCCTTATCATGTGTCCATTTTCTATTGAAAAAGTCAAAATGAAAAAAAAAAAAAAAAAAAAGGAAAAAAAAGACAAAAGAAAAAAAGTAAAGAAAAATAATTCGTCCACTGGTGAAAACTTGGCAAACAGGCGCCTTGGGCAAGTACCATAATGAAAACCTGGCAAACAAGCATCATGCGTAATCTATGAACTTCTTGCACACCACACTTGGGGGCAAGTTTCCTCCTTCATATCCTCTTGCCCTCCATTATCCTATCATACCATGTCATACTCCTCCATTATCATATTGTCCCTCATGTCTAGTTTCCCTTTCCACCTTTTGATCTTGACAAGGCTGAGGATCGTCATGAGCATCATGCATCTTGTTTGCAGCTTTTAGTCTATCATAGCTTTTGGTCTTTATCCATTTGCTTATTACATCCTTTCATCCATATTCCCTAGCTTATTGCAACATTCTGCCACTATCCCTTAGCCAATCCCAACCTTCAGTCCATGTCCCTTATCCATTCTTGGTCTTGCTTATCCTATCCATATCTTATCACTATCCATACACTCTTTCTATCCCTTGATCTTGATCTGACATAAGGATGCCAAATTTAAACATGGTTTCAAAAACCTCTTGACATGTCCCTCATGCCATGTCACTGCTTTACATTGTCATATCCAGTCTCTTGTCCCATCACGCAATAGCCCTTAAAAATTGCATCCGCATTGTCTCCATAATAAAAGGCCTTTGTCTTCCCTCTATCCACCAACATTTTAGAAAGCCTATTTATTCACCTGTCATATTCCTTTCCTTGCTAGACACTGGGGGCAAAAATCATAAAAATCATAAAATGTCCTGAAATAATTCAAAAAAAAAAATCCAAAAAATGTCCTGAAATAAAAATCTTTAAAAATCAAATAAAGTCCTGAAAAAAAATGAGCACAAAAAAAATTGTAAAATCTCGAAATGCAAAACAAAAAAAATAAATGATCCCTTTGTGCATAGACAAATCGTTGAGCATACATCCAATGACACGCAATCCACCACTGTGCTTTAACTGAAATCACGCTTAAACAGATGAACTTTTCAATCAAACCAGACATTCAAACTGATCAAAATTGTCATATCAATCAACATCAAAATCATTTGTCCTTGTCTCTACTATCATGAGTCCTTTACAGGGTGTGGTATACTCGAAACCAGACTGTGTCTTGTCTTAGACGGGGTAACACATTTCCTGAAACCAGACAGCATGATCATCCTATCAGCACTTTCAACTTTTGACAATGAACATCAAGATGTTTGTTTGACTTATTGGAATTAGTGAGTCTTATCATTTACTGATTTCTCTTCGATCATGTTCCTATGTTGCTCGATGATGTCACTGAGTGATTTAGAGTGACTGGGATGGTTCATGGTCCTTTTCTTTCTTTTTTTTTGTTGAGATTGTTGTTTGTCTACAACGTGTTTATTTTTTTTGCAAAAAGGGTTGCATTTCAGCTCTGGCCTTCAATGCCATGATGCTACGCATCCATCTTGCTACATTAAATAAAGGTTCTCACCTACAAAGTGCATTACTGAAAGCAAGTTTTTCTTCATCTCTAACTGTCCTCTGTCTAATTTCTTCTTACTAACATTTCTTCTGTCAGTCTTGGCAGTCCATTCGATCCTATCGTCTCCTATCATTCTTATCGATCAATTGGCCTCTTTTTTGAATGTTTCTGGCCAATTCCTCGAGGGGGCATGCATATGTTATTATTATTGTCTGGGGCATTTTCATTATTGTTCTTTGAAACAACGCTTAAAATCGCATTGTCTCAAAGAGGGGCAAAATGTAGACACCTAAAAATGGTCAACGCTTGGGGAGTCATACTTTAACATTTGCGCATTGCCTCATTTTAGGTTTTTGTGTCGCATTAACATTTCTCCTATGTCACGCACTTGGTTTTTATCATTTGCGAGCATTGAGTCCTTCTTCTGCATTCTTCATTCATCTCGCTCTCAAATTTGGTCTTGTCGACAACACTATCCAGTCATGATTTTGATCAATTTTATCCTATCACATCAATGTGCGTGTTCATTTGTCATCATTTTGGACATTGTCAATCCTAATTAGGGTTTTGTCCTCTTATCAATCTTGTCATCTTGCGATCGATTTGTCATCGATCGTTGTCATCTGGCGATCGATTTGTCATCCATCATGGTCATTTTCAATCTTGTCATCTTGCAATCTATTTTGTCATCGATCCTTGTTCTCTTGTCAATTTTGTCATTTTGCGATCAATTTGCCATCGACCATTGTCTGTCTCAATTATGTCAATTTGGATCAATTTGTCATTGTTCCTCATCAATTGGCGCATTTATCAATCAAATCACTTATCAGTATGAATCATATATCAATTCAAAATCAGAATCAAATCGATATCAATTATCTTTCATCAAGACCTAATTGTCATCTTTGCATTGCTAATTCATCTTCTAGGGTTTCGTGATTTAATCATTTAACCTTGTTTGGCATTTCTCCTTTTGGGATTAATAAATTATTTATTTATCCTAAGTCTTCTCATTGCAATTAAATGTTCATTTAATTGGCTAATTATTCCTCTTTTTGTGAATGACAAATTATTAATTAATTCACCTAATTTATCTTAATTCCTAATTTTCCTCTTTTTCTAATTTTCTAATTCCTAATTTCATTTCTCTCCTATTTTTCTCCTAACTTCATGGGAATGACATAGAAATTGTCATAATTTGTCATAATTGACAATCAATCAATTTTTGACATAGAAATTTGTCATAAATTGTCATAAATTATCAATCAATCAATTTTGCATAGAAAGTGCATAATTTGTCATAAATTTGTCATAACTGACATAATTGATTTGCAATTTCCATTTGAATCTCTTCATGCTAATTTGATCATTTCTCCAATTTGTCTATAAATTAGATGAATTTCTTCAATCTCAATATAATAATCACTTGTTTTGAATTACTTTATCGAATCAATCACACTTCGAGACTCTTGAGCAATCATCTTGTCTACTTGCTTTCATATCATGATCATGCACTAGTAGGTGAGATCCACAACAAAGCTATTTGGAGAAGAAAGAAGGACAATGGAGCTGCATGAAGGAGACATTCAAATGTGCATCTGGTTTGCATAGTATTTAGTTTTGAATGTTTCATTTTCATGTCTCTATTGAGTGTGTTAGGATTGATCATTGCAATCTGCTTTTGTGATTGAGCTACTATTGATATTTGCTTGTGATGATTTGTGATTTCCTAGTTTACAGTTGTCCTCTAGGATTCCTTAGTGGAACATTACATGGTAGGTAGGTAAAGGATATGGTTGGGAAACAAATGGAATATTGGATGGAGGAGGTATGTAAGGGTAATGATTGATAAGATTCCCCCCATTACTAATATGTGTATTTTGTGTAGAGGTAGAAATGATGGAAGATGTATATGTAGCACATTAAGAAATGATGTAGAAATAGGAATGGAAGGATCAAATTAATTTCAAGGATTTGAATATCCAAGCACTTTGACACAACTTTTCATTGTCATAATATTATCATCCACAAAATGAGCTATGATATGCAACGTATTCACACCTTATTCATCACTTTGAATCAACCTTCTTAAACCCTCAATCAAGGAGATTTTCTCTCCACCAAAGTGCTCTTGACTCACAATTTTTTTATGATCTTCCGATTTTTTGTCAAGATTTCCCAATTTTTCAATAGTCACTTGATTTTAAGAGTTAGATCCTCATCATGAGAGGAAAGAAGGGAAGGATTCTCCATTATGTTAGGAATATTATATATAGGAAAAGAGAATTCACCCATGCTCCTAGGGAATAAATTATCCAACTCAATCTCTATGCCCTTAGTATTTAAACTTTGGGAAGCCACAATTCTATAACTCCTTATCACTAGGATATTGGGTTCGGGAGAAAGGGTAATGAACCTCATATACAAAGAGGGAAAATTTAATTAAATGTATTTATACACATAATGCCTCTTATGCAATTTATAATGCAAACAATTCTAGCAAAAAAAGTGATTAAACAATATAATTTCTCAATAAAATAATCAATTAACCACTTAATTAAGCAAAAATGAGCTATACAAATGATAGATTTTAACAATTAATTCCTCTAAATATAAAAAATAATGTGCAGTAAAACTTAGATCTGAGAAGACAAATTAGAAATTATGCAATGAACAAGTTGGGTTCACCAAAATCTAGATGAGAGGTAGAATGGGATTCAGAAGTCTAAACATGCAAACTAAGAATCGAGCCCATTCACATCAACTCACATTGGGGAAATCACCAACATGCCCAACTTCAAACCTATGATAAAGCTAGGAACAATTAATTGGTCACTTTCCTTTTTGTTAAAATGTTGTAATTGGGTAAGATAGAATGATAAAATGCAAGAACTATGGATAATGATGCAAATTTGAGAGTAATCAGCATAAACAACAAGCTACAAACCACATATGCAAATTATAAGTATAGATCTGGAAATGAAAGTCAGAAACTGCTGGACTGTGTCAATAAACATCCTAGTCTTGAAGTTATTAGATGCAAATATTTAAATAGATTAGAGATCATAATGTCACTTAGAATATCTCCCTAAAATTTCATTAGAAAAAAGTGTCAAACACTAAGGTACCCCAACATATAGCATTTTCTACTTCTTCAAAGTCTAATTCTCTTTGTCTTAGTCTATACTTTCTGCATCTATCATCCTCTAATAATCTTGCAACTTGCACACAAGAGAGGAAAAATGGTGTTGGGTTTGTTAGGGGTCCCACAGATACTGAGAGGGGGGGGTGAATCAGTATCTAACTGGTAATTAGAATTTCTTAACTTAAAACATGCAGAACATAATATAACAGTGTACTGGTATGCAAGAAATAATGCAATAAATAGAATCAAGAGCATCCACATGAAAAGTACACCATAACACAGGATTTTAATGAGGAAACCTGGTGTGGGAAAAACCTCGATGGGATTTATGACCCACAATATTCACTCACTGGCCAATAAGAGAATATTACTTACAATAGGGGCCTGCACATGTAGGAAGGCCAACTGCCTAGAGCTCACTGCTCAATGGGAAGTCACATTGACTTACAAATAAGGATTATACAAATCCAATAACTTGTATTGCTTTACAATAGCATCTTCAATGCTAGATTCAGTACCGGTTCCTGCTCTGTTCTTTACATATACCCTTTGACCTATATTTCGCACATTAGGTCTGCCTAATATTTTCCTTCTTACTATTACATCACTTCTACAAATGTCTACAATGATCTCCTCTATATATAAGAGTCATTTTACAATTTGCCAAGTCGGCTTACAAGAATAAACAAAATATTATATAACAAAAATCCTGTCGGCCTTTGTGCCGATGCCGGTGTCGGTGTCCTGAGTGCCGGTGTTGAGTGTGATCTACTGATGCCAGTATAATGTCTTTGTTGGTGTCATAGGATTGCAAGGTTTCCATCAATGACAAAACCTTCTATCACATACAATGTCTCATTGGAGTGTGCATATGCCAACAATCTCCCCCTTTGGCATTGATGGCAACACTCATGAGAAATTTCAAAAAGTATCCAAAAATGTGTAGTCCAAAAATGTGTGTGCTCCCCCTGAGCATATGATTCCTATGTTTTGAATTTTCTCATCCCACTACTCCCCCTTTGGCATCAATGACAAAGGTTGTCAAGATGTCAGTAGAGTTTTTAGTTTCAACTATCCATAACCTCAACCTTGTAGCTGGGTAGTTATAATCTGAAAAAGATCTCCCAAAATCAAGTTTATACTATCCATAAACTTCTTACTATCCTTTATTGTTGTCTCAGTTCTCTTCACTGTACTTGTGAGATGCTGCAAATTCTCTATCGGTGTTTTGCTTCCCTGTGTTAATGCCTCAGAAATTTCCTTCCGTAGAGATGCTAGATAGTCCAATCTTGGACTTAGTTTAGATCTCAAATGTTTTTCCTTATTTATTATTCTTTCTTTCTCTTTTTCCAATTTGAGTAGTTCTTCCTCAAAATTTGCTATCTTCTCTTCAAAAACTGATAGTGTATCAGGTGAGTTGACAAAACTATCTGCAAGTTTATTGATCTTATCTTATACCTTGCTTATTTTCTTGTCAATATCTACAGTCAAAAAGTTTGTTTTACAGGTATCTTTATATATATTTTTGTATTCTTTCAACAAATTACATAGTTTTGGTAGAAGTGTGTCCAAATCTCTATTACACTTCTTTATTTCCTCATCAAAGAATTTTTGTTTTTCAATTTCTACCTTATCCTTCACTGACTCTTCCTTTATTTTCTCAATGTTTTCTGAGATATATTTACACAATGTATCCAATTGTCCTAAAGAATCTTTATTATCTATATTACAATTGGGAGCTATTACCTTCAAAATTGGTATAGAATCATCAATTGCTTTGTAAGCTTGTGAGTTGCAGTCGGTTATTTTCTTGATAGAATCTAGTAGCACCTCAATCACATTTGTTGATTTATATGCTGATGGTGATCCAACAATCTAAGTACCAGTGGAAGTAACCAAGCTTGTATTGACCTCTGGTAGGTCAGTTTGTGTCTAGATTTCTTTAAGCACTGGTTTTCCTACTTCACTAGTTACCAGTGGCATTGTTTCCTTATGTACCTGTTCCGGTTGATGTTGTTCCGGAGCCTTTAGCTCTGTTTGTTTCTCTGTACGTTGTATTGCCTCAGTCTGTGACTCAATCTCTACCTTTTTCTCTTTATCTTCTGTCGGTTTCTCAGTTTCCTCTGCTACCGGAGGCTCATTAGCCATATCTGACTTATCAGTTGTATCTTTGTCTACTACTATGTTGATCTTCTGAGTATCAACATCCACAATGTATAGGACTTTAGAATTAGGATTATTATCCTCTACATCCATACTCTCAGTTGTCGGTTGATCTTCAGTAGTTGTTGTTTTCACCGGTGGAGTATTTATAGAAGGTGGGGGTAAGTTGTCTTTAACTTTGATGCTTGGTGGTCTACCAACTTTTCCTTTCCCTTTGTCTCTGTCTTTCTAATAAACCTTTATAGGTTTGGGATTCTTGTACTCTTCTTGTTTTTCTTTCTCAACCAGGAATATATCCCATCCATTTTCTGTTTCCTCTATCACCTCATTAACTCTTCCTACCATTAGTGAAATATGTTGGTGTGCAGTAGAGAATACTGACCGGTTTGCTTGAGCAATTAAATCATCAATTTCTTGTGGAGAATTTACCGGATATACAGTAAGTAGCTTCTCAATTTTTATTTTCTTATCCAATTCTATCACTGCCTGTCTTCTTGCCTCAAGTCTTTTGAATAATTCATTAGGAATTTCATTGACTACTTCCATCAAAAATTTCTTGTACATATCCATGTGCAATATAACACTATTTTCAACTTGTTCTTTCTCATCAACTGTTAGAGTGTCATAAATTTTCTCTATATTCTTCAGTTTACCTTCCTCTGTGATTTCATTCAGTAGTACATCAAGAGGGGCCAAGTCTCTCTTTGTCCTCTTCTTCTTCTTGGGTGTCAGTTTCTTCTTTGGTGTGGCCTTTCTTACCGGAGATCTCACAGCTTGTTGCTTTTGCCTTGTCCTCCTAGGTGAAGGTGTGGTTGCCGGTGAGGGATCTCTTTTTCTTACAACTCTTTTAAAAGTTGTAGGCATGTCACTTCCTGAAGAAGTACCTACCGATGATAGGTGAGTTTCAGGTTGTGGAGCTGCTAACTCATCCTCTGTTATGCCGGTTTTCTTCAATACATCTTCTTTAATGGCTTTTGCTTGTCTGGACCCTTTCCTTATAACTACCTCAATCTTTTTCACCCTTTTCTTTGATTGAATTTGTCTTTCAATATTCTCTGCACTACTAAATACTTCTTCCTTTGGCTCTCTGGGGCCTTCCAGAAGTGCTTTGGCATATGTTTCAACTATGTGATCATTTGTTTCATATCCCATCTCAATTACCCAAACTATCCTTGGGATGACCACTTCCATCCAGATTTCATCTTTCTTGATGACAAAGCATATATCATCTTTGTATTTGTCTACAATTTTCTGAGATAACCTTACTCTTTTCTTCATTTTGGTCTTTAATGCTTGGAAAAAATCATGAATATTGTTTTCCTTGTTCTCACCCATGTTATTGAATAGTTCAATCAATTGTTTTCCTACCGGTATGTCATATCCAAGTTCTTTGTAACCTATACCGAGAACCTGTTTTGTTATGTGTAGCATTAGGCATACTAACAGATTTCCAAATCTGAAAGTTACTTTCTTGTCCTTCTTGATCTTTCCAAGGTTGTCAATTAGTTCATCCTTTAACCACTCACATATGTTAATTTTTGCATTATCTATGACCATGTCATAAGCACTCTTAATGCATAAACTTGAAACTGAATTAAGTCTATTAGCATGAGTAGCTTTATAACCTAATATCATACTGATGAATCTCACATTGATATCTGTTACATCATTAACCCTTAGAGACCTCTTGTCAAATGTTGCACCAGTTAGGTTTATAACTAGCTCATTAGAAACCTTCTTAGTTTTATCTGGTCTCTTACCGGTGGTCAGTAACCCTATGACAGCTTTCACAGCTTCCTTGGTGATCTTATGGATTGCATCTAACCAGAAAAAATCTCCATGTACCCTGCTTAAAACTATCCTAATCACATCCTTTGGAAATTTAGGAATGCTAAGGATTTCTCTAAATCCTAGGGTCTCAATGATTTTGTGTTCATCCTTTACATTCCTGGTATTATCACATATCACGGTTTTATACATGGTTTTAATTTCCTCATCTCCTAATTATTCAATGTTGCAGTGGATGTACATTCTGGGGTCTTCAGCATAGACAGCTCCCTTAGGAATTTGAGAAAAAGCACCTAAGGTATCATCCTTCTTTGCTATCTCGAGAACTAACTGAAATATGGGCCTAGGTCTTTTTATTACTTCAACAACAGTAGGGTTTGCTATGTATTCAATTGTAGAGGTGGATGCCATGATTAAATACCTTTTACTATCTTGGATGGATGATTGCTTGGAGTGTGCTTGCTTCTTGCTTGAAATGCCTTAGCTCGGAGTCTTCGCGCTCTCTAAAAATTTGAAATCTCAATGAAATGAAATGGAGCCAAAACCTTAACTTTATAGTGTCTTTTCGCCATCTACCATATTAATTACATGCCGGTTAAGTATTCACTTAACATTGTTTGCTGGTAATAATTAATTTTCAACTTCTTATCTCTAACCGAGGGAATAATTAGCACATGTATCAATAGATTGTCAAACCCTCAAGGAAATTTTCTTCAATTAGATGAAGAACTTCCTACCGATGGAGTAGTGCTCTGTCCTTCCAGTGAACCATCACTCTGTCCTATCAGTGAAGCATTGGTTTGTTCTACCGGTGGACGAGTAATCCCAATATTTAGATTAGCTTTTCTAATCCATTGTTTTGATAATTCTTGCTTAACCTCTTCAACTTTTTCTTTACCTTTCAAGCTAGCACTTTTGTTGTCTACCGGTGTTCCTTTACTTCTACAAAATTTAGCAATATGCCCAATCTTGTTACATGCATAACAAGTTACATTATTTTTCTGAATAGCTTTCCCATAACCTATGCCGGTTTGTGTTCTGCATTGATTAGATAAATATCCAAATCTTCCACAAACATAACATCTCACATTCATTCTGTAGTTTTCAAAGTTGTGACCTACTTTGTTGCGCTTAGAACATTGACCGGTGGGTGTGTTGATATTCTGATAATTTCTAGATCTACATTCATTTGCTCAATGACCATACTTATTACAGTTAAAGTATTTACCATTGAATTTATAAACAATAGGTTGTCTTACCGGTTTGCTGTGATCCTGAGTATTTGCAGTACCTGAGCTTTCACCAACTTCAAAGCTAATTCCAGAAGTGTCACCTTTATGTTTTTGATTTTCAGCAAGGTGCCAAGTTCCTCTGAGCTTTTCTTGAATTTTTCTTTGTGTTGATTTGCAGTTTTCAATTCTCTTTCTAAGATTTCTTTTTGTCTCATCAGTTCATTTGAGTCATTCTGAGTATGCATCAGATCTGTCTTCAACATGTCATTTTCATAGCTAAGTCTTGTATTCTCATTTGCTACATCACTTAGTCTTCTGGTCAATTCTTCTTCATTCTTCTTCCTATCCTCAATCTCTTTGCAAAATCTCATTGTCATATCCTACATTTCATTTTTTGTTGTCATGATCTCTTGTTTCAACTTCCTTATCATATCATGAAGTGATTCCTTTTCATCATTCTCATTTTGCAATTTTTCACAAAGTTCTCTTCTCTTATTTATTGCAATAGTAAAATTTTCTTGAATTTCCTAAATGATATCCTGAGCTGCCCTTAAATCATCTTCTAGTTTGATATTTATCAATTTCTCTACATCATAGTCTGTAAGAGCTCCTTCAAGTTGCTTCATCAGATTTTCTATCTTTACTGGTGTCAAGATCTTCCTCAAGTTGTTAGGCTTCTGAAAATAGAGGACCAAGCTTTGATACCAATTGTTAGGGGTTCCACAGATACTGAGAGGGGGGGGTGAATCAATATCTAACTAGTAATTAGAATTTCTTAACTTAAAACATGCAGAACATAATATAACAGTGTACCAGTATGAAAGAAATAATGCAATAAACAGAATCAAGAACATCCACATGAAAAGTACACCATAACACAGGATTTTAACGAGGAAACTCAGTGTAGGAAAAACCTCGGTGGGATTTGTGACCCACAATATTCACTCACTGGCCAATAAGAGAATATTACTTACAATAGGGGCCTACACATGCAGGAAGGCCAACTGCCTAGAGCTCACTGCTCAATGGGAAGTCACACTGACTTACAAATAAGGATTATACAAATCCAATAACTTGTACTGCTTTACAATAGCATCTTCAATGCTAGATTCAGTACCGATTCTTGCTCTGTTCTTTACATATACCCTTTGACCCATATTTCGCACATTAGGTCTGCCTAATATTTTCCTTCTTACTTCTACATCACTTCTACAAATGTCTACAATGATCTCCTTTATATATAAGATTCATTTTACAATTTGCCAAGTCAGCTTACAATAATAAACAAAATATTATATAACAAAAATCTTATCGGCCTTTGTGCCGGTATACTTCTTTTATTTTGTGCCGGTGTCGGTGTCGGTGTCCTTGTCCTGAGTGCTGGTGTTGAGTGTGATCTGCTGATGCCGGTATAATGTCTTTGTCGATGTCATAGGATTGCAAGGTTGCCATCAATGACAAAAACTTCAATCACATACAATGTGTCATTGGAGTGTGCATATGCCAACAGGGTTGATAAGGGTTTTGATGAAGGGTACTCCCCTTACAAACCCAAAAACACAACAACAATAGATATGTTAGGATTTCCAAAGATACTGAGAGGGGGGGTGAATCAGTATCTAACCGGTTTATTAATTTACTTGAATTAAAATATGTAAAGCATGTCAATACAGTGTATCGGTAAATCAAAATTAATGCAGTAAACAAGAAAAACAATAACCACATGAAGAGCACACCATAACACAGTAGTTTAACGAGGAAACCCAGTGTGGGAAAAACCTCGATGGGATTTGTGACCCACAATATTCACTTACTGACCAATAAGGGAATATTAGTGCTACAATAGGGGCCTGCACATGCAAGAAGGCCAAGTGCCTAGATTTCACTGCTCAAATACAAAAGGAAGTCACACTGACTTACAAAAATGGATTATAATAATCCAAAGTCTTGTGCTGCTTCAAAATAACATCTGCTATGCGAGATCCAGTACCGGTTTTAGCTCTGTTGCATACATAAACCCTTAACCTAAAATTCACATATTAGGTCTGCATTATTTTTCCTATCTCCTTGTTATAAAATGTTCTACAATGATCTCATACATATATGAGTCATATTACAACTCTCCATGTCGGCTTACAATGATTTTACAATTAATTATAAAATATATTATCAACAAAATTCTTGTCGGCCTGGGTGTCAGTATCCTTCCTTTCACTGTCGGTGTTCTGTGTGCCGGTGTAGAGTTTGTCGTTGTCAGTGTCGGTATAATTGTCTTGCCGGTATCATATGATTGCAAGGTTGCCATCAATGAAAAAACCTTTAATCACCTACAATTTCTCATTGGAGTGTGCATTTGCCAACAAGATAAATAACAAGAAAATGAAAAGAAACACATGCCTTATATTATCTTAAGGAAATGAATTACAACATTCAAAACAATAACACACTTTAGCCAAATGACCTTTCTTATTACATAAATATGAAAGGTAGAGCTACAATCTACACTATGAGATCTGTCTTTTGTAACCCTCATTCACCCCTTTATATAGAACCAATAACCCCCCTTAGAATGTTTTGCAAAGTGTTCCTTTTTTTTCTTTTTGATGCCTTGTGGTCCATTTGTTCATTTTTCCTACCCAAGTGGAATTTCATTGAAACTTGAGTTTTGGTGGCACAACTTCTGGGAGCCATAATTTTGACTTGGGCATTCAATTCTTTATTACAACACATCATAAAATATCTCATGAATAGATCTACAATGCCAAATAATCTAGAGATCTATTTGTCTGGATTTCAACCATTTTTGAGGCTTCTAAGGTCTTCAAATTTGAGTTTGAAACTTCATTGGAGAAATTTATCAAGATAAAAACTTAAAATCTTTCAAACAATGCAAGATATTGAGATGATTCTTTCACTAATCATTTTATTTTTGAATTTCACTCCTTGGGGTAAATTTTTGTGTCCATGCAAACCTAAATAGGTCGACTTACTAGAAATAGCGGGTGAATATTTTTGGTCGTTTCAAGCTTCTATCCTACACTTTTATGTGTCATCATGGACTCCAAAACAATAAAATAAAAGAAAAATACAATTTTTGGGGGTGATGCAAGATTTCCCTTACACCACTAGATGCTCCTACATCAGGTTTGCCTATGTTTGGAATTAACCTTATAATAATGAATAAATAGAAAAGATATCTTACCCTTGTAGAACAAAGGATATATCTATAAATGATATGTTGAATTGAAATGCTAGAGCTTCCTTTATGAATCTCCTTTGCCTTGAAGTCTTCATAAAAAAGTTTATGTTTCTATGTAGGATTCATGCATGTCTTCACATATATTTGATCATAGATATCATCTTGAATGCTTGAAATTTTAAATACTTTGTTAGAAATACATGTCTTAGTTGTCATTGATGTCAAATTTGGTGATCTGAATTGGTCTGTATGTGATGCAGAATAGTGGAAGACAGGTATGTATGATGTAGATGATAGATCCTAGTTGTTGTTGATGTATTATAGACATGTTTATTGCTCTAAAAATATGCATTTTCATTATGAGGATGTGTTTATCTTGATATGAGATATTTGGTGTTGGTTGTGGCAATTGGTTTCATGCTCCATCCATTCATGCAGTCTGATAGTATCTGTATATGGTGAAAATGGATGACAACAATAACAATATTGAAAGGCTAAATGAATTCAACCACAAAACCCTAGCCTAACAACAACAAAGATCCACCATAACATATGAAGATTACCTAAGATAATGCAAATCAAACGAAATCACAAAGATTATACCATCACATGTCCAATAGGGTTTGAATCTCCATTGATCTTGCTTGATATATTTGCTCTCAGATTTTATGTGCACAAGAGCTCAACAAAGAACGGAATGTGGTTGCTAGTAGGATCGTAGTGTAGTCAAGTGCATAAAAGATTATTAGAATGCATAGAACCATTAGGGTTTGATAATGAAGGAAGCATCTCCTTATATAGAAGACACTATATGAAATGGAGGGATAGGATTGAGAGGTGTAAAAGGAGATTGGCTATAATTAGAGGGTAGGTAAAAGAAATAATAAAATAATGAAAGGGGTAGGTAGTGTATGAATTAAGAGATGAATGACATGTGTCATGGGTAGAAAAGATTAATGAATTAATTAAATAACTAAATATTTATTTAATTAATAGAAGAAGTGGGATCAATTAAATAAATAAAATATTTATTTAATTTAGGAAAAGGATAATTTAAATAAATAAATGTATTTATTTAAATGAGAAATAAGGCTAGAAGAGGATAAATGAATTAATTAAATAAATAAAGATTTGTTTAATTAATAGAAGAATTAAGCTTAGATAATTAAACAAATAAAATATTTATTTAATTAGACATGACAATTTTAGGTGTCTACATTTTGCCCCTCTTTGAGACGATGCGGCTTGTCGCGTTGTTTCAAAGAAGATAATATGAACTGATACAGAGTTGCCCCAAGATGGGAATGATATGCCCCCTCGAGAGATTGGATGAAAATGTCTAAAAAGATTGCAAATAATCTCTCAATAAGAAAGACGAGATAGAATGGACTGACCGGATAAAGTGACAAAGTCACAGGATAAAGAAGACTGACTCGAGAAACGAGGGCGAGGGCTAGGGTAGGCTATAAGATAGACCATGGGGGGAAAATACATCCTCATTGTCATCTACACATCCACGAAAGAAGATTGCAGAGCGAAAAAAAGAACAGTTGCAGTCAGCAGCGATGGCCTTCATTCATAGATTCGACCGCGTTTGCCGATTTCAGAGGCCAGCAGAGGCAGGAGAGCCGGTAAGTACCACCAAACCACCTCGTACTTTGACACATTTAATTTTTTCATTAATGCATGCTAGGTAGGGAAATAAATGTGCTTAAAGTAGGGTCCAAAAAATGTCCAAAAAAGTCCAGGCGCGTCTACGTTGATGCCAGGCGCGTCTGTGATCGCGAGGCGGGTCTGTGTTGGTGCCAGGCGCGTCTGCATTTGAAACCGCGTCTGTGTCAAATGCGGCCGCGTTTGTGATGGTCAGTCACGTCTGTGCCAAGAAGGCATGTCTGTGCAGAGCATAGGAATGTCTATGTTTGTTAGGCGTGTCTATTTTTTTCAAGCGTGTCTATGTAGTCTTTAAGCGTGTTTATGTCAGGTAGGCGTGTTTGTGTTTTTAAAAGTATGAAATTGCGTCTTCCAGGTCAAATCGGCAGTTCTGTGATGAACATACGCTGTCGATTGGATAAGCTGCTGAGAGGATACACTCAAGCAGGTCCTCTAGGGAAGACTAGGATAGATCAAGGCACTTTGTGATGAACAGTGAATATCAAGATAGAGTACTTTGTGATGAATAGGGAGTACTAGAATATGAGCAACACTTTGTGATGAACAGTGAGTGCAAATGTGAGTAACACTTTGTGATGAACAGGGAGTGCCACACACGTAGTACTTTGTGATGAACAGGGAGTACCACTAGGATAGAAGCAACACTTTGTGATGAACAGTGAGTGTCACTAGGGTAGATAGCCATATGCATTTAGATAAAAAGTAGCATTTTGTGATGAACAGTGAATGCCACTATGACTGACATGATTGATTTGCTTGACTATAGGAGTATTTGCCGATGTTGGAGTCACGGGAGAGATTCCTGTTGACACAGAGGTTGCGACCTGAGCTGACCTTTGAGGACCGAGTGGCTATTGAGGAGATGGGATTGAGACATGTTCTATATGTGCCTGAGTTTCGGGCGAACATGGGACTGTTGACTGTGCTGGCGGAGAGATGGCACTCTGAGACATGTACATTTCATTTGCCAATGGGTGAGATGACAGTCACCCTGGAGGATGTTTACAGGATACTACGGATATCGATCGATGGGGAGCTGATCCCATATGATCGAGATGGAGACAGGGATGCCCTTAGACGAGTGTTCCAAGATCTGGGACTGGAGATGAGGGCAGGACATGTGGCGTGGGACACTATGACAGCCACAGGGCTAGCGCTGCCAGCAGTGGTAGGAGGAGCGATCAGTGAGTTCCTGTGTCCGGATAGGGCGACATGAGGGTTGGCTGTGGGTTGGGGAGGAGCACTGGAGACATTGGTGACACAGCACACCAGATATGCTTGGGGGCCGTGTGTGCTGGCACACCTCTACTATGAGCTGCATCAGTTCGTATATCATGGATCAGTGGGATTGGGCTGTGGGGTGACATTGTTGCAGGTATGGGCTTATGAGCATCTACCAGTGACGAGGCCGATACACTTCAGAGGTAGGGGACATGGACGTAGCTTTGTGCACTTGTATGATATGATCATGTTACAGCCACGGATTGGCAGGTTGGAGCACTGGCGACGAGTGATAGATGATATTGATGTGGTCATATGGAGGCCATATCTGGGATGCGAGCAGCGAGAGGATGATGTAGTTGAGCTTCCTTACACCTTCTGGAGCAGGTATCTGATTGGGCGGATGCCCTATGTGCTGGAGAGGCAGCTAGTGGAAAGGGTTGGCCGGCAGCTTGACAGGATCCAGAGGATGCCACGGGGCTCAAGCATGTATGCACGGACTGTGAGAGATCAGGCACAGTTTGGGCCCTTGTTGTCATATGATCAAGCAGTTACGCAGCTGGTAGAGATGATGCCCCTACCCTGGGACATGTGGCCAGAGACTGAGGATGCCGGCATGGATGCCGAGTACACAACATACTGGGCAGAGCATCCATTCCCATGTTTGACGGATCTGGGAGAGCCATTGGATGGAGATGGGGGTGGGGATGATGATGATGGTGGAGGTGATGGGGGCAGAGGCCAACGGAGGAGGAGGGGAGCAGTTGGAGAGCAAAGGGTTGCACCACGGAGGGAGGGTGGAGAGGAGAGACAGGCTCGGGTGGTGAGGGGTCGTGGTGGATTGTCGCTACAGGTGCCAGCAACACAGGGTCCCAGATAGGTACAGGTACAGGGACAGGGACAGATACAGGGACAGTTACCAGTACAGGTACAGGCAGAGGGGTAGGCACCCGTACAGGGGGAGCCATAGGCAGAGGTGGAGGGGGCTGACGCAGAGGAGGATGAGCTGATAGAGCTGAGGGAGATCTGCCAGGGACAGGCAGATGAGATCCAGGAGTTGGAGAGGGAGAGGGATTGGCTCAAGAGGAGGCTCAGAGATACTGAGCGGGAGCGAGATCAGGCTATTCAGCGTTATACAGAGGTTGAGACAGCGCTGAGGGTGGGGAGACAGGCAGCGGAGGACACAGGGGTAGGATATGCTTATGTCCTGCGGGCAGGGGCGAATATTGCCTACTGGCGGGATCTCTATTATGGTGCAGTGCCAACGGATCAGCAGGCGAGGAGCTTCCATAGACCGTCGCGTACAGCGACAGCTACAGGAGGGAGCCGGAGGAGACAAGCATCGAGTGGTGGGGTTATGGGTCCTCCACCACAACCAGATAGAGGAGACAGGAGGGATGATCCTGGGCGGGTCCTTCAGGGGCTCAGATTCTGTCGAGGCCAGGCGGCTCCGAGGGAGGGAGTTCATCATAGCCATATAGGGCTCCCTATGTATCAGTATTGTACCATTTTTGTATGATGATGTAGACACCTGCGGGTGCTTTTGTAGCCATATGATTTTAACATCATTGTATCATGACACTGTATAATTATATATATATGAGATGATTCATCTTTGCGGCAGCTATATGCATGCGTACCTATGTGATGAGATGTTCTTATGTGATGCTTATGATATGGATGCAAATATGTACATGATGCAATGTAATATTTGTTCTTTTATGTTTTATATGTTATGCCAATGCAAATGTGAATGTATGTAATGCAGATGAATATGATAATGCAAATGTAAATTGTGCTAACAGGTGTTATGTGTAGGATGTGATGCAGTTGTGATATCTATATGTATGTATGAAATGCTTTTATGTGGTGATGTAGGTGCAACTACATGAAATGCAAATGTTTTTGGTGTGTCATTATACTCAGTCATGTGATAGCAGGCTACGCGGACTCGAGAAGGATGATGGAAGGCAATCAAGAAAGGGGGATGAAAGACAGGAGATATGAAAGTGAAAGAGCTTCTTGTGCGTTATCATCATTGAGCTTTATTATGGCAAAATAGGTTATGACAATCGAGGCATATGTTTGACCCAGAAAGTCATTGCACCTATTTGCATGGAGATAAGACAGTTACAAACAAGGAATGCCCCACTTCACACTAGACTCACAGTGTCCTCATATCCTTGGACAAGTCATAGCATTACTAAGAGACAATCCATAGATAGCAAAGAAAAATAGGTGACGATACCCCATCCTCGCCTTTCTAGTCAAAGACATCCTGGAGATAGAATCTCTAGTCAAAGACATCCTAGAAAAGCTAAAAGACATGTCACCAAAAAGATAAAATCAAAAGAAAATCAAGACTCGACACCAACATCCATTGCAGTCCTCAAGTTTAGTGTCTCTTGTCACTTGTATAAGTCTTATTTGATTGTGGTCACAATGTTTACTTTCACAGAAAGGATAGATAGTGTGAGGCCTCACCTCGACTCAGTCTGACATTCAGTGGATTTTATATTTAGACTATTATGGATACTTTATTTTGATGCATTTTGAGACTTAGAACTTATATGATTTCAGGATTTGGATAACATTGCTATGATTTGATGATTTACTTACATGCTTTATGAGATAGAACACTACATGATTGTTAGATAGAATGATATTTCAATGATAGATGTCGTTATTGAATTTGCAGGACTTTACCTTGAATATAGAACTATGATGTATGGTTAGTTTATGTGAATTGAGATGAAATTGCTTATGTGAAATTGCTTGGTAAAAGTTGTATTTGATATGTGCAGATGAAAATTGTATGCAAGTAATGATGTGTATTGCTATATTATTGAATTATATCATATATGGATATTTGGAAGTACTAATGTGTAAATTGAGATGCGCAGGAAATTTACCATGTGACCATGGAAAATTACGGAGAATCAAACCTAGACTTATGTATGTTTGTAAGCCAGGGTTTGTCTATTTGGAGAGACAACACCCCGTTTGTGTTGTATTTTATTCGTAACAGTATATGTTGCATGAGTGTTAAGTGTTATTTAAATTTATTGTGTAAAAACCACAAGAGACAATTTCATGTTTTATTTTTGTAAAAATGTTTTATTTGTGTCACTTGACATGTGTGGATTTAAGTTTAAATGTTTTATTTTGTCTCTTGGTGGGAAAGTGTTTAATTATAGTTTTTCTTAAATAAAATAATGTGTTGTCATAAATACTTTGGGAATATAATAATTGGGGTGGTCAACTTATGTTTGACCCGAAAATAAACTTCAGAGGGGTTTAAAATGGGTTAAATGAACACCTAGGGGTAGTTTAATAGGGTTTCCTAAAGCCCATAAGGTATACCTAGGGGTTAGAGGTAATTTTAGGCAAGTTTCTACTTTATAATGATCTTTTTAACGCTTTAAAATTTGATTTTTTTGAGTTGAGCGAAAATTGAAAATTAGAAGTTAAATCTAATCAAGATTTTTCCTTTTGGAATGAGAGTCTTTTTGCATTATTGCTTTCTTTCCTTTTTGGTTTTTAGAAACCTGTGAGAACTCTGAGAATGAGCTTCTTAAGCAAGATTTTTGAGAATTGGAGGGTAATAACCCACTCTCCATTTTTGGAGACGAGAAATTTTGATTAGAAAAATAATGTTATGGAATAGAAAAATTGAATAAGGGTAGAAGGAAAAAAATTCGTGGATTGGGCAGCTCTTCATCAAATATCATAATACCTTTAGGCAGATTAAGGTTGGTTTCAGTTATTCATTTTAATGTTTTCTTCTTGCTTATGTCTGGATGTATGTTGGTGAAAGAAATCTATGTTCTTGTATGTTTTTGTAAAAAAAATCTTCTTGGTATTCTTGCATTATGATTTGTATGTGTTTTGGGAGTTTTCTCAAGACCTCTTACTCTTGGGAGAGAAGAGGATCTTGAGGGTGGTAGCAGTGACAACCCTCGAGTGAGAGACTCTCTTTGAGAGCGATCACAAGGGATCTTTGTTGTGACCCTTGCTGCATGGCTTGTTTGTGCAATGGGGGTCATAAGGAGGGATATAAGGCTAGAATGCCTTTGGGGGGCATAAGGAATAAGGGGTTGAGATTCTTGATATTATTATTGTGCCATGAGGTGGCTTCTTGTTTATTTCATACTTGCAGTTCTCCTCAGGGAATTGGTCCACTACCACCCTTTGAAAATGTTCATCACCAAAGTGTGGTGCTGTGAAAGCCAAGTTGGGAATGTGTCTGGAATATCTGTATGCATTTGCTTTCTATGTGTTTGCCTGTTTGTTACCCGTCTAGGAATTGGTTCTCCGAGCTCGGGGGTGGCTACCAGTTAGCCTAGGCTGGGAGGTGAGCACTCCGTGGTCATATTTGTGTTTCTATTATGTAGGAAAGTCAAGAGAAGAGGATAGGTGCCATGAAAAGATACAGAAGATTATTGTTGAAGATACTTTATTCAGTTGCAGATATTTGTTTAAATTTGTTATAGAAGTATGCCTCATTCATAGAAAAGAGAAGCAAGTTGTAATTCTTGAAAATAGACTTGAAGTTTTATTGTTGTGGCTATACAAAGAAACATCCAGTGCAATTTGCAAAATATCTTAGAGTTGTAAAAAGAAAAGCTTGTTTTATATCTACTTCTGATTTTTAGAAGAAAAAAAAGTTGTTTTGAGTTACATGCAAAAGCTTCTTTGTATTATGGAGAAAAAGAATAGATTTCATTTAAATTTTATCTATATTTTACTTGTGGCAAAATAGGAGTTTATTTATGCTGAAAGATCTTAAGTATTTTAAAGAAAAAAAAAAGATGTTTTATGTAAATATTTTATTAGAGAAAAAAATCAATGAATCTTTGTACTCTAGAGATGTATATTGTATTTCTTAAAAAGTATTTCTAAATTGTATTTTTAGTTAGTGTTGATTAAAAAACACTTATTATATATATATATATGTTTCTCAATTAACTTAATGCTTTTCCTTTGTTTTATTAATTTAAAATTGTTGCATGTAAATCTTTTTTAAAAATATATATATATATATATATTGGAATATTTTCACCCTTTTTAACTATGATTATAAATTTATATAAATATAAATATATATATATATATATATATAAATATATATATATAATATATTTAAAAAAAAAAAAAAATTTAAAAAAAAGAAATTTTTGGGTCCACGCAGACCCCACTGTGTGTATGCACAGTGAGGGCCGCGCGGTGCCCACTGTGTGCACACACAGTGGAGCCGCTTCGGCTCCCACTGTGTGGACACACAGTGGACGGCCGCGGTCGCCACTGTGTGGCCACACAGTGGGGAAGCCGCTAGCGGCGCCCACTGTGTGGACACACAGTGGTGCCGCGGCGCCCACTGTGCGCCCACATAGTGGCGTCTCAGCCCTCTTCCAGTCGCCCTCCCCACCGCCTTCAACGACCTGCAACCAAAAAAAAAAGGCCGTCACGGGGTTCGGCCCTGCTAAAAAAGATTTCACAGTGTTTTAAAAAAAAAGAGAATTAAACCCTAGCCCCGGGTAGGGCTAGGGTAAAAGGATTAAAATAATAGAATAGTTTCATAGTTAGTAATATATCTATATAAAAGAAATAATAATAATGTGAAACCCTATTTAGGGTTGGAGAGAAAATTAACTATTATTTTGGGGAGACAATTTTTAAAAGGTTTAAAATAATATATATATATATATATTATATTTATATATATATATATATATATATATATATATATATATATTCTGGTTATAAATTGGGTAAGTATATAAAAAAGTTTAAAACATTTAAAAGTATATAATGGAGTTTTTTTTTTTAGATAGTTAAATACCTCCGTATGAATACTCATAAGAAGTAAAAATAAAGTGAAATAAATAAATTATCGGAGGTAAGCCTAGCTTTTATAATTTTAGATGTATTTAATAATGTCCCGTGTAATTTAATTAGAGTATTTAAAATTTAAATTGGATGTTTAGACTATATGTCTTATTGGAGATTAAATTAAATTTTCCTCTCCTATTCTTTTAGCTTGATTGATTTAATAAACCTAATGACTAGGTATCTCGTGGAGATAAAATTATACCAGTTAGTTTTCCGCAGATAATATTTAACAAACTCAAATTTAATTATGGAAATTTCTATAACACTTGTCGTGCGAGTGATTAATTAGTATGTTTTAAAAAAAAAATTTGTTCCGTTTTGTCCTAAATTTTGGGCATGACAGATAGCACTGACCCATAATGTTGTCTGAGTCTGTTGAAAGATTTGATTTTGTTGAAGCCCATTGTTGCTGCTGTGTCTCATGTGAAACTAACTGAATCCATGAAACTGATACATTATTGTGGAGAAGATGAAACTTTATTGCAGATCTGTGAAGCAAATGTTGCTTTATTGCAAATTGTGCGCGGATAGATTGAAGGAAGCTGGAAGAAATTGTACTCCTCGAAACATGTGATGTTCTCAGTTCCACACCCATTACTAGATGTAGGATTTTGCCTTAGCCACAGATAGGATCTGATTTATTATGGATGGAAAGGGATGAAAAGGGAGGTTTATTATGAATGGCTAACCAATCTTAGGGAGATCAATAACAAGCCATGATGGGAATGGGTAAGTTTATTATGAACGAATTGGTCGTGAGTGTGTGCAAAGTGAATCCTAAAGGAGGGAGGAGCAATGTCTCTACGCATGGCACTGGTGACCCAGTTTTCACCATGGTACTTGCCCAGGGCACCACCGAAGTGGTTTTCACCGTTGGACGAAATTATTTCTCTTTACTTTTTTCGATTTTTCAATGTTTTTTGTGTCACAAGGCGCCTGTTTGCCAGGTTTTCACCAAGTAACGATTTTTTTTGTTTTATAATTTTTTTTTGTATTTTTAAATTTTTTGATTTTTTTTTATTTTATTTTATTTTTTTTTATATTTTTGAATTTTTTTTTTTTTTTTTGTATTTTTGAATTAGGATACTCTGAAAAGCTATGTGTAAAACCAGTGAAGGTGCATGCTATTGATAGGATCCTCCAAAGGTTCACCTTCTGTAGTTAAGAGCTGATATGCCCCAGATCCATATGCTGCTATAATGATGTAAGGACCAAGCCAATTTGGTTCAAACTTGCCCTTCTTCTCTCTGTCTTGCTAATTTTTGGGATTTTCTTTGAGGACCAAATCTCCTACCTCAAATGTGTGAGGCTTGACCCTATGATTGTTGCTGCAACTCATTCGTTGTTGGTAAGCTTTGAGATGATTAAAAGCAGTTTGTCTTCGTTCATCCAGTAATTCAAGCTCTTGTAAGCGAGAGACCCTATAGTCTTCATCACTGATGATGTTTTTCAAAGAAACCCATAAAGAGGGTAGCTTGACCTCAATAGGCAAGATGGCTTTAGTGCCATAGACAAGTGAATAGGGTGTAGCTCCTGTAGGTGTGCGGACACTTATACGGTAGGCCCAAAGTGCGGGATTAAGTTGGATATGCCAATTACGACCAGCATCGTCGATTGTCTTCTTTAGGATTTTAAGGATTGTTTTATTAGATGCCTCAGCTTGGCCATTACCTTGGGGGTAATATGGTGTGAAGAAACGATGGGAAATATGGAAGCGGTCACAGAGTTCACGAACATCCTGATTTTTGAAGGGTTGCCCGTTATCAGTGATAATGGAAACAGGAATATCGTATCGGCAAATGATATAGTTGAGGATGAATGTAGCAATCTGTTTTCCTGTGACTTGTGTGAGAGGCACGGCTTCAATCCATTTTGTAAAATATTCTGTGGCAGTGATAATGAATTTATGACCATTGGAAGAAGGAGGGTGAATCTTGCCTATGAGATCGAGTCCCCACTGACAAAAGGGCCAAGGAGACGCAAGTGGTTGAAGTTCTTGTGTTGGCACATGTATGAGGTCTCCATGAATTTGGCATTGCTTACATTTCTTGACAAACTAATATGAGTCTTTTTCCATATTGGGCCAATAATATCCAGTCCTGATGAGTTTCTTGGCCAAGGTAGGACCACTAGCATGTGGACCACATATCCCTTCATGCACTTCACGTAACGCAATCTGAGCTTCGTCGCTTTCTAAACATCTAAGAAGAGTGCCATCTAGACCTCGCTGGTATAGGATATCAGCTAAAATGACATATCGAGAGGATTGGTGAATGAAAGTGCGACGTTGGTTATTTGATAGATCAGCAGGTAGAGTATTGTCACGTAGGTATGTGAAAATGGAACCATATAACTAAGATTCAGGACCGACAACACATATCGTCTCAGTAGGCATGATCTCATATGAAGGAACCAAAAGGTTATCCACCAAGAACTCATAGCGGGTCTCGTTTGGAGGTAAATCAATCAGGGAAGCAATCGTAGCCATGGAATCTGCGGCGCGATTCTGCTCTCTTGGTATCTGCTCAAAGTCTATCTTTGTGAAGTGTTGTTTCAGGTCATCCACCATTTGTTTATAATGCAGTAATTTTTCATCTTTTGTTTGGTAATCATCAGTTGCTTGATGGATGACAAGTTGGGAGTCCCCAAAAACACGAAGTTCTTGGATCTTCCACTGAACTACAATTTGTAATATTGTTGTTAATGCCTCATATTCCGCTATATTGTTAGTGCAAGGAAATGATAAGCAGTATGATTTTGGTATAGAATCCCCTTGAGGAGTTATAAAGAGGATGCCAGCTCCTACCCCATGCTGTGTGTATGAGCCGTCGAAGTACAGTTGCAATGGCTTTGCATGTGACATTGTCAAAATGGATTCATCTGGAAATTCTGAACTTAGAGGAACATCATCTACCATGGGAGCATCTGCTAATTGATCTGCGATGGCTTGTCCTTTTATTGATTTTCTGTCCACATACTTGATGTCGAATTCACTCAGGATCATTACCCATTTGGCCAATCGCCCAGTAAGTGTTGCTTTATTGAGAAGGTATTTCAATGGGTCTATCCTTGCAACTAACTTAGTCTTATGAGTAAGCATGTAATGTCATAATTTATGTGAAGCAAAGACCACGACGAGACATGCACGCTCAATTGGTGTGTAGTTTAGTTCATATCCTACCAATGTGCGACTGACATAGTAAACTGCTTTTTCTTTGCCCTTAGCAATTTGTTGTGCTAAGAGTGCCCCCAGTGCTGTTGGAGTAGCTGATATGTATAGTAACAGTGGTTGATTTGGAACTGGTGGCATCAGAACTAGCAGATTTAGAAGATAATCTTTGAGCGTCTGGAAAGCCTGTTGATAGTTATCATCCCATTTGAATTTGATGTTTTTATGTAGCAGGTGCTGAAAAGGATTACACTTATCTGCAAGTTGTGCTATGAATCATCGGATGGACTGGAGTCTGCCTTGTAAGGATCGAAGTTGACTGATATTTCTTGGTGGTTGCATCTCCAAGATGGCCTTGACTTTTGCTGGATCAGCTTCAATTCCTCTTTTGGATACAATGAATCCTAGGAGCTTCCCGGAGGTTACTCCAAAGACACATTTCTTGGGGTTTAATCTTACTTTGTATTTTTCCAACCAATCAAAGATGACTGAAAGTATATCCAAATGTGTATTTCTATCTATTGATTTGCCCAAGAGGTCGTCAACATAATCTTCCACAGTTACGTGCATGAGATCATGAAAGATAGTAGTCATGGCTCTTTGATATGTAGCACCCGCATTCTTTTGCCCGAAAGGCATGACATTCCAGCAGAAAGTTCCCCACGGACAAGTAAATGATGTTTTGTGTTGATCCTCGGGTGCGATCCTTATTTGATTATAACCAGAGAATCCATCCATCAATGATAACATTTCATGACCTATTGTGAGATCAACAATCAAGTCAATATTTGGTAATGGGAAGTCATCCTTTGGACAAGCTTTGTTGATGTCTCTGAAATCTGTGCAAATTCTGATGCTGTGATCTGGTTTACTGACAGGTACTAAGTTGCATATCCATTCGGGATAATCGATTGGGCGTATGAATCCGACATCCAATAACTTCTCAAGTTCCGCTTTGACTAGTAATGCCACTTGTGGATGCATTTTTCTTAATTTCTATTTTACTGGTTTTGCCTCTGGTTTGACTATCAAATGATGCATTACCAAATCTGGATCCAATCTAGGCATATCAGCGTATGACCAGGCAAAATTGATTTGTCGTTCTTTGAAGAAACTTATGAATTTTGACCTTTCGGACTCTGTCAATGATTGAGCTAGGAATATGTTGTGTGGAACCTCTTCTGTACCAATGTTTGTTTTGATAGTCTCCTCTACCAACATGGATGACTTTTCCTCATATGATGCTGGGAGAATGTCGAGCCTTCCATCTTCGGGTGCCTCAGAGAGGTTTTCGCCCTCAGATACGTCCTTTCTTTTTACTTTTTTGGGGTCAGACAGTGCCACGGTGTGGTTTTCGCCATAAGACCCTTGATATGTTCTTATTTTCACATTTTTGCGACTAGAAGGTCCGACACCCTCACCAAAATATGCCTCGCTGTTGAGTTCTATAGTGTATCCCACTTTATGGTCCCCAGGAGGAAGATTATCTCGTATCCCCAAATAGTCAGTAAAAGCTTCATCATTTTGGAATGTGTCAAACTATGTAGGTCCTTCATGATCCCAGTCAATGAGTTGGTGGTGAACAAGGGGAAGGCCGTTAATGTCTTCGAAGTTAGCGGAGCTGAGAGTGAAGATGCAGTTATATTCGGGTATGTCAAGGTAATTATCGAGGTCATCGATGGCACTCTCCTCATCACTCTCGATCGCGAGCGAATCCAAATTATCATCACTAGTAGCGCATTCTGGGATAGGTGTTCTCATCCTATGTGATTTCAACCTAGAACCTTGAGACAAGGACTGTGTGGAATCCTCATGGGTTGTTTCTTGACCGACTCTAAACTTGTTATAAAATTCCTCTTCTTCTGTTGGTTCATCTGGCTCTCTGAATATCTCGGTGAGCTCGTAGTCATTGGAAGACTTGTCAGAACCCCATTCCCATTCATTGGAATCTGTGGAATAGCGATCCTCTTGTTGAATTTTGGTAGCTTTGATTTGTAAGGCTTCTTCTATCCTTTGGGTGTGGACCTTGGAAGTTAAGAAACCAAGTCCTTTCGAGCATTCCTTTTTGAAAGTCAATTCAGGTTGTAAAGGTTCAATGATGCCTTCCTTTCGTAACCCAAGAGGGCTTTTTCCATCATACCCGAATTTTTGTAGAATTTTGAAGCCTTTGTCATATTTCTCACATGGTAGACTAATGTGATCTTGTGTGTTGTCTTCATTGTCTCTGAAAAGCATTTGGTATAAATCTTCCTCTTCTAGTTCACCCCATCTTTGAAAGGTAGTAGGGTCCCATTTGAGTATCATGATGGATACTTGCTTGTTAGGATGTGGTCTTCCATATTCTTTTGGGGAACTTATGACTTGTCGTAAGTACATGGTCTGATTTAAAGTATATTCCCCCATGCCCTTGTCTTGAAACTTGCCTTTAAGCTCACCTTGTTTTGATGTCGAAGGTTTTAACGACTCAGGATCAATGTACGCCGACGAAGGAACAACCTCACGATTACTGGGAATGATGGTCTCGGTCTTTGATTTCAGGTTATTGTAGTATATGAATGGATTAGGATCACCGTTAACTATTACTTCCACTCCATTATGAGGAAACTTAATGCATTGGTGATATGTGGATGGGACTGCCCTCATTTCATGAATCCAAGGGCGTCCTAGCAATATGTTATAAGTGAGATCTAAATCCAGGACTTGACAAACCACATCCTTTGTAACTGGCCCAACTCTGAGAGGTAAGGTGACTGTGCCCTTGGATGAACGCTCTTCATCATCATATGCCTTAATGGTAATTTTGTTTGTAGAATTCACAGCTTTATCAAAATATCCCAATTGTGTAATAGTGTTCAATGTGCAAATGTTTAGACTTGCTCCTCCATCTATCAGGACTCCTTTATTCAATGTTTATGTATGAAGGCTTCAATGTGTAATGGTGCATTATGTGGCTGACTTATGGAGGCATCATCAGCTTCTGTGAAAGTAAGGGAATGTGGAATGGAAAGGTATCCCACCATGGCTTGAAACTGGTCCACATTCAGATCAGTAGGAACAGCAGTATCTCTCAAGATTTTGTCAAGAATGGATTTATGTGCGGGAGATATGCGTAATAGCTCAAGGATGGAGATGAGTGCGGGTGTCTTCCCTAACTGTTCTACAAGGTCATACTCAGGTTTGGTTGATGAAGAAGCGATGTTTTTAGTTGGAGCACCTTGCAAAGTGATTTTACCTCGGCGGGTTGTAACATGACATTTAGAGGTAGGTTCAGAAGAAGATCCAACACCTTTTAGGACAATCCTGGGTCTCCGAGTAGAATTCTCATACATTTTGTCCTTGATGATAATGGTAGAGACATAATTGTCCATCGAGATGTGATTGATAGTTGAATCATAGTTGTAGGATGGTCTGGTATAGTTGGTTTGATCCTCTGTGGCTTTAGCTTTTCCCTTGTCATGTTTTGGGAATGGTTCCTTAAACATCTCATGTTCTTGATTGGAGGAATGTCCCTCAATCTCAATGTCACCTCTATCAATGAGATCTTGTATGATGTTCTTCAGTCGATGAAAATTTCCTGTCTTATGACCCTTTCTCTTATGAAATTCACAATACTCATCATCGTTCCACCAATTTGGTTTAACCTTTGGTTCATATGGAGGAAAATCTGGAATTGTGATTACCTTGTTTGCCACTAGCTTCTTGAAAATTGACTCAAGTGGTTCTCCCAATGGGGTGTACTTCCTTCATGATCTGGAAGTTGTTTGAATATTCACTTGATTGTTTGTAGAACTTGATCCCGAAAAGATGAATTTGGGTCGCACTGTATTGGCATCAACAACACCTTCATTGACTATGTTCTTGTTTTTATTCCAAAATCTTGGCTTGTCTTTTCCTTTAAAGTCATCTTTGTTTTCCTTGAATATCTTGATGACTCCTTGTTCAATTAGGACCTTTTCTGTCGCTAAGCCTTTTTCAATAACGTCCTTGAAGGTGGACAAACAAGGTTTTCTTAGATCATAGCCAATGTCTTTGTTAACATTCTGGGTGAACATTTCTACCATTTGTTTTTGTGGAATTTCACAAGAGCATCTACTGGCTAGATTTCTCCATCTTTGTAAGAATGATGCAAAAGATTCTCCCTCTTTTTGCTTGGTGTTGCACAAAGTAGTGACTGATATGTCTATCTCTATGTTGTAGGAGAAATGTTGGATAAATGCCTCTACTAAGTCACCCCATGACTTAATACCAGGTGGAAGTTGGGAGAACCATTCCATAGCTTGATCACCTAGGCTTTGTGGGAATAATCTCATCAAATATGTCTCTTCTGCTACTACCTCAATGCAAGCTGTGAAAAATTGTCTTATGTGTGCCTTAGGATCCCCTTTTCCTCTATACTTATCAAATTTAGGCATCACAAAGTGTGTAGGAAATGGAGGCATTGGAATGCTCTTGTCAAATGGATAAGGACATATGTCTCTCATTGTGTATGTTGGCTTTGGTGTATTTATGTCCTCCATTTTCTTTTGTAAGTCCCTGATTTGTTGTTCCAAATTGTTCTTAGGTGGAGATTGACTTCTTGGACCATACCCTATGTTTGAGGCACCAATAGGAGGAGGAGCATGTTGCATATATGGATGATATTGATCATACACATGTTCATATGGAGGAGGTCTATAGTAATGTTGTGTATATGGACCACTTGGTATAGATTCATGTTGAGGAACACCATATCTATTTTGTGCATGTATACCATACTCTACAGGCATGTCATGTTCTAATGTGTTGCCCCCAAATTTGACACGGGGTTTCCTTGTGTCCAAATTTTGAGCATGCCTTTGAATATCCAATTGCTTTGGTGGTTGATCCTTAGCATTAGTATGTGATTGAGCATATCTGTCTACATAAGACTTACATAATGGTCTTCGAAGGTGAGTATCATATGCTTGACCATGTGTATGTGGGACCTCTGGTTTTTGAAGCAAAGATGATGGTGATTCAGGTACCATATGTGGTCCTCTATTGCCTCCACTATTAGGCCTTCTTTGATCCATGTTGGAGTGAGGTTGTTGCAAAGGTCGATTTTCCATTATTTGAGACATGTCAAAATCATGAGGTATCTTGGTTCCACTTTGTGCCATCATTTGTAAGAAGTATTGTCTATCCCTCCTCATTATTTCCTCAACCAATCGATTGAAATGGGGATTCATAATGGATTCTTCCACATCTACTGAATGTACAGAAAATTTGTCCATATTGTCATTGTTTGTAGCATTATTGTTTGTGGTGTCCATGTTCTCAACATTTGGAATGTTTCTATAGGCATCCATGTTAGGTAATGTAGTATGATCAGAATTGAAAAAGATATCATTCTCAAACTCATAAGAACTCATGTTTGCGGACTCTTGAGCCTTTTTAGTTTCTCTCCTAGATTTTTGAAGACGGGTTTCAACCATGAACTAGGTATTGACCAAGATGTGTGAGACTAGATGAAAATGGAAAAAGTATGGAAGACCAAAAGTTGGATGGAATGTAAATGAGTCTGAAGTGTACTTGCAATGTCCAAAGTGTAAGACCAAGTATGTATGTAGTAAAGTAGGTGTGACTTCCAAAGAGAGGATAGTTTCTCTTGATGAGATAAGTTGACCTTGACTCTAAGTAAGACCAAATGCGACCCAAAGGTAAGAAACCTTGATGAGGGACCACTTAGCAAAGTGTTGTTGTATGTAGTGTGTTGACAAAGTATAGTGAGGACAAGCAAGTGACCTTTTGACTCAAGTTTAGACAAATGTGATTGTAATGTAAGGTGTAAAGCAATGATGGATTTTGTGAGACCCAAAGACAGGTTGAATGCTAGATGAAATCCTAGAGAAATGACCTAGAAAGCTTAAGAATTCTGAAACTGACTGTGTTTGTTTGTTGGACTGTAACAGTTTTTCAATTCTAAACACAGACGTGCCTGTATACTTCATAGACGCAGTTTCCTAATGCAGACGCGGCTCTGTTTAATACAGACGCGTTTTTGAGATTTTTTTTGCAAAGTGTAATGTTGATTCTATGAACATAGATGCGTTTCTGCCCTGCACAGACGTGGTTATACAACACAAACGCTATTATGTCTGACACAGACGCGTTTCTGTAAAATTTGTGCAATTTTTTCCAATCTGTGAAGTCATTTTGTTGTGACCAAATCTGACTGTTTGACTGTTTTTTGTGACAAGAGGACACAGTATTGATGAAGACCCCAATGTTTGCAAGTGTCTAGACTCAAAATGACTCCTAGAAAAGTGTGTTGTTTGATGTAAGAATGTTTTGCATACACTTGAAGACACAAAAGACACAATGTTTTGTTGTTTGGTCTTGAATGTTTTGAATGTTTAAAATAAGTCAAGCACAATTCTTATGGTTGGCCAAGACGATAGTTGTTGATCCCACATGGGGTTTTACCCCCGAGGCTACGCTATTCAGAGCGGATACTTAGATGCTTGACCTCACTGGCTCCACCCTCGGCACTCACTTCTCGGGTCAGCCAAGCATCAGTCCCCATGAAAACTCCTCATGGCAAACTTTGTGTCTCTACTAAGAACCATATGTGTGTGGGCCGCTACCAGAGGTCTGACCTCCTGCCCCAACAACTAGAAGGATTTGGGCTTCTAAAACAAAAAGGTGCTAGTAAGGGTATCCGCTCGTGTGGCCATACATGCGGCACTTTCAGCTCTATAAATACAAAAGGCTCCCAGCCGGTAGGGGTTACGCCCTACAAATGATCAAATAAATTTGATCAAATGGGTTTATAGGGATACATAGTGTCGGTATGAACTAATCAGCACATGTTATCCATAGTTTTCACCATGAATACATTTGTTTATAGTGGTTCGAAAGAGGTGGGTTTTCCTTGCTACCACTTGGGTCGTTCTCTTCTCACTAGTAGTCCTAATGACCACACGGGAAGATAGGCCCTCTAAAGATTAAACAAAAAGAGCCTATTGCTCAAGACACAAAAGACAATGATTCAATTTTAGTGCACCAATTGAAGTGTTTGCTAGTCTATGAAAATAAGGCACACAATAAAAATCCAAAAACCCTCGCCAAGGACCTGCAACAAAGAGTTGTTAGTAGTTTGGATTGTTTCAAATGATCACCCCTTCTTGCAAGCACACAAGTTAGGTAAATTTTAAACCCAAAAGACTTTGTGAAAATAGGGGCCTTCAACCAAACGATTTGGCTTTCAAGACAAGCTGCACCAATTTCGTTAGCTAGATCTGAAAATGTTAGCTCAAAATAAACCAGATCTGAAACCCTAAATGCAAAATCCAAAAGCTGAATCAATAAAAACCCAAAATTTGAAACTGGTGAACACAAACGCGATTACCCTAAACATAGACGTGACTGGGTGAAAGAGACGTGGTTCTGTGAGACACAAACGTGATTACAGAACGCAGACGCATCTTATGGACCCAGACGTGGCTAAAAACAATGCAGATGCGATTTTATAACACAAACGCGCTTTCCTGGAACCTGCAAAATAAAATATTGCCAATAACACAGACGCGACTCCAGATGTCGCAAACGCGCCAGAAAATCAAAAACGCGATCCGAAAGTGCGCAGACGTGAAAATATCAAAATGCTATCGAAAACATCAGATCTGCAACTTCAAAATACAAAATCTGCAACAAGGATGTCAACTGCAAAAGGGACAAGAGTCCCACCGGGCATACCAAAATGTATATGGTGAAAATGGATGACAACAATAATGATATTGAAAGGCTAAATGAATTCAACCACAAAACCCTAGCCTAACAACAACAAAGATCCACCATAACATATGAAGATTACCTAAGACAATGCAAATCAAACGAAATCACAAAGATTATACCATCACATGTCCAATAGGGTTTGAGTCTCCATTCTTCCTATCTCCATTGATCTTGCTTGATATATTTGCTCTCAGATTTTATGTGCACAAGAGCTCAACAAAGAACAGAATGTGGTTGCTAGTAGGATCGTAGTGTAGTCAAGTGCATAAAAGATGATTAGAATGCATAGAACCATTAGGGTTTGATAATGAAGGAAGCATCTCCTTATATAGAAGACACTATATGAAATGGAGGGATAAGATTGAGAGGTGTAAAAGGCGGTCGGCTATGATTAGAGGGTAGGTAAAAGAAATAATAAAATAATGAAAGGGGTAGGTAGTGTATGAATTAAGAGATGAATGACATGTGTCATGGGTAGAAAAGGTTAATGAATTAATTAAATAACTAAATATTTATTTAATTAATAGAAGAAGTGGGATCAATTAAATAAATAAAATATTTATTTAATTTAGGAAAAGGATAATTTAAATAAATAAATGTATTTATTTAAATGAGAAATAAGGCTAGAAGAGGATAAATGAATTAATTAAATAAATAAAGATTTATTTAATTAATAGAAGAATTAAGCTTAGATAATTAAATAAATAAAATATTTATTTAATTAGACATGACAATTTTAGGTGTCTACAATATCCAATTGACTTATTTCAGAGGTGCAGTCCTCTGCATTTGTGTCTTTATGCAGATATGGTAGTGAAATTTTTGGTATTCTTATTATCATCATTTGATATTGTTGTATTCATGGTATTGGTGATTTGGAAGTCGTGCTCCAAATGTTGTGCTCCAAAAGTGAATTCGATTATGTGGTGTTGAACAACTCTTTGCACTTTGGTTTTGTTTGATTTCTTGATTTTTGATGATAATCTTTTGATGACTCATTTTTCATGTCTTTAACCTTGTAATGTTGAGCTGGATTGTGTTCGTTGTGCTCCTATAGCATGTTATTGTGTAAATTTGAGTATATGCTTAATTTGGGTTAGGCCAACCTTTAAAGATTATGTTGATGGTTTTGCTTTGATGATTGTAGAATGTGATTTGACCATTGAAATATCATTTGGAAAAATGTTATTGAGGCTGACTTGATGTATATTCCTATTGACATATATATATATGATCACTTTTTTCTTGATGGGTGAGAAGTATGAGATGGATGAATTGCGATAAAGTGAAGAATAAGGTGGTAAGCAATAAAGAAAAGAAGTTGATTTTGAATGAGTAAAAAGGGATAAATCTACCATGACAGTATTTTGGAGTAGGTAGATAGAGAAGTGATTTGTAGAGTTTCTTAACTGGATCTATTGCAAACAATTGGTGTGTCATTTGAGCTTAACAAAAATTGATTTCATGCATATGTAGATGCCATTTTCTCAATTTATTTCTTTAGTTTCTGGCAATGAGTTGTTGTAATCCAAGAAATGAGCCCTCTGATGGTGAGCTTCTTTTGTAATCCCATATAACAAATTATATTATCTTGAGAGTTAACCTTCTCTGTGGTTTTTCACATATAAAATATGGTGTCTCTCTTTGTGTATGTTGTGCATTTGACTTCTATTGCATATTTCATTTCATGCTAAGGATATCTAAGATCAAATTAAGTTTTAGATTATCAGGTTGTTTTATTTTGAGAATATTGATTTAATCCACCCCTCTTGGTATTTCAGTTTGTTCAACATACTTGACCTCTCCTTCATTTTCTTAATGATGCTTGATTGCTTGCTCAAGTTGGAAAAGTATTAGAAACTTGTAGAGATATGTTTAAAATGAGGGGTTAAGACTTGATTTTATACCTATCCTCATAAAATGTGTTGAATATTATGAAGAATGCTAACATTGGATATCATTTCCTGCTCAGCTTTTTTTTTATAATTGAAGGATTCAAATTGGTCTCCTTTTGGCCTAGACTATGGTGCCTAGCACCCTAGTCCATGAGGACTAGGGTGCCAAGCTTCCTAGTCCAGTCCTTTTGGATTGGGCAAAAGTTAGGAAGTAGCATCAAAGAGCATGTATGATAGAAACACTAAAGTGATTCCCAAGTGAGTATGAAATTGTATGAGGATACAACTTACAACACTACAAATATAAAATTATTCTATATTAATTTTATGAGAAAATATAGTATGAAGTGGTATAATTGATTTGTAGAAGCTAGTATCATTCTAGAGTGAAACACGCATATCTAAAATAAAATTTAGAACAATAATTTAAGAGAGAGATTTATATAAAGCTTTCCATACCATACAAAAATCCTTCCAAGAAATTATAGGGTCAAAAAAATTAAAAACCAATGTATTTCTAGAAATAAAAATAGTAAGAAGATAATTTCAATATTTGAACCTTAAAATGGAGATCAACATTTTTAACCAAGAAGAATCCATATTGTAGAAACCTAAAATTGATTATTATATTTGATCTAATTTACCTTAATTTTTCTTATTTCTAATCCTCTATAATAATCAAATAATATTTTTATTATTTAATTAGTATTCCCTATTTGTATCGTTGTCCTCATCCAGTTTATTTTATATTCTTAAGTTCAATCCCAAGGTATAATTATTTACCCAACCTTACCTCTCATCTCATTTCTTCCAAATGAAATAAATAAAGAAATTTTATTTATTTAATTCCTCTTCCAAGTGTCACATCCTCCATCACTTTTTGTTATCTTGTAATCTCTACATAGTACACCCCCCAATTATGTGTACATACTTAATCCTTGATTAAGTGAGGTGAAATTCCATCTCACCTTTCTCCACCCATAATTCTCCTCCATAATTTTTTCCCCTTTTTTAAAATAACCCATTTCCTTGGAGGCATGGGTCTTTCTTCAAAAACTATTCAAAAGGAATTTGAAATTCCTTTATTTCACTCACTTGCTCGATTTTTGAGTGAACACTCAAATTGATTGCATGGAAAAATCACACACAACAAAGATTCTAATAAAGTCCATTTTCATTAAATTCTATGTTTTTTATGACTATCTAGGCCTAATTAAACTATACTTGTATCTGTGTTTGGTTGGTCCTATTATAATTAGTGTTCACATTAAATATAATTTTTACATGCACACATATTTGGCATGCCTAGTGATACCCATGCCATGGGTCAAATAATCAAAATTTTCTTGTTTTAGTTTTCATGCATTGTAGGTTCAAATAAGTCAATGCACCTTTGGATCAATAAATACATCTTATGAATAATTGCTAACATTAAAATTTAAGTGAACTTGTTATCTATAACTCTAGGTAGATTATTAGTGAGTATGCCATGGGATCAATGGTCATACTATGTTAATCAACAATAGAGTGGCATCTTAGGTGAATACATTGGAGTCAAACTCAAAGGGGGGCTTCACCAAAAACATCTTTTTAAATCCATGGTATTGTTCTATATTTTAGAAAGAGCATATATTGGGGGCTTGATTAAATCCACTTACAAATAGATTCTTTACATGGTAGTGGTGGTCTGAGGTATATCTTGGTTAATTTTTTTCATACTAGTCAAATTTAATAAATTTTGGCCATTGACCGACTCACTCATTATGTGTGTGATCAACCTAGCATTGTAGCAATTATTACTTTAATGCTAATGTAATAGAAACTATTAACATATCTCTTGAAGTATCACATTTAAATATGCTTATTTTACCACTAATCTAGGGTCTAAATTAGCAAAGGGTCAATTAATGTGTTTCCCATGTTTGGAGTCATTTAAAGGCATATTCTCTATGATTGCAATATTTAGTAATTCTAGATATTAGAAACCTCATAATACTTTAATTCTTGTGAATCTAATCTAAAAGTGTTTGATCATGCACATCCTTTCTCCTTATTCTTTGAATAATCTTAGAGATCAAAAGATTCAAATGTCTCTCTCCCCTTAGGACACCTACTTGGGGATTTCATCAAGACAAGGGATGACCTCAACCAGATCTTTCAATGGGGTATAGAAAGGGGGTGAATGAAATTTGTACTTCAAGAAGTGGTCATATTTGTTTCTAGCTAATCATTAACACCCTTTCCATTGAAACTTGTGAGGTGAAGATTCTAGGAGGAACCCTCCTAGCTCAATCATTCATAGATAGGCCCTCTTTTTATGGAGTCACCCCTAATCGCCTATATTTAATATCCTAAGGATTTAAACCATCAATTAGTGTAGCATAGGGGATGCATATTGTACCCCAAATCTCACCACAATGTACCTCTAACCATTGAGATAGGAATCATTATAGACACATGTCTAAGTGTTACTTGGAAAGGAACTTCATGTGTACGTAGATTGTCCCTACCTATTCTACATCTAGTAGATGATATTAGTGCTTGTGTTGTGGGCCTGCACTAAATACCCAAGGATAATTGTGTGGAAATGATATACAAAAGAGGGTTAAAAGTAGCCACTTTTTTATGAATTCAGGTAAACATGAACTTGGATGAGTAATTTGAGATTCATGTGCTCAAAATTTGAAGATACAAAAATAACAAGATTTGAAGTACACTGAATTTAATTTAAACTATTAAAGTTTTAAAAAAATATCTATAATATTAATAGGATGAAATATTTTGTGCATGCATAAAGTTTTCCTATTTGATTTGGAAAAGAAATGGACTAATCTAACTATTAATTTAACTAGAACCAACCTCTCTTCCATAAAAAATTGGAATACAAATGGGCCAAAGGTGTTATTATTGACTAACTACAATAAAGCAAAGTCAAATAATATGGGTTCTATTCCTTTGTTCGTAGAAGATGGATTGCATGATTTTAATGCATGTTAAGTCTAAAATCACATGTATAATGATAATATAAACTGCTAAAACATAATTATCTAGAAACACAAAGAACTACTGAAATATAGAGAAATGAAACAGAGATATACAGGAGAACTATGAGATTTTGCCAAGATCTAGAGGTAATGGAAAGCATAAATAAGAGAGAACAAGATAGATGATAGGAATAAATTGTATTCTATCAAGATGCAAAATATGATCAACTTGATCATTACAAGATGTTCAATGATTGTCTGTTGTCCGTACAAACAATGTAGATGAGCCTTCTTATATAGGCAAGGCTAATGGATATGTGAGTACACAAACATGATATCTGGCTCAATAAGAAATAAGGGTAGGTAGGAAATAGGTGTGGGTAGGTAGGAGAAACAATATAATATTCCACATGAGGTGGAATGTAACAACAAGATAAGATCAACACCATAAAAGGTGAAAATTCTCCTATACACTCTATCCCAAAGTGGCACAAACACCCAAGTGTCTCATATCCAAACTACTATTAAATGCATGTACCTAAGTAAACTTAAGTAAGGTGTAATAATATCCATAATGAATAATTATTTACACCAACAAGAACTATGATTGCAAGAAGAGCCTAAATTTATACGCACAGTTAGAGGGTGATGTAGTCTATAGGGTGTTCGACTATATAGAAGTTGTTTACATCTAGGATTAGTAGACTTAGAACTCATGTTCCTAAAAATTATTTTCAAAATGTGTAGGACTAGGGCTCTTGGGACCCCTATCTAGGTATTTTCTCCCAAATTTGTTGTGGCAATCTTTGTCTCTGTAAACTCAATCTTCTTGAACCTATGGACTATCATGAAATTCTAGATCTACATCCACACAAGCATAAAGAAGGGGAAAATGGTTGTGATTATATATAATCTTTCCTTAGTAAATCCCCCATTTCCATATGTCTAACGCCATGAATAGCCAAGTTGGATATGAAACAAAAGTGTGTGCACTGGACCTTGGATGTTTCTAATATTGTTGCAAGAAATAATGTGCATAAACATCAAATGAAACTATACTCAAGTATATTAGAGTGAGCCCTAGATGAATCAATCAAAAGGTGTACAAACAAAACTCAAGAGTGCATAAACATAGGAGTAATAACAAATATATGATTATGTTGGCATTTGCATGATGATTGCATTAAAGATATGTTATGTTGTCATTAATATCAATTGAATCGATAAAGATATTGTTGATATTGTTGTTATTGTTGATATTGTCTTCTAACCGATAGGAAGAGCTTTGTGAAGGTTATTGTAAACCGGTATGTAAGTTTGTGAGTTGAACCGATAGTTGGAGTAAAAGGTTAAACCCTTTGTATGTTATGTAACCGGTAAACCCTACCAGTTGTTTTAGTTAAATCCTAACCGATTAAGGTTGTTGAATTGGTTATGTTGGTTTATGATCTGATGTTGAGCAGTAATGATGGTGACACAGTAATGATGGTGACACATATGGTCCTTGTATGAAGACTAGTTCAAAATGTTTTGGCGTGATTGTTTGTCAAGGGAATGAACAAAGTGTATTGCATCTAATGCAAAATGTGTGATGAGTTACTGAGCTCGATGAAGCCGTAATCAAGGAGCGGTTGAGGTTTTCATGATTGATGTGTAGAGATTGTTGTGAAATCTAATGGTCATGCTTGTATTGACTTGTTTGTAATCTTGATGAGAGGATTAGATTTTTGTTGTGTTACCGACCTAATTGATTTGTATTTAAGGTCGACGAAATTGTTTTGTTTAGTTTTGGCAAGAATTGACAAAAATTAATTGAGTTTGTGGTTGTCGAACCAGAGAATGAGTGTGCAGTTTGAGTAAAGGAAGATAGAAGCTTAAATGGATCTGATCAAGCAAGTGTAGTTCTATTCAAACAGATCAGCAAACTCCTGTTGTTTTATAACAATTACAGCAAAATTGAAATCCCTTAATCGGGTAAGCTCTAACAAGCTTGGTTACTTATTAAATCCTCTAACAAGGTGGTCCATTAGATTAGATTTTCAAATCCTCTACTGAGGTTACTCCTTATAGGGTATTTGCTTCTAACAAGGCATTTATAGTCAATCCCTTAACTGGGTGATTCCTAACAGGATCAATTCTTAACAGGACTTTTGTAAAAGCTTTAACAGGCTTGGCTTCTAATAGGGCGAACTTCAGAAGAGTTCAAATGTTATCTTGTGAGTCTCATCTCACAATGGTTTTTACCTATTTGGGTTTTCCACATATAAATACTTGTGTCATGTGGTGAATATTTTGTGGTTATGATCTTATTGTTGATTTGATTAATTATTTCTGATAAGGCATGATAACTAGAAGCATTGTGGAATGAAGTATTGGCATATGATAAAGCATTTGGATGTTTACAAGTTAAATGATGTTTATTGTTAAGTTTTTGTAATAGTCAACTGGTATTCTTATGAGTATTGATCTTGACAGTGGTATTTTATTGATAAGATTACTTTGTATATTTGAGTTTGAGTTTGGGAAGTTTGTATCAGTTTTTCTATTTACTGCTTCACCCCCCCCCCCCTCTCAGTAATCTACTGGATACTTATTACTTTATCATACCATCAATTGGTATCAGAGCATCTCAGGTCCTCTAAGGTCTAAGCCTAACAACTTGAGGAAAAGATCTGCTAGATCATGATGAAGAAGGAAGGTCCGAAGTTCAACAGAGAAAACTATAGGATATGGAGCGACAGAATGAAGATTTACATCAAGAGTCTAGGAACTCAGTATTGGGATCATGTAGATACTAAGTATACTGCACCTACTATAATTCTAACTGATGATCAGAAGAAAGAACAAAAAGAAAATCATCAAGCATCGGAGGCTATTATCGGTTCCCTTTCTGATGCTGAATATGTAGGTGTTCATGGTCTTGAAACTGCATATGAAGTATGGAAAAAACTTGAAGAGATTTATAGAGGTGATGAACATGTTAAGATTGCTAAAGAAGAGAGTCTAAGAGGAAAGTTTGATGACATGAGGATGTTTGAAGGTGAAAATATCCAGCGATATGGTCAAAGGATAAAAGAGATAGTCAATGAAATTAAGAGTGCAGGAGGGAAAGTGGAAGATGCCACAATAATTGGTAAGGTACTAAGAACCCTGCTATTGGTCTATTCTATTTGAGTTGTAGCTATTCAAGAGCTGAAGTCTATTGAGAAAACTAAGGTAACTCTTGACTCCATCATCGGCAAGCTTACTGCTTTTGAATTAAATGGTCATGATGGTAGTATACAGAAATCTGAGTCTCCATTTAGAGCTTCTATTTCTAACCCATGCGTGAGAAAAAGTAGAGATACTAGTCGTGGTTATGAATCTAGATCCAACAAAGATGTTGATGATGAAGACAGTTTAGTGGACCTTGAAGCATTATTACCAAAGTGGTTGCCTAGAGGCACTGGTAAATATAGGGGTAAATTACCTTTAAAAAATTTTGCATGCAACAAGATTGGTCACATAGTGGCTAATTGTCCTAATAGTGAAAATGAACACAAGAGAGATAAATTCAAGATGTATAAGGGTAAAGGCAAAAGAGATTGTCTTACTGCTATTGATAGTGGTATCACTGATGAAGAATCTGATGGTGATGCTAGTGAAGATATTGTGTTTGCAGCTATTAAGGAAGAGATATCAGACCAGAAGGCATTAGTATCCAGGATGGATAACTTTGATGTTTGGATCATTGATAGTGGTTGTTCACATCATATGACCAGTGATCAGAGCAAATTTCTTTCCTTGAAATAATTTGATGGTGGTGTTGTTAGATTTGGTAATGACTCACCCTGCTTGGTTAAATGTAAAGGAATTATTTCTCTTAATGGGAAGAGAAATGCAGATTATGTCTACTAGGTTGAAGGACTAAAGCACAATATTTTGAGTGTGGCACAACTCAATGACAAAGGATACCCACTGAAGTTTAAAAATGGTATGTGCAAAATTTTTGACAACAAAGGTGAATTGATTGCAACCGGGAAACAAACTAAAGGTAACTTGTTTCATCTTAATTCTAAGGTTACCAACTATTTTATTGCTAAAATAGATGATATTTGGTTTTGGCATTTTTAGGATTAATGACAATCCCAAAGACACTAAGAGGGGGGGGTGAATCAGTGTCTAACCGGTTTACAGAATATTTAAACTTATTAAGAACTTTGCATCCCAAAAAGTGTACCGATAAATAAGAATTAATGTAGCAAATAGGAATAACAGAGACAACATAGAGAACACACCATAACACAAGATATTTAACGAGGAAACCCGATGTGGGAAAAACCTTAGTGGGATTTGTGAGCCACAATATTCACTCACTAGCCAATGAATAAATATTACTTACAATGAGGGGCCTACACATGCAGGAAGGCCAACTGCCTAGAGCTCACTGCTCAAAAAGAGTCCCACTGACTACAAAAGTGGATCATGAAATCTAATACAATGTATTGCTTCAAATCAGCATCAACTATGTTAGGTCCAGTACTGGTTTAAGCTCAGTCTATAACCAAAACCTTATACAAAATTTGTCTTATGCATTCGCATATAACATCCTTCCTTTTTCTTATTTTCTACATTCTCTCATCTATATCTTACATTCTTTTCTCATATATTTGACTTACAAGATCTAATACATATATGAGTCTTTTACAATATGCCATGTCGGCTTTACAAAAGATAATTACATTAAATACAATAAACAAAATTTTATTCCCTGTCGGCTGGAGTGTTTATATGCATTGTTGCTGCTATCGATGAAGTGTCTGCAGGTGTATGTAGAAGTCTATTGCCAGTGTTGGTAACTATCGGTGGCTTACTAGATGAATGTCAGTTGGTTGCCAAATGGTTGCCATCAATGCCAAAATCAACTATTCTCATAAGAGTGTAGAATGCCAACATTCTCCCCCTTTGGCATTGATGGCAACACTCATGAGAAAAATCCAAAAACCTGTTCCAAAAACTGAAGTCCAAAAAGTTTCCAAAAAGATGTGCTCCCCCTGAGCAAGTGATCTCCTCTAAATAAGTATTTTTCTCTCCACTACTCCCCCTTTGACATCAATGACAAAGGTTGCCAAAAATAATCAAATGAGCGCAAAAAAAAATTCACCTCAAAGTTTGTAACCAGTTGGTTACAATCTGAAAGATTTCTGCCAAAACCAAATTTAGACTTTGCATGAATCTTTTGTTGTCGATCAGGATTGCCTCAGTGTGTTGGATCTTGTTAGTGAGATAGTGCATGTGTTCTTTTGGTGATCTCTCTCCTTGAAGTAATGCCTTAGATATTTCATTTCTTAGAGAGATAAAATTGTCCAACTTAGGACCAAGTTTATATTTAAGTTATCTTGCATTAGACTTAATCCTTGCCTTCTCTTTCTCAAGATTCTCCAATTTTTCCTCAAAACTTGTTATTTCCTGCTCAATAAGTGATATAGGTTCGGATGAACCAATTATGTTATCAGCTATGTCATCTATTTCTTTATGTACTTTGTTAATCTCCTTTTCTAAGTCCTCTGTCAAAAGATGGAGTTTACATGTTTCCTTGTAAAGATCCTTGTATTCCAAAATTGTACAGTTTAGTGATGGTAATAGTGTATTCGTGTGTTCTGTGCACTTCTTTATTGTGTCTTCAAAGAATTTGTCCTTTTCCTTTTCAATTTTTTCCCTAAAGGTGTCCTCATTCACCTTGTCACTGGTTATTACATTATCAGTAATAAATTTTGATAGTGTGTCCAATTTTCCTATAGAATCCTTGATGTGATCAGTGTTACAATTTGGTGCAATCAACTTCAGAACTAGTAAAGTGTTATCAATTGCCTTGTAGACCAATGCATTACAGTCTGTTATCTTCTTGATTAAATCTAAAATTACTTCAGTAACATTTGTAGGTCTGAATTCACTTGTTGAAGTGTCGGATGTCTAACCAATTACCTTTATTACCTCTGTGCTTCCAAAATTAGTAACCATTTTGTTTGTGTTAACCTTCGGTGGATTAGTATGAGTTTGTATTTCAACCTGTAAAGGTTTGTCTGATTGTTTAGGTGTCTCAGTGATTGTCGGTTTCTCTGCCTCGGTATGTACCTCTGCCTCTAGGTTTTTCAGTAAGTTCATATGTCGGTATCTATGTCTCCAATGGCCTTGTGCTGGCATCTTTTTCTTCAATAGGTTTTCCTGTATCTGATGGTTTCTCTGTTTGGGTTGGGATCTCAACCTCAACAGTCTCTACCGGTTTCTCAGCTATGTTGCCACTATCAATATTACCATTCTTAACCTCTATACTATCCTTATCCACAACAATATTTACTTCCTGAGTATCCACATTCATGGTAATAATTATCTCAGATTCGGGATTTGTATCATCATGTGTGATACCTTCAGTGTCAAAGAAAAGTGTATCATCTATGTACCGGTGCAATATCCAAAGGTGGTGGCGATATATTATCAGTAATATTGATGTTCGGAATTCCACCAATCTTTCCTTTGCCCTTATCCTTATCCTTCTGATATAATTTGAATGTCTTCTTTGGTCGGTTCCTTTCCTCCTGTTTTTCTTTTTCCACAAAAATATATCCCAGTTATCAGAAATCTCTTCTGCAATCTCATTTACTCTACCTGCCATTAAACTTACTTGTCGGTGCCCACTGGCAAAAATGGATCAATTAGCCTCACAAATCAATTCATCAATTTTCTCTTTTGAATTCACAGGATGAATAGCTAGAAGTTTTTCAACTTTTAGTTTCTTATCTAATTCCATCACTGCTATCCTTTTTGCATCCAATCTTCTATACAGTTCATTTGGTAAATCATCCACAACTTCAATTAAGACTTTCTTATATATATCCAAGTGTAAAATAATACTGTTCTCAATGCTTTCCTTGTCAGAATCATTAAATGAATTATACAGTTTACTCACATTAGCCAAATTTCCATCATCAGTTATTTCATTCAACAAATTATCCAATGAAGGAGTGACCGATTTCTGTTTCTTCTTAGGAGTTAGTTTCTTTGTCGGTTCCCTTACTGCCTGTTGTTTCTTCCTCAAGGTCCTTGTTCTCTTAGGTGAAGGAGAGGGTATCGGTGAAGGTTTTCTCTTCCTCCTTTCTACTCTTTTAAACTCTCCTTCCTTGTCACTCTCGGTTCCAAAAGATGTGCCAACTGGTGAATTACTGATAATTATCACCATTTCATTCGTGCCAATTGTAAACATGGATTCCCAACTTTCAAACTTAGCCCTTGATTAACTCTTTCAATCCTGACCATCCATTGCCCTTATTTTGCTATAAATAGAGCTCTCATTCCTCCATTTTCAAAGATCCAAGTCTTTAGCATCATACTTATACTAAAATCCATCCAAGCTTTAATATATCATTTGTGCTCATCATTTAGCCTCTCTTTTCAATAGGAATTAATCTAAATATGTATGTTTAGAGTATTTTCTTTATCATTTAGCTTAATCATAGACCAATATATCATGCTAGGATAGTCTTGCTACTAATCTTGTCATCTTATAACTAGTTTATTGCATTTATAGGATCATGCATATCTTAGGATGCATTTCATCTTAAAATCAAATAAAACATCCCTCGTTCTTGCATTTGTCATCCCTAAACCACTTTTCTCAGTGATCTGAGAGCAAAGACATTGGTTTGAGGGACCTTGTGAGATAGAGAACCATGGAACCAACCTTGGGAAGTTGAGCCATACTTCATGACTCCATAGCTTGCACCAAGAAGTCATGTGGGTGTGTGAGCAAGGCTCCCTAGAACTCCATTTTTCACATTTCAAGTTCTATCAACCCGCTTTTCCCGCATACATTTCTGGCGCCCACCATGGGGCATCACCCCATATATCAAATTGGTTTTTGAATTTAACCACTTTTGCAGGTCTGTGGGAAACAAGAATCAGCACGTGGGAAACATTCCCTAGCGCATCTGGTTAACAGTCTAGCGCATCCCGCCTACTATTGAGCGCGTAAAGTCTTTTCCTTAGCGCATTATATTTCTAATATTTTCCTGTAGGTCTCAGTGCGGAAGAAAAACAGTGCAGTGCATCCAGAAACTAGTTTGGCGCTTTTGGAAAACAACTTAGCACATCGGGTCTATTTAATAGCGCATCTCACCCATTTTGTAGTGCGTACAGTTTGTCCTGTAGCGCATCACAGACAGAGAACAAAATTTACTTTGTAATAGAAATCAGATTTAGACTTGTAGAAGTCCACAAAGCCAGTGTTTTGCTAACTACTTCACTTATTATTTTTGCAGGATTACTGACAGTTTCTTGCAGGCTTGGGAGATCATTTTATTTTTTTTAGTTAGGATTTAAAATAGTTTGAATTTTTTTCACTAACTTAGCCAAGTTAGTTAAAAGTTTGAATTCTTTTAATTTCTTGTTTAAAAGATAAAATTGAACTCACTTTGTTTTGGGCTTTAAAAGGAACAACAAAAACCATCATTTTTGCTTTTCTAGGAGAGCAAATTTACAAATCAAAAGGCTTATAAAGAATTTCACCATCCTTTGGTGCATAAAAGGATCCATCTTTAATTTTGGCAAAGTAAAGAATCACACAAAGTCCAAAGGTCATTTACAAGCTTAAAGAGGGAAGATCTTCCCCTTTCAAAGCAATTTACTTTGTTGACGAAACATCGGATTTACTTTGTTGACCATTTTTTTTCAATAGATCCAAAAATCATTGCCTTGAAAAGTTAAAAAGAACACCATGTTTTCATGGAGCAACATCTCCATATAGGATTAACAAATCATTTCTTTGAATATTAAAAAGAACAACTTGATTGCCTTGTCTTGAAAATAGAAGGTATATGCTCTCCCCTTAACTGGGTGATCAAAAATCTAGACTACTCTTACGCTTTCAATCATTTCAAGCATTTTACAATCCTTTAGCAGGCCTGCCTTCCCGAGGAGTTGAAATCAACTCTTAAAGCCATTTATGGTCGATGTAAAGGGAATGACCTAAGTGGGAAATGACTTTGATGCCAAGTGTTCCAACCCATTATAATCAAAAGTGAAAAGAGACAAAAGTCCTTTTCAATGGTTGCGCACAGCGATTAGTCTTCCCCCAGTATCCTTGAGATACATAAAGTCTTTGTTCTAAAGGTTGTGAAGCTTCCTGAGGGAGTTTATCACTAATGGCCAAACAGGAAGTCTGATTACGAACCATAGAAATAGAAACCTTGAGCCGAGTCAGTAACCAGACATTTGTAATATCATAATGCACGGGTGGGGAAGAATCTGCCCCCAAGATCGCTCACCATATATCTCCCAAGATAACTACTCAATTGTGAAGCAATTCAATTTGAGTTAATTTATGGCAAAAGGCAAAAAAAACAGGCGCCCTCTAGGGGGTGACACGGCTGTTTGCGCTGACAGAGTATTGAGACTAGTGGGCTATGATGTTACTTATGACCTTTGAATAAAGAGTCTTCTTGAAGTGTATTATTTGTATCCAAACTTGTTAAAACATTGGGGATTTGAACAAATCCTCGCAGAACATACACTTTTTGTTAGATTAAGCAAAATGGTTGTCTCTTTGGTGCTATGTTTGCATTTATTACTTCAGAAAATCATCTATCAACACTGAAAAACTCATAACAAAAATCTAAAAATTGCAAAAACCAACCAAAGGAAAATATCATAACAGTCTAGCACGTGTGGTACATTTGTTAGTGCATCAGAACATCAAGTTAGTGTGTCCGGTTGAAATAGTAGCGTTCTACCAAAATTTCAAAACAGCATTAAACAGTCAGCGCATCCGAAAAATAGCCTAACGTGTTGAAACATCAGCTTAGCACGTAGGAGTCAAACAATAGCACATAGGGTTTAGCAATTAGCGCATAGCAAACCCATATTAGCACATAACTTTTCGAGCAAAACAGAAAATAAATTTTAGCAGTCTAAATAGTTAGCACGTGCCCGGGGGCAACTTAGCGCGTGTGGTCTTTTAATTAGCGCATGAAGAAACTTCTATAGTGCATCCCGTCTCTGTTTTAGTTCATGACCAAACCCAAAAAAACAGGGGGCAAAACAGTGAAGAATTTTGAAAACTTAGAAAACATTTTTGGAAACCTCTTTTCATCAGCATCATTTTTCGTCAAAACAGAGTATTGAAAATAGAGCTTTAAAAACTATTTCTTGAGCAAAATTTGTGTCAAACAAAAGTTGTAAAAATCCAAAACTGGTTGCGTGATAAAACATATCTATCCTATCAAAATCAGGAAACATCATAGCAAGTGGCAAAAGGGTCCTTTATCATCTCGCAGATTTTATCTCAAAAACACTTGTTTAAAACCTCAGGTTGTCAAATCAAGTTTCCATATCGGGAGACTTTATCCATATCATTTGATGCGCTTTGTCGTGAAGGGGCATCTAAACCTTCACTTTGATAAAGTAAAACTTGAATTTTCAAAAGCAAGATCAACTGAATCCAAAATAATTCAAAGGAAACCATTGATCATTTATGCATGACTAATCCCCATATTCTGAGAAGAAAGAATATTTATCGTAACACCACATTGAAGAAACAACAACCAAGTTTTTCCAAATTTATCAAAAGAAACAATTTTTATACATCAATCGTCAACTCTTCAAATCTCATCTAACATTCCTTCATCACGTCAAATTTTATATCCAAAACAAATCCAACAAATTTGATAAAGAGCCTTTAAAGACTAGGGCATATTGTCAAAAATCCGCATTTAATCAAATCATAAACCATGGAAGAAAGATCAATCCGACATTCTTGCCCGACGAGTGCATCACTTACAACACACCCCGACTTGAACCACCAACTCCTGAACAACATATCAAAGAGGATTTTGTCCCCTTCGTCACAGAAAGTTTCTACTAAAACGTCTGTTACTCACTCTCAACAAAACAAACAAAGCGAGGCACAAGCAGAATCCAGTATGAATCAAAGGTTATCAAATCCTTTTGAAAGTCCACATCTAGAGGATACTGAAATTTCTAAAGAAATTCTTCAGGAATGCCAAGAAAGTGCTTCGTTCCAAAAACTTGTGGAAAGACTCATGGAAAATGACAAGGAAAAATACTTGCTCATGCTCACAAGCAAAGGGGTCAAACTCCCTGAAGACTTTGACACAGACATGTTTAGAATGAGACCTCAACATTACAAATATCAAGAACAACAACGAGAAGGGGAAGCATGCGACCCTGAACAAGATATCCCCAAGAAAAACATACCAGAACAACATACACCAGGGCAAAACGTCCCTGAGCAAGGCATCCCCGAGCAAAACATACCGTTCCATACACCATTTCAACCCAGGATCAATGCGAGGGAAGAAATCTTCCCTCGACAAAACAATGCACCTTTGGTTGCCCTTACTCAACAAATGCAAATGTTACAAAGACAAATGCAAGACATGCAACAAGGGACGACAATGCGGTACTCATTAAACAAAATTTGTCCTTATCCCTTTAATAGAAGATTGCACATGATCCCTTTTCCTCCAAACTCAGACGTACCTAAATTTGACAAGTATGATGGAAAAAGCGATCCCCGTGATCATGTCAGAGAATTCATCAAACTACAATAACCAAAACAACAACAACTTAGACAAGTATAGATTCTAGACTTGAAACAAAAATGAAGGCAACAATGAATCACATGATCCAAAATCTAAACAACCAGTGCTCGCATTATCCGGAAATCCTCAAGCTATGAAAATTCCTAAAGGTGCTAACCCAGATGCTAATACATATGCACTGAATACCAATCAAGGTCAACCCAACACAAACAACACCAACAATACTCAAAACAAAACCACAAATCAAGGACCTAATAACAATTCACGAGACAACACCAACAATTTCCAAAAACGTGTCTTCACACCACTGGGACAATCACTGGAGTTAGCATTCACAGAACTCCTAGAAAACAAGATTATCTCTTTGCCTGCCATCAGCAACTATGAACCCCAAGTCAAACCACCTTGGTGGAATGACTCACACTTTTATGATTTTCATCGCAACAAAGGTCATCGAACGAACGATTGCATGAGATTGAAAAACATTGTTCAAGACATGATTGATCGAGGTGATTTAACAATGGATGGTCTCAAAACAAATGGTGACCACGGAGCCTTTAAAAAACCTCTTCCAAACTACAACAAAGATGGAGCTTCAACCTCAAACGATACACATGGATCTCATATCAACCACATCTACAATAACACCATCAATCACATATTAGCTGAAGACCATCATGTAAATGTCATCACAATCTGAGACTAGCATAATCATGAATCTGTCAATGTAACAACCAGAGCTCAGAAATATGTCTTGAAGGGCCACACAACAACAACAACCACTACACCAAGAATCCAATATGATTTAGTCAGCCAACTACGTAAAACTCCTGCTCAAATATCTATACTAGAATTGTTGAAACTGTTTCCAAAACACAAAGACATATTGGAACAAGCGCTATTGGAAACCAATGTACCTCAAGATCTAGATGCTGACAAATTCCAAGCCATGGTCGCTCATATGATAGGGCCTCATAATCTCACCTTCTCAGAGCATGATAATACTTCCTTAAGTCATCCGCATAACACTCCCCTCCATATTGAAGTCATCATTTATAAACACCGAGTAAAAAGAGTATTGATAGATGGAGGAGCTGGACTTAATATATGTACCTTAAAACATATCCTTGTATTAGGCTTCTCAGAGGAGTCTATTGATCCACATAAAAAGATTACCATAAAGGCATATGATGATGAGGAAAGATCATCTAAAGGAACCATGATGTTACCCATTCAAGTTGGACCAGTGCAAAAGGATACTATGTGTCAAGTCTTAGACATAGACCTCACATACAATATTTTATTAGGTCGACCCTGGATACATGAAATGCAAGCAGTGCCTTCTACGTATCACCAGTGTGTCAAATTTCCCTATAACAGACAAGAGGTCTCTATATCTGTCGATCACAATCTATTTCAACGTTGTAATGCAATGGGGGCAGCCCAGGACAGTTTGGTTCCCCATAATAGGGAAAAACAGAAATCCTCAACATCAGATCTACAGAAGGCAAAGCCCGAATCATTACCTGGAGATTTCAAGCAGAAAATGCAAATTAGAGAACAAGGTATGGGAGAATACTCTTTGGAACCCATGTGTTTGGCCAACTTACCAACATCACCTAGATCTCATGGATTACCCACAACATCAACACATCAGGCAACTCAGCCCATCACCAAATTTGATGGTACCTTCATCCAACTAAGCACTCTAGCACATGAATCAGAAGAAAAGGACATTCTTAGCTGGTCATACAAAGATGAGGAAGAAGATAACAGAGTAGCTGCTCTAGACATAGTTCTACCAACACACCTGTTTGGAAAGGGCTACTTAATCATACAACAAATGGGATATGATGGTAAAGGACCTATTGGACAACACAAAGGAGTCACTAAACCAATAGACCTTCCTTCACAGCTCAGTAGAGACAAAATAGGATTGGGCTATAAACTCACTTTCCTATTAAGAAAGATACCACACATAACTCCAAAACCTCAATAGAAAGCAAAGAAGAAGTACAAAGAAGAATCCTGGCAGGAAGCACTATTTGAATCAGCAAAAACAATCCGCAAGACACTTGAACGTCAAGAACAAAAGCAACATCAAGAAAAGCTCCTCATTCATAAGAAGGCCATATCTGCAGCAGTAGCTCATATTCAAACACCAATATCTCAAAAACAAACAGAATCATCTCCTAATATCGTTATTCCTCTCCAAGGAGGCACAGTATATGAACAAATACAAAAGGTAGAAGCAGGATCCGACACAGAATCAGCAAAGACTATCAAACTGGTATCCATTATCAAAGATCTATTTTCACCATACAACATACCTGTTTACAGCACTGATAAAATCTGGGATAATAACTCAGAGACTAATTCCAATGAATATGAATGGGTTTGGATGCAAGTGGGAGATGTAGGATTTTGCAAGTGGATGAAGGGATAATGGATTTTAATTGAATTTAATTGAATTTGGTTGCAATTAAATAAATTAGATTTATTCAATTTAGAATAACCATTTTAATTAAATTTGAATTTAATTAAAAAGTGGATAGGGGCTTTAATTGAATAAAATGAATTTATTCTATTAAATGGTAAAAGAGGTATAGTGAATTTAATTGAGTAATTTACTTAATTAAATAGAGGAATGTGGGCAATTTAATTAAATAGAGAAATGAACATAAAATATTCATTTAGGAATATGGTCATTTTTATACGTCTACATTTTGCCCCTCTTTGAAGTGACGTGTGTGCACATGTTATTTCAAAGAAAATGATGTGTCGTTACGATTTTATGATCAATGTTGTTTTTATGGATTTCCATGTCGTGCCCGAGATTTGATGTGTGATGCCCCGGATTTGATGTGTGATGGTGATAATGCCCTCTCGGGAGATGAATCAAAATTTTGGAAAATTTGATTTGATTTGATAACTGTGTTTGCTATTCAAAATTTTGGCTAGGTGGAATGTTTAAATTGATTCATCTCCCGATAATGGATGCATGTGAGGGTATGAGGGAGACCGCGAGAAAATTTCATGCTCATTTCCCTAACCCTAATTTTATTTTACCCTATAAATGGGAAAAAGTGCATTGTTTTGTCTCATTTGTGCTTGTTGACCTTGGAGAAAAGACAAAATGCCTATTCCCAAGAAGAGCATAATGCAGAAGATGGACTACCTGAATTTGGATCACAGAATATCTATGACGCCAAGGAAAGCGAACAAAAACATTATGAACAAGTCTATATGGAGGATGATACCATTGAAGACCTCGACGAAATCCTTGACTTCTTTAAAACCAAAACCAATCACGATGAAACCTTTGTCTTAACACTTACAGTAGCAGAACTTGATCCGCCAAATGATTCCTTACCACTTGTCTTTCCTGACCTCATTGACTGGGACGAACCCGAAATACATGATATACCAATTTTCCTAGATGATGAATCTATTATCCACTACCTATGTACCGTTAACCCAGAAACGGGCTCTACTAGTGAACAAAGTAACGATGTCTACAAACCAGGGAGTGCCAAGTCTCTCAGTCACAAAAATGAACCAAATAAAAGATCTGATGCTGAAAACTAGTCAATGGCAGCTCTCGATCACAAAAAAGTAAAAATAAAGGATGCATCTGAGGGTGAAAACCTTTTTAAGGCACCTAGGGATGGGAGACTTGACACTCTTCCTGAACATTTTCATGAGCGATCACCCATATTGATTGAGCCCACTCAATCAATCAACATTGGTACTACAAAAGCAGTCAAAAACATACACCTGGCAAAATCTCTGACAGAGGAGGAAAGATCAGCATTTCTCATCTTTTTTAAAGAAAAGCAAATTAACTTTGTTTGGTCATACGCAGATATGCCCGGAATTGATCCACACTTGATCATGCATCACTTGTCCATCTCTCTAGGAGTTAAGCTAGTCAAGCAAAAACTACAAAAAATGAATCCACAGGTGGCACTCATGAACAAGGCTGAACTAAAGAAACTATTAGATGTCGGATTCATTCGACCCATCGACTATGCAGAATGGATTTCCAACATAGTACCAATATCAAAACCAGATGGCAGTATTAGAATCTGCACTGATTTCAGAGATGTCAACAAAGCCTGTCTAAAGGATGACTTCCCTCTGCCCAGTATCAACATAATTGTAGACCTCACAGTGGGCCATGCAATGCTCTCACTAATGGATGGTTTTTCAGGCTATAATCAAATAAAAATATCCCCAGAGGATCAAGATAAAATAGCATTTACCTGTCCTTGGGGAACGTACTATTGGAATGTTATGCCTTTTGGCTTAAAGAATGCAAAAGCTACTTATCAACGAGCAATGACAACAATCTTCCATAACATGATGCATACCTTCATGGAAGACTATGTGGATGATTTACTAGCTAAATCATTCACCAGAGCAGAACACCTCAGCATCCTAACAAAGATAAATGATCGATTGGAGAAATTCCAAGTCCGGCTCAACCCTAAGAAGTGTGTCTTCGGGGTTACATCAAGCAAGTTACTAGGCTACATAGTCTCAGCTAAAGGTATTGAAGTGGATCCAGCAAAGGTACAAGCCATTATGGAGATGCCACCACCAAATAATATCAGTCAACTTAGATCTCTACAAGGATGACTCCAATCAATCAGGCGATTCATCGCTCAACTAGTTGATAAAAGTCTACCGTTCAATCATTTGCTACATAAGAATGTACCTTTCAGATGGGAAGCCAAGTGTGCAGAATCTTTTTATCAAATCAAATAGTATCTGATGAACCCACAAGCTCTAGTACAACCAATAATAGGAAAGTCACTCATTTTATACATTTCAACAACAGATATATCACTGGGGGCACTATTGGCACAAGAAGATCAACAAGGAAAGGAACGAGCCATATGCTACATCAGCAGGACATTGAATGGCTATGAACTCAACTATACGTTCATTGAGAAGGCTTGTCTAACAATAGTCTTCGCTTCTCAAAAGTTCCGACATTATATGCTAGCACACACAATTAAGCTAGTGGCAAAAATTGATCCTCTCAAATATCTACTCAGCAAGGCAGCTCTTATAGGCCGATTGGCTAAATGGGTCATGATTCTCAATGAATTTGACATCCACTACACAAAACAAAGAGATATCAAAGGACAGGCAATTGCAGATCAATTAGCTGAAGCACCCCTACCAGGAAAACAAACTATGGAAATTGAATTTCCGGATAGGGACGTTCTTGCTATTTCTACCACACAATGGACACTATACTTTGACGGATCCTACACACAACATGGTTCAGGTGTTGGCATTCTATTCATCACTCCTGAAGGGCATACTATACCAAGATCATATCAGCTTATGTTCCCATGCACAAATAATCTGGCTAAATATGAGGCATTGGTTATAGGCATCAAAATGGTCGTAGAATGGAAAATCACAGAGTTAATGGTCTATGGAGATTCACAACTAGTCATCAATCAAATCAACAACGACTATCAAACAAAGGATGACAAGCTCCTACCCTACAAGTGAATGGTGGATGACTTTAAACAATATTTTGTACACATCACCTTCGAGAAAATACTAAGGTTGAACAACAAAGTAGTCGATGCCATGGCTACTATCGCTTCATTACTATAAATTCTAGAACAACAGAGTCGTTACGAGTTTCTAGTAGAGCAACTGTTCTCCCCAGCCTATGACCACTCTGAATCCCATGTTATCTATGCCTTAACCGGTTCGCATTCCCCTTTATATGGACCCATATATGATTATCTAAAGAACAACATCCTACCCATTGACCAATCCCGTAACAAAAAATGTAATTTTATCCGACAAGCCGCTTGGTATACCCTTACCGCTGATACTTTGCACCATCGAGGTCTAGATGGTACTCTTCTTTGTTTCCTTGATCATAATGAATCTGATTCTGCTTTACACGAGCTTCATGAAGGTATTTGTGGCACACATTCAAGTGGAACTACTCTCGCTAAAAAGCTTCTAAGGATGAGATACTACTGGCCTACAATGGAAAAAGACTTTTACCACTTCGCCAAGAAGTGTCCTAAATGTCATATCCATGGCAATCTGATACATGCACCAGCATAGGAACTGCAGCCATTTACAACATCCTAGCCCTTTTGTCAGTGGGGACTAGACTTGGTCGGCAAAATTCATCCTTCATCTTCAAATGGACACAAGTTCATTATAACTGCAACAAAATACTTTACCAAGTGGATAGAAGTAGTCCCCATGACCATAGTAACCGGAAAACAAATTGCTTCTTTCATCCTGAACTATCTAATCTGCAGATATGGTATTCCAAGTTCCATCATCACCGATAATGGACGACCGTTCAAAAACCAAGATGTCTGAGAACTATGTGAACAATTCAAAATACAACATCGGTTCTCTACGCCATACTACCCCTAGGGGAATGGTCAAGCAGAAGCATCCAACAAAACAATACTGAAAATCCTAAAGAAAACAATAAATGATGCAGGCAAAGATTGGCATGTACAACTCAATCCAACACTTTGGGCATATAGAACTAGCATCCGTACACCTACAGGAGCAACACCTTTCTCATTGGTCTATGGATCAGAAGCTATTTTACCAGGGCAAGTGCAAGGTAATGAGTCACAAATTCGTGGAAGTCCGTGTGTTGGAAAACACGCTCTTAAAAATGGGGGCCCGAAGCAAAAATAAACAGGCCCCCGTTTTGTTCTAAAACGGGGGCCCGCTTTTAAACAAAACGGGGGCCCGTTTTTAAATCATATTTTTCTTTTTTTTTCCACAAGCCGCCCTTGTTTGAAAATGGGGGCCCGTTCTATGGAAGTTGATTCCACAACCTGCCACTTGGCTTGGGATTAGGCCCGGGATGGCTACACCTGAGACATGGACCTGCAAATTCAAATCTCCATGAATGAAAGCACAAATATGAACTTCTAAAATAGTTTACGTGCCTCTAATCAAAAAAAATTTATACGAAATTAAAACCCATTTCAGATTATACTGTCTAAATTCTAAATAGGTAGATTTATTTAAAAATTGATTATTTTAACTATTTTTCATTTAATTTATACTAAATCGGATCCATAAATTTGAAATATTAACTAATTTTGTTAATTTAATAACTTTTTTATTTTAATGAATTTTGGAAAAAAAATTATATGTCATCAATCTACACAAAATTATTTTATATTAAAAAAAAAGAAAAAAAAAATGGTAAGTTTACGTCAAATTATGTGGGTCGTACACGTCAAATTTTTAAAAAGATAATTACGACCATTCAAAAAATTAATTCAAAAAAAAATATTAGAAAAAAAAATACAAAAAAATATGCTCATCAATTTTCAATGTGTTAAAAACCATTTCCCAAAAAGGTTTGAGAAAATAATTTTAATTGTGTCAAAAAGTGTGGGTCGTACACATGCATGGTATGGTCTTGAAACATGCATTTTTAAAACATAGTTTTCAGAAATCCATTCAAAAAGTTATTTTTTATTATATGAGTATTAAAATAAATTACATATTTGGAAAGTACACTTAGAGGTCTATCTTTTATATTATGACTTTTTCTAAGATTCAATCTCTAGGTGTTTCAAAATTTAAGCTCAAATGAGACAAAATCTGAAAATCAAGGAAAACACTTCCACTTTTTGGCCAAAAAGTGGACTCATCTTCTTGCACTGACCCACCACTAGAGGTAGAAATTCCATCTCTCAGAGTCTCTCTAAAAGGCTTAATCCCAGATGAAGAGTATAGAGTCAACCGACTACAAAAACTGAAACTATTAGATGAAAGACGTCAGCATACTTACACTCATCTCAAAGCATATCAGCAATGCATGTGCAAAAGTTACAATCACAAGGTCATCCCTCGCAACTTCAAAGTTGGTGACCTAGTCCTCAAAGAAAATCCAAGAAATCAGCAAGATTGAGAAAAGAAGGGGAAATTTGAACCTAACTGGTTGGGTCCCTATGTCATCATATCAGTCTATTGATCAAGTGCTTATCAGCTTACAACTTCATAAGGAGATGTGCTCGACGAACCAACTAACAACATTCATCTAAAGAAATACTACACTTAAGTAGTCTAATGCACGGAAAAAGTCAAAAACAAAAAAAATAAAAAAATCAAGAAAAAGCAAATAAAAAGGTACAATAAAAGCAACTGGTGAAAACCTGGTAACAGGCACTATTGTGAGAGGACAGCTCCTTTATCTCTATCCATATCTCTGCAGTAAAGCACTATCAGCCATCGCCCAACACTTGGCGAATATCCATTCAGGACATACTTAGCGTAGTCACTATCCTGATTTATCCATATATCCTTTCACCACACTTTACCATGGCTTGGTAATCACTGTACATATCCGCATCGAAAGACACACTTAGCTAGGGGCAATAATCGTCAAAACTTGCAGCAAGTTCAAGCCGTCAAAACTATTTGCAAAACTCAGAACACTACATCCAGCAACCCACAACTTACTAAATCACGGAACAAAACATTGAATCGCTAAAACAGGAATCACAAAAACACAACGATGGATGATTTTCTGAAGTACTAAATGTTGCTTTATTGCATAAAGTCTTGACTCTTTTTGCATTTAAGTTTTTTTTTTAATTATTGGATTCTCTACATTTTCTCAACAATGCTTCCAAGCTAGAGATCATCAGGAAACTCCAATATTTTCTTAGTCTTCTATCTATGAGGCAATCATTTGTACTATGTAAATACTTGTCTCGAGACGTGATACAACGAATATCACTGAAGACATGATTCCACTTTACACATACAAATAGTTTACTCTTATCTGTTTATACGCAATCTGCACTCTGGTCGTCCTGGTTCAATCATACCTTGACGCTTGTGCTATCTTGCAAAATCAAACATCATGTGAATTTTTCTTAGGTCATTATGGTTCAATTATACCATTATGCTTGTATAAATTTTCAACATATCCCAAACAATCAATGCTCAATGATGATACATATATCAAAAGCAAATAAACATGTGGCTATATCGGATGACAAATGCAAAATAAGGATGCTCCAAAAATAATTAGTTGCATATCATTTTACAATTAGTTGCATATAAAATGATACATCTCATAGCATATCAAATCATACATCTCATTTTCAAGATACATCTCACAGCATATCAAATCATACATCTCATTTTCAAAATACATCTCACATCTCATAAACATCATACATTTCACTTCATCATACCATATATCTAAGCATTGCATCATCATAAAACAAAGTACAAGCATCTAGAACATGCATCAGTAACACATCACATGATCAAAGAAAATGGTGTCATCTATATATATATATCAAAATGTACAAATATCTGTCATGTCTATGCCCCGTACAACAAAAACAATGATCCAAAATACAATAGAGACATCGTCTCTCAAGTATGACTATCTCCTGAGGGGGATGGTCTCGCCGCTGATGTCCCAGCCCCTGGATCTCCAGGAGGATCCTGTCTCGAAGGCCCCGTCATGCCTTTGCTCTTTGACTGTGACCCAGTCTCTCAAGATCGACTCGATCTCGACTATGTGAAGCTCTGCACTCTACACTCCCTGGGCACTGCATCCTCATAGTGGCGTTGATAGTACTCTGCCTCCCTCACTCTCAAGGACAACTCTCTTATGATGTCCCTCATAAGACCACTTGTTGCTACTCTCTGCATGCTCCCTGCCAGCTACTCCGCTCGACCTCACCGCTCTATCTCAGTATCGTGCTCTAGGGTTAGCTAGGTAATCTAACGTTGTTGCGTCAACACCTGTGCCTGTAGTTGCTGTACTGTCAATTGTAGGGTCCTGATCTGGGCATCCTCCAAATGTGTCAGGATCCGAACCCATAGGGGCACCTGTGAAGGGGTACCCCCTATCCCTCTACCTGTCCTCGGTGTGGGTGGAGGTAACTCATCAATCCTCCTCCTCTGCGCTAGTCATCTCCACTCATTAGTCCCTCCCACCACTGCTATCACCTCCCCCATCTCTCCCTCTGTCTCCTCTCCTCCCCCGATATCCTCTCCCTCGTCGTCCTCCTCCACGTCCATCATCTCCCTCATCACCATCTCCCCCTACCTCATCCTTGTCATCATTGAAGGCAGGCCGCATCTCCTCAGGATCTGATATCCTGGCTACGACACGAGCTGCGAACAAACCAGCAAACTCATGCGTCATCCCAACATCTAAAATCTCCGGAGCATAGTCCCATATCTGGCTTGCTAAGCTGGAAAACTCCTCTACAGCTGCTCCACTATCAATAGTCGGACCCCAATCCGGTATATCCTGCCTCTGACGCACATATAAGCAGGTCCCCTATGGTATCCCCTGCTCCCGACCTTACTGCCGTAAAACCCTGCCAACCTAAAATCTCTTGATCATAAAGGGCTTCCGCCCTATCAAAAACCGACTCATAAAAACATACGACATCTCCAACCCATCCTCAACCCATACCTCGCAATCTATATACAGTCGCCAGACGACCATATCGATGTCATCCAACACCCTCCTCCAGTGCTCAAGTTTGTCTAGCTTACGCTAGACAACTAGCCCCCTGTATCCATATGCATAGGTCCGCCCAGTAGGCCTGTCTCTATCCACCAGTGGCCTAGCTATTGGAATGTGCTCCCAACACCATACCTATAGGAGTGTCATGCTAGCTGACAAACTGTCGTAACCCAAGTATACCACCTCATGTAAATCCCTGTATAAATGAGCTAACATGGTCGATCCCCACACGAACCTATGGCCCTGTGTCACCATCTCCTCTAGCACTAATCCCTAACCCATAGAAAATCCCTTCGACCTATGGTCGGGACATAGGAATCCACCTATAAAACCTACTAGTACTAACGGAAGAGGCGCATAGTCTAGATCCAAGAACTCCTGGCAAGGGATCTCATATCCACACACTATCTCATCATGAAATATGCGCTGTAGTGCCTCTATCCCACCCTCCTTTGTCTGCTCATATGGCAATAATGCACCTGCTATGAGAATCCGCAATATCCTGTAACAATCCTCAGGAGTCACCGTCATCTCACCTGTAGCAAAGTGGAAGGTGTTCGTATCACTATGCCATCTCTCTGCGAGCGCTGTGAGTAAACCCTAGTTCACAGTAAACCGAAGCATATCTAATAAAGATGATAGGCCACATCTCTCAATAACATCTAAGTTAGCCTGTGCCAACCGAGATATCAATGCCCATGGTCTGGGGAACCGCTCGCACGACTGAACCACTCCCAATCGCTCTTGTCAAAAAGAAAAACAAGTCCAATATTAGTTTCCACATAAAAACAAAGATATCAAAATCAAAGTCACATAAAAAACATGAAACAATTTGCAAATCTAATCAAGTTCCACATCATATCATTCCATATCAACTTGTAACACAACTCAAGTTTTCAAAAACCATATCAAAACTTTTAAAACAACTCAAGTCTCCACATCACATAAACTTGGAAAACAATTCAAGTTTCCCACCCATATCAACTTGTAAAACAACTCAAGTTTCCAACCCATATCAACTTGTAACACAACTCAAGTTCCACAATCATATCAGCTTGTAACACAAATCAGGCTCGGCATATATTTGTAGCGTCGTAAATTGTACGCACTTGCTAAAAGGGTACAATTTCACACCTAGTTTAGCACCCGCCTTGGCGCATTTTGCATTTTGCATTGCATTTTCCCTTTAGCACTTAATTAATCAAATTAATTAGTTCTAAGGTTCTATTTTATCATCTTCCACATCATAAAGTTGGGCCCTTTCATTAAAGTGTGCCCCTTTCACTTTATTCCTCCAATACATCATTTAATCAAAAACCCTAATTAGGTCCTATTTTGAACTTGGGGGCTTGATTTCGAGGGTCAAAACATCTCGAAATCACATGTAACTTCGGGATTCTCTCTAAAATCATCATATCCGACGGCCCTGAAAATTTGGTGAAAAGTTGTCAGGACCATGGTGCCCGGAGTGCACACGGTCCCGGACATTTTTCCCGAAATTTTAGGAGCGCGATCCAATCATAAAATAAAGCTTAACCCCAAGAAATTGGCGGGAAATTCAATCTCTAGGTCGGCCAAAAGTTGAAATTAAGACCTAGGGTTTCATATATAAGAGCTCTCTTTCTTCATTTGAAGGGATCGAAATTTTGGGTTTCAAGGACCTTCTATGCAGCGAAAGAACAGATCTTTGAAGACTTCAACAACATTCAACATCCATCCATCAAGCATCTATCGATTTCATTCATCCATTTAGGGCTTTGAAGGCATTGAAGAACAATAAGGGATCACCGACTGAAGATTGGCTTGTACCCCTCCCTTGGGGTTGGGTATGATTTCATGTTGTTTTCATGTCTTTGCATAAGCCTCATTATATCATTTGTATTCATGCTTTAGATCACTTTGCATCTTGATTTGGAGCATTTACATTATCATTTGCAAGCAATTAGGGTTTACTTTATAGGTTGCTCTAGTTTGCTTACTTTCATTTTAGGATCTTGCACACACACAAGGTCTGCACACACACTACTTTTACAATACAACTTGGCTATTCGTGGAGGTGGAAATCACCAAAGCGGGGGTTTGACTAAGGCAAAACCCTATATAGCCGCCCACTATACCTTTTCAGATATAAGTGCAGATTTCAGGATTTGAATGACGCCACACATTGCAGATCCAATGGAAGCGGACCGAGACAGAACTTCACACCAAATTTCAGTGCAAAAGACCAGGACAGGGGCGTGGGGCGCCCTGGTCCTGCCAGGACACGGGTGCTGGGCGCCCTGGTCCCTGGGACAGGGGCACTGGGTGCCCTGGTCCTTCTGTCAGATAACAATTTTTAGCATTTCCGACAGTTTTCTAGGTTGTAAAACAGCAGTTTCAGGAGCAGTTTCAGGTGCAGAATCAGGACAGTGGCGCCCGCGCCCCCGTCTCGAACATTTCCACTCAAATTTTAACCCCAGGTACACATCTACATTCTCCTTTTATCCTTGTGTTTACAGCTTTCCATTACTTAATCTAAATCTTGCAATCTTGTTACTAGTTCATACTTGCACTCTAGGGCTAGTAGTTGAACTCGCATCATTTTATCTATCATTTGCAACAAAGGAATAGAAATCCTAATAGGTAGCCCATGGCTCTCTCTTCTACAAAAATAAGTAGCCAATTGTGTGATACCTCTAGCTCTTTCGTATTCCACAAGTGTGTGATTGAAAGTGAGATTAGGGCATGTTTGCTTAGTGTCTCGCTTTTTCCCCCACACATTTTGGTGAACTCGACGTGAATTCCAATCTTCTCTAATTCTGATTTATGTTTTCAAATTTGAGTGTTTATGCTATTTCAAAATCAAATTTGTATTTACAAGTTTTAATTTCTTGCAAGATTCAAAAATTTAGTGGAAATTTTTGCTAAAACCTTAATTTTTCAATTCAAAGTTGAACTTGTGGATAGCTTAATTGGGATCAATAATTTCAAATCTGATTTAGGAACTCATTTGAAACATAAATTTCATTTTCTAAATCTACATTCTAAGTGCTTGCATTGGTTAAAATTAAACATTTCCTTCTATTTTGCATGTGTTATCATTTGAAAGAGGAAAATTGTTGTCATGATGCATTCATTTCATAGATGTGATAATGGGTTAGCTTCCCTTGTTTCAATTTTTCCTTCTCCTAAAGAACCTCCCCCCATCTATAATGACATTTTAGTTTTTAAAAGAGTTGCTACCAATCCCTTTGAGACTCTCCCATGCTCTAAGGATGAAGACTTTAAGAGTGATCTTGACAATTCTCCTAAAATGTGCCCTTCCTATTTAGCTATCCTAGAGGAAGAGAATGATATCATAAACACCTTTCTTAATGTTACTTCACCTTCCCTACATGATGCCTCTCTAAGTGAAAAGGTATTGATGGACATTGACTTATTTTCTCCTAAAGTTGGTCCTTCCAATGGGGGCATGTTAGTGCAACAAGAGGTTATGAACACTTCTTTCAAAGATCTCCTTCCTAAGCATGAATCTTTGGAGAAATATGTTCATGTCCCTCCTAAAAAAAACTCCCTTCATGAGGATCCTTTTGTGCAAGAAGATGACATTATCCCTACATTTCCTAGTGATGGCATTTCCTTTTCCAACAAAATTCCCACTAGAGATGATGAATTAATGATAAATGCTTACCCTTCTCCTAAAGTTTGTCTTACCCATAAGCATCCCTTAGAGAAAGAAGATGAAATAATAAGCAATTTCCTTAATTCTCTCTCCCCTAAAGATAATATTGAACATATTTTGAGGAAAGAGGATGAGTTTAACACATCTATTGATGCTCTCCCTCCTAAGGATGAGGAATTAATAAACAATGTTATCTCCTCTCCCAAAATTGACAATACTTCAAGCATTCCTTTCAACAACTTCGCTATTTGGGATGAACCATTAGAAGAAGGTGTAGATTATTCTCTTCCCCATGAGAGAACCCTAGCCAAAGGGGATGAAATCAAGATTGAAAACTCCCTTGATAGTTTCTCACCTTCCTTGAATCTCAATCATTCTCCCTCTAAAAATAAAGCATCTCCCTCTCCTCAACTTGGTTCTACTCATAAGGAAACCCTAGTTCAAAGCAAGATGGTTAACATCTCTTTCAAAGATCTCCCTCTCAAAAGTGAGACTTTAGAGAGTAATGTTGATCCTTCTCCCAGAGAGTTTATTCCCCATGTAGACCCTTTGATGATAGAGGATGATATGACCTTTCCTAGTATTACTCTGCCTACTAGAACATCAATGCCTACCCCTTGTCTCTCTCCTAAAATTGATTTAATCCATGATGAGATTTTAGTGCAAGAGAAGACTATCAATAATTCTTCCAACACTTTTGTTCATTCCTCTAAACCATCCTCAATCAATTTGATACATGTGAATGAAACACCAAACAAACCTCTCTTCATTGTCCAAGGTGCTTGTCCTTCTCAAAATTCTCAACCTTTAAATAAGCCTATCTTAGTGGTTCAAGGTGGTTATGCTAATGATTCTTTTTGCACTCCTAAGAAACCTATTATTACTGTGCAAGGAGGTTATTCTACTAAGAGCCCTTATGAGTATGCTAAGCAACTGACTAGAGAGAGTTATAATGCGGTTGCTCATACCTATAATACTAGAAATAATAGGCAGCCTAATCCTCCTCTAGTTATCCCAACTTCACTTCCTCCTTCCCAACCTATTCTTCCTCAAGCTCCTCGTATTTCACAAGTTCTTGGTAAGGAATATGATCTCATAGAACAACTTAAAGCTACCCCTGCTAAGATATCCCTTTGGGATTTGATCCAAACTTCTTCCGCTCATCATGGAATGTTACAAGATGCCTTGAAAGATTTGAATGTTCCTCCACCTAATACATCTAGTAATATAGTGTCTTTGGTTAACTCTGTGATGAATCCTAAAGCTCAAATTGTGTTTACTCAAGATGAGTTGCCTACTAGTGAAATTCAACATCAATATGATCCCTTGATGATTGTGGTTATCATAAATGACATTGTTGTAAGACGAACACTAGTAGATAATGGTTCTGGCCTTAATGTGTGTAGCATTAATCTATTGCATAAGATGAATGTGGATACATCCCTTATTGAGCCTGACTCTCATCCCATTCGAGGCTTTGATAATGTGGCTAAGTCTTCATTAGGTATTATCACCTTACCCATCACAGTGGGACCTATTACTTTGCCTACTCCTATCCATGTTATGTCGGGAAATCTAACATACAACTTGTTATTAGGGAGACCTTGGATTCACAGTATGCAAGCTGCCCCCTCTACTTTGCATAGACAAGTTAAATTTATTTATAATAATAAGACATATACCTTGATAGGTGATACTAATTTTCAAGCTTGTTTGCAAACATCTACTTCCAAAGGGAGTTCTTCTAAGCCTTCCTCCTCTAGTGATGACTCGTTAAACAAGATACCTATGGATGAATCATCACCCTCTGATAATCAAAATTCTTTGGATGAGTCTAAAGTTCCTGAAGAAGATTTTTCTCAACTTGAATCTACACATGAAAAGGCTTTTAATCCTAAAAAGGTTCTCGCAGAAGACGATTGGGGACCTCTTGATTTTAATCCCACCTTTGTAGGTGAGTATAGGGTTCCTCCTAGAGAGCTTAAAGTTAAAAAGAAGGAAGAAACTAGAGATCAATCAGTCTTACCTGAACCTATGAGTAATAATTTTGTGGCCGCTTCTCAAACTTCTGCTCCTCACACCTCTAATTCTGAAGAATTTGATTCTTTGTCTTATGAAAAACCACCTTTTCTTTCTGAAATGGCTAATCGTTATGGTCGTGGTTTTCATATTTTGGCTAAGAGTGGCTATAGTGGAAATGGTTGTGGCGCAAATGAACAAGGAATTAAAGTTCCTTTAGAACATAACATGCATGAATATTCATTTGGACTTGGATATAATCTTTCTAAGCCCACCAAAGCATCTAAAAGACCATCTCTCAATGTGAATGCTATATTTAGTAGTGATGATGATCTCACTTCAACTAAATCATCTTCTACTTCTATCAACTCTCATTCCCCTCATGAGGGAATCTTGGCGATGAACAAATCTCTTTATGAATCCCCTCAAATTTCTAAATCCACTTATGAATCTTTATCTCCTATTCATCATAAAGTCCTTTCCTCCAGGGATAAGGCTCTAATAAATTACACTCATCTCTCTTCTAAGATTTCTCGTAACTTCCCTTCTTCAATTTTTATCATTTTATACATGTTTTTGATCTTACTTATAGTTGAGCATTTAGCATGTCATATTCAAATACCTCATTCAATCTATCATGTCTTTAAATAACATTAATGGCTATTATGTTGCTCATCATTATGTGACATTGGTAGCTCACTTACTGGGGGCTCATTGTCATTCATGATGGTACAATTTCAAGTGCAATCATATTTTTGAAGCAACATAATAGCCTAATTTTTCTATGTTATCTCATGTTCCTATGAGGTAATAGTATGGAAATATTGATCATCTTTTCTTTAGAATCCTCTTTTTCTAGATATGGGAGAAGATGTGTATTCTCTTTCTTATCCTACCCACTTCTTGTGAGGAGCATTTTACATACACTAATGTCTTGCTTGCATGAACTCATGTGAGTATGTAGTACATTTTGCTTATGTCTAAATCTCTCCCTAGAAGATTGTGTAAGTCCTTCTCATTGACCTTATCCTTGGGAGGCAATGATCTTTTCTTATTTTTATCTAAGGATCCACTTTTTCCTATTTTGTGGATGGTGTGAACTTTATTACTTGATGTTATTCCTTGTATGCATTTGTTGTTGTTTGTTAAAGGATTCTCTCTTACAAGAGGTGTAAGTCCTTGACTACAACCTCTTTCGCACTTGGTAAAATACATCCATAATGAATTCACTCTCCCAATTGGGTTAAAAAGAGCGTCATCCTTCATTAAGAATCACTTTCACCTCGCAAAAGAAGGAAGTATTGCATTCTTATTCTCTTCTTTGTCTTATTCTAGAAGATGTTATATTTGTCTAAGACAATTCCTCTCGGGGATAGGTGTCTTTTGTACAAAGATCTCTTCCCCTCTAAGGATCTCCTTTACACATACTACAAGATATCCCTTTTCAACTATCTTATCCTTGCTTAAAGAGTGCAAAACTCTCTTGCTTGGATCTATGACATTGTTGCATTTTTGGGGTATCTTCTTTTGTGATGAAGGTAGGTATCCTTGTTCTACTTTACTTATGACATAAACATTACACTTTTTGAGCAATGGGTCATTCTCGGAACCAGAGCACAAACTCTTAGAGCGAGATGTCTCCATTTTTCTTTTATGCAAGGTGATTATTCTCGGAACCAGAGCACAAACTCTTAGAGCGAGATGTCACGCTTTTTTACTATACATATACAGGTTGTAGCATACTCGGGCATAGACTCCTATGAGGTGCTTCTAACCTCACTTACACACACATGCATGAGGTTGAGTGGAACTAGCGGCATAAGGCTAGACTTTCTCACTCTCCTCCCTTACATGGATCACCTAGACAGACTCTAGGGGCTAGTTTTCCATGTACTTTTTCCCATGGATCACCTAGACAAGATCTAGGGGCGAGAAGTCCATGTTTTCTCTCTCACTATTCTTTTCATGGATCACCAATGTGTGTATTCATGTTTTTTTCCTTTCTTTTCTTCTCTTTGCATTTTGTTTCCATTTACATCCTTCATCTTGTGTTAGAGAACTCTCAAATCCTCACACTCTTTGTTGTGTTGGAATTGAGATTTAGTCCTCTTTCTTACCAAATGATTCTCCATTAGTTTTTTATCAAATCTTCTTGTGAGCATTTGTCATCAATATTCTTTAACAATTCCAAGTGGTAAACATGATACCCTGTTTCAACTCACTAAAATTAGCAAGCCGAAACAGGGGGGGGCATATAGCTACCCTCGAATTTTCATCACCTTCCTTAGTAAGCATTAGGTGATTTTGTGATCTAACATGTGGTTTTGTAGGTTGTGATTCTTAACTGAGTACTGCAGATGTCACTGGGGGCTTCATCCGACAACTTATGGATATATCCTTTTTCAAATAATGTTTACTTTTCTGTACTTTAGCTTGCATATGCACGTAGTGTTCATATGACCGCTAAAGTGGGGGCTAAATGTAGTGTCGTAAATTGTACGCACTTGCTAAAAGGGTACAATTTCACACCTAGTTTAGCACCCGCCTTGGCGCATTTTGCATTTTGCATTGCATTTTCCCTTTAGCACTTAATTAATCAAATTAATTAGGTCTAAGGTTCTATTTTATCATCTTCCACATCATAAAGTTGGGCCCTTTCATTAAAGTGTGCCCCTTTCACTTTATTCCTCCAATACATCATTTAATCAAAAACCCTAATTAGGTCCTATTTTGAACTTTGGGGGCTTGATTTCGGGGGTCAAAACATCTCAAAATCACCTGTAACTTCGGGATTCTCTCTAAAATCATCATATCCGACGGCCCTGAAAATTTGGTGAAAAGTTGCCAGGACCATGGCGCCCGGAGTGCACATGGTCCCGGACATTTTTTCTGAAATTTTAGGAGCGCGATCCAATCATAAAATAAAGCTTAACCCCAAGAAATTGGCGGGAAATTCAATCTCTAGGTCGGCCAAAAGTTGAAATTAAGACCTAGGGTTTTATATATAAGAGCTCTCTTTCTTCATTTGAAGGGATTGGAATTTTGGGTTTCAAGGACCTTCTATGCAGCGAAAGAGCAGATCTTTGAAGACTTCAACAACATTCAACATCCATCCATCAAGCATCTATCGATTTCATTCATCCATTTAGGGCTTTGAAGGCATTGAAGAACAATAAGGGATCACCGACTGAAGATTGGCTTGTACCCCTCCCTTGGGGTTGGGTATGATTTCATGTTGTTTTCATGTCTTTGCATAAGCCTCATTATATCATTTGTATTCATGCTTTAGATCACTTTGCATCTTGATTTGGCGCATTTACATTATCATTTGCAAGCAATTAGGGTTTACTTTCTAGGTTGCTCTAGTTTGCTTACTTTCATTTTAGGATCTTGCACACACACTACTTTTACAATACAACTTGGCTATTCGTGGAGGTGGAAATCACCAAAGCGGGGGTTTGACTAAGGCAAAACCCTATATAGCCGCCCACCATACCTTTTCAGATATAAGTGCAGATTTCAGGATTCGAACGACGCCACACATTGCAGATCCGACGGAAGCGGACCGAGACAGAACTTCACACCAAATTTCAGTGCAAAAGACCAGGACAGGGGCGTGGGGCGCCCTGGTCCTGCCAAGACAGGGGCACTGGGCGCCCTGGTCCCTGGGACAGGGGCGCTGGGCGCCCTGGTCCTTCTGTCAAATAACAATTTTTAGCATTTCCGACAATTTTCCAGGTTGTAAAACAGCAGTTTCAGGAGCAGTTTCAGGTGCAGAATCAGGACAGTGGCGCCTGCGCCCCCATCTCGAACATTTCCACTCAGATTTTAACCCCAGGTACACATCTGCATTCTCCTTTTATCCTTGTGTGTACAACTTTTCATCACTTAATCTCAATCTTGCAATCTTGTTACTAGTTCATACTTGCACTCTAGGGCTAGTAGTTGAATTTGCATCATTTTATCTATCATTTGCAACAAAGGAATAGAAATCCTAATAGGTAGCCCGTGGCTCTCTCTTCTACAAAAAGAAGTAGCCAATTGTGTGATACCTCTAGGCTCTTTCGTATTCCACAAGTGTGTGATTGAAAGTGAGATTAGGGCATGTTTGCTTAGTGTCTCGCTTTTTCCCCCACACAATATTAACTTGAATATCTGCAAATAAAACCAAAATATATCAGTACTCATATTGGACAACCAATCAAAACCATGATAGCCGACGCAGCAAATGGCAAAAACCCACCTCCCCAAGCAAAACTGACCTTATCCTATGTATTTTTCTACATTCGCAAATCATCCTATCTTGTAAAAACTATTGCATGCGCTAATTAAATTTGGCTACGCGCTAAACCATATCCACGCACTACCCTGTTTTCTCCACGCGCTATCCTATCTACCCTATGCGCTAGACTAACTCTACGCACTACCCTTTTTTATCCGTGCGCCAACTAATCTACCCTAAGTGCTAAACCCAATCCATGTGCTAACCTATCCCGCGTCTATGCTACCTATTTAACCTTATGCGCTAGGTCTAACCTACGTGCTACATCCCCCTGCCCATGCAACCCCCTGTGAACCCGATGCGCTAGGTTTACCCGATGCGCTACCCTTTTAACCCTAAGCACTACCATGTGTCCCTCATACGCTAACCTAAAAACTTCATGCGCTATCTTAAATATTTTTGGACGCTGCCCTAAATTACAACCCTATGTGCTACGAAATTTTTCATATGCGCTAAACTAAGACCCCTATGCGCCAAAACGTGAAAACCGGATTTCAAAATTCAAAAACTGACCAAAAACAATCAAATTAAAAATCAAAAAGGGGTCAAAAAGGTTGACTTACCAGTGGTCCATACGTGGTAGGCCTCTAATACCTCTGAACGCGCTTGAATCGATGCGTAGAATAGGGAATAGGCATTTTGTCTTCTCTCCAAAAGTCTCGTTCTCAAGGTCAACAAGCACAAATGAGACAAAATAATGCACTTTTTCCCTTTTATAGGATAAAATAAAATTAGGGTTAGGGAAATAAGCATGAAATTTGCTCGCAGTCTCCCTCATACCCTCGCACGCATCCATTATCGGGAGATGAATCAATTTAAACATTCCACCTAGCCAAAATTTTGAACAACAAACACAATTATCAAATCAAATTAAATTTTCCAAAATTTTGATTCATCTCCCGAGGGGGCATTATCACCATCACACATCAAATCCGGGGCATCACACATCAAATCTCGGGCACGACATGGAAATCCATAAAAACAACATTGATCATAAAATCGTAACGACACATCATTTTCTTTGAAATAACATGTGCACGCACGTCACTTCAAAGAGGGGCAAAATGTAGACGTATAAAAATGACTATATTCTTAAATGAATATTTTATGTTCATTTCTCTATTTAATTAAATCCAATTTAATTAAATTACCCGCATTCTTCTATTTAATTAAGTAAATTACTCAATTAAATTCACTATACCTCTTTTACCATTTAATAGAATAAATTCATTTTATTCAATTAAAGCCCCTATCCACTTTTTAATTAAATTCAAATTTAATTAAAATGTTTATCCTAAATTGAATAAATCTAATTTATTTAATTGCAACCAAATTGAATTAAATTCAATTAAAACCCATTATCCCTTCATCCACTTGCAAAATCCTACATCTCCCACTTGCATCCTAACCCTCTTCCTAATTTCTTCTAAAATCCATCTAATCCTAATCAATTAACCGAAACCCATTCATTATCCCCTTTCCCTAAATTTGAGGAGGTCACTTCTCAAATTTGGAGTAAAGTCTTCTAAAAGCATTAAAGTCTTTATCCATTCAACAAGCTAACTTGTTGAATACCCCCAAATTTGGAAGGACTCTTACAAATTTGTCCCCAAAGTCTTCATAACCATTAATGGTTAACTCAACCCTTTAGCATGGTTAAAGAATTTCCCTAAACTCAACCTCCATGTAACCCAAGGGTCTCATCAAGCATTTATTGCTTTGACCATGGTTATCCTTAATCCTTTGCACAAGAATTTATCCTTTGGATAAAAGCTTTATCCAATGGGTAATCTTAACTTAACTTTAACCCTTAACCCTTAGGGTAACCATGAGGTCTTCTCAAGCATTTAATGCTTCTTACATCTCCTCTCAACCAACCTTATGTTGAAAATTGTCACCATTTCATTGGTGCCAATTGTAAACATGGATTCCCAACTTTCAAACTTAGCCCTTGATTAACTCTTTCAATCCTGACCATCCTTGCCCTATTTTTTCTATAAATAGAGCTCTCATTCCTCCATTTTCAAAGATCCAAGTCTTTAGCATCATACTTATACTAAAATCTATCCAAGCTTTAATATATCATTTGTGCTCATCATTTAGCCTCTCTTTTCAATAGGAATTAATCTAAATATGCATGTTTAGAGTATTTTCTTTATCATTTAGCTTAATCATAGACCAGTATATCATGCTAGGATAGTCTTGCTACTAATATTGTCATCTTATAACTAGTTTATTGCATTTATAGGATCATGCATAGCTTAGGATGCATTTCATCTTAAAATCAAACAAAGCATCCCTCGTTCTTGCATTTGTCATCCCTAAACCACTTTGCTCGGTGATCTAAGAGCAAAGACATTGGTTTGAGGGACCTTGTGAGATAGAGAACCATGGAACCAACCGTAGGAAGCTGAGCCATACTTCATGACTCCATAGCTTGCACCAAGAAGTCATGTGGGTGTGTGAGCAAGGCTCCCTAGAACTCCATTTTTCACATTTCAAGTTCTATCGACCCGCTTCTCCCACATACAGCCGGTAAGGAAGAAATATATATTCTCACCATCAACCAAGGGTACTCTGCATGATTTTTAACTTTCTGCAATACCCCCAAAATGGGTTACTTCTCAGTTGGATGAAGAATCTCCTGTCGGTGGAGTATTACTTTGTTCTACCAGTGCAGAGACAGTTTCATCAACATTCAGATCTCTCTTTCTAATCCATTGTTTTGAAAATTCTTGCTTTACCTCATTTACCTTTTCTTTACCTTTCAAACTGGATCCTTTATTGTTTACTGGTGAAGTCTTACTTCTACAAAATTTTGCAATATGTCCAATCTTGTTACAAGCATAATAAGTTACATTATTCTGCTGAATAACCTTTCCATATCCTATGCCGGATTGTGTTCTGCATTGATTAGATAAGTGTCCAAATCTTTGAAAAACATAGCATCTCACATTCATTCTGTAGTTTTTTGAATTATGGCCAACTTTGTTGCATTTGGAACATTGACCGGTGGGTGCATTAATGTTCTGATTGTTTCTAAATCTACACTAATTTTCTCTATGACCATACTTGTTACAGTTAAATCATTTCCTATTAAATTTATAAGAACTAGGTGTCTTATCGGTTTACAGTGATCATGATTGTTTGCAGTATCAAAACTTTCTCCAACTTCAAATCCAAGTCCATTAGTATCTCCATTAGGTTTCTGATTTTTCAGCATATCATCAAGTTCCTCTGAACTTTTCTTGAATTTTTCTTTATGTTTATTTGCATTATCCAGCTCATTTTCATAATCCCCTTTTGTCTCATAAGCTCAGTTATATCATGTTGCATGTGAATTAAATCTGTCTTCAGCATATCATTTTCATGACTAAGTCTTAGATTTTCATTTCCAGCATCATTGAGTCTCCTAGTCAAGTCTTCTTCATTCTTCTTCCTATCTTCAATGTCTTTACATAACCTCGTAGTCATATCTTGCATTTTATTTTTCATGTTACCGTTCTTTATTCTCAACTTGTTCACTAGTTCATTAAGAGTTTCCTTTTCATCATCATCTTTCTGCATCTTCTCATGAAGTTCTTTTCTTTTATTTCAAGCTATAGTAAGATTCTCCTAAAGTCCTTGAATGAATTCCTGTGCAGTCCTCAGATCATCTTCAAGTTTGATATTCTTCAATTTCTCTACATCATAGTCTACAAGAGCTCCTTCCATTTGTTTTCTTAAGTTCTCCATCTATATCGATGTCAGAATCTTTCTCAAGATGTTAGGCTTTTGAAAATAGAGGACCGGACTCTAATACCAATTGTTAGGATTAATGATAGTCCCAAAGACACTGAGAGGGGGGGTGAATCAGTGTCTAACTGGTTTACAGAATATTTAAACTTATTAAGAACTTTGCATATCAAAACAGTGTACCGGTAAATAAGAATTAATGCAACAAATAGGAATAATAGAGACAACATAGAGAACACACCATAACACAAGATATTTAACGAGGAAACCTAGTGTGGGAAAAAACTCGGTGGGATTTGTGACCCACAATATTCACTCACTGGCCAATGAGTAAATATTACTTACAATGAGGGGCCAACACATGCAGGAAGGCCAACTGCCTAGAGCTCACTGCTCAATAAGAGTCACACTGACTACAAAAATGAATTATGAAATCCAATACAATGTACTACTTCAAATCAGCATCAACTATGCTAGGTTCAGTACCGGTTTAAGCTCAGTCTATAACCAAAACCTTACACAAAATTTTCCTTATGCATTCACATATAACATCCTTCCTTTTTCTTATTTTCTACATTCTCTCATCTATACCGTACATTATTTTCTCATATATTTGACTTGCAAGATCTCATACATATATGAGTCTTTTACAATATGCCATGTCGGTTTTACAAAAGATAATTACATTAAACACAATAAACAAAAGTTTATTCCCTATCGGCTGGAGTGTCGGTATGCATTGTTGCCATTGTCGGTGAAGTGCATGTCGGTGTATGTAGAGGTCCATTGTTAGTACCAGTAACTATTGGTGGCTTACCAGATGAATTCCAGTTGGTTGCCATCAGTGACAATATCAACTATTCTCATAAGAGTGTAGAATGCCAACAGGCATAGGATATTTTGTCATATAAACTTTGATAACATTGTTAAAGTGAGTAAGTCTAAGACAGTGAGAGGTTTGTCTCAATTAGACAAACCGGTTAATGCTCTTTGCAATGAATTTCAGTTAGGAAAGATGACTTCTTCAACTTTCAAAAGCAAATCATTTTCAACGGAGCACTTGTTAGATTTGGTTCATATAGATCTTTATGGACCAATAAGAACAAAAAACATTCAAGGTGACAGATATTTTATGATTCTCATTGATTATTTCTCAAGGATGATGTGGGTTACATTTTTTAAGGATAAGACTAAAGCTTTTGGTAAGTTGAAGTCATTCAGGGCCTTAGCTAAGAAAGAAAGCGGCAAGATGATAAAATTTTTGAGGACAGATCAAGGCGGTGAATTTACTTCTGAGGAATTCACTAGGTATTGTGAAGAGAATGGTATCAAACGGCAGCTTTCTGCATCGAGGACACCTCAACAAAATGGTATCGCAGAAAGGAACAATCGGTTAGTTGTTGAAGCTGCTAGGACAATGTTGATACAAGGAGGTATAGCGAAAACCTTTTGGAAAGAAGTTGTCAGCACAACTATCTACACAATGAACCGAGTTCTGGTAAAGAGAGGTAAGGAAAAGACTCCTTATGAATATTGGTATGGAAGATCACCTGATGTTAGCTATGTTTTATTAAGAGAGATGATTACATTAGCATATTTGAGGCTACGAGTGATGAAGGCATATTTCTTGGCTATTCCACCAAGAGTAAGGCCTACAAATGTTTTAACAATTGGACACAGAGAATTGTTGAGAGTGTTGATGTTCGAGTGGATGAATTTCCTGAAGTCTCAGAAGGAACCGATTCAGAAAAAAAGGATGAAGATCCTTGCATTTTATTTTTGGAACCAGAAACTGTGAAATCTGAAACTAGCAAAGCAAATTTTGATGCACCAGTCCAACCGAAATAGATAAATTCAGAAGAAGATGATGACAACAAAGAAGTTGAACCTGAAGATAATGATCATGTTATTCCTAGATATGTGAGACTGAATCACAATCCTGAGCAGATTATTGGAGATAAAGATGTTAGAGTGCTAACGAGAAGAAGAATCAAAGAGAATTCTTGCATGATCTCCACCATTCAACAAAGAACCTCTAAGGAGGAATTTGGTGATGATCATTGAGTTAAAGCTATGGAGGAGGAATTGGATCAAATTGAGAAGATCAACACTTGGACCCTAGTACCCCGACCGGTAAATAAGAATGTTATAGGTACTAAATGGGTATACAGGAACAAGTTGAATGAAGATGGTGTTGTAGTTCGTAACAAGGCAAGATTAGTCTGCAAGGGTTATGCATAAGAAGAAGGAGAAGATTATGGAGAAACTTTTGCACTAGTAGCAAGACTTGAAGGTGTCAGAACTTTACTTGCATTTGCAGCCCATAAAAAGTTCAAGGTATATCAAATGGATGTTAAGTCTGCATTTTTTAATGGGATATTGGAAGAAGAGGTATACATAGAGCAGCCAGATGGTTATGCTTTGACTGATGAGAAAGACATGGTTTACAGATTGCATAAGGATTTATATGGATTAAAGAAGACACCCAGAGCATGGTATGAAAGGCTTCATACACATCTAATGAAGATAGGCTTTTTAAGAACCAGTAATGATAGTAACATATATCTCAAGTCTAAAGGAGATGAAATATTGGTCAGTGAACTATTTGTTGATGATATTATATTTGAAGGTAATGATGTCATGAGCAACAGTTTTGTAGATGAAATGAAAAATGAGTTTGAAATGTCTTTAGTAGGGGAAATAAAATCTTTCATAGGTTTGCAGATACAACAAATGAAGAATGGCATTTTCATTACACAGTCTAAGTATGTGAAAGAGGTTTTGAAGACATTTGGCATGAGTGACTATAAACCAGTTGGGACACCAATGGTTACAGGTTGTAAGTTGTCCAAGGAAGATGAATCTAAGTCTGTTGATGAGAAGGAATACATGTCAATGATTGGCAAATTGCACTATGTTGTTCACAGCAGACTAGACATAGCCCATGCGGTTGGCATAGTTGCTAGATTCTAGAAGAATCCTAAGAAGACACACTTGATAGCAACCAAGAGAATCTTTAGATACCTGAAAGGTACTGTTGACTATGGATTATGGTATCCATATGGAGGAAAATTTGATTTGAAGGCATACATAGATGTTGATTGGGTAGGAAATGTTGATGATCGGAAAAGAACAACCGATGGAGCATTTTTTCTTGGAGGAAGGCGTATTTCATGGAGTAGTAAAAGAAGAGTTGTACTTCACAATCTACTGTTGAAGCTGAGTATGTTGCAGCTTATAAGAATTGTGCACAGGCTATTTGGATGAGGCACATTTTGGAAGGTTTTAAGATGAAGATTTTAGAACCTATAAAGATTTTATGTGATAATAAAAGTGCCATAAATATTTCCAAGAATCTTGTTTTGCACGCATGAACCAAACACATTGAATTGAAGTATCATTTCTTGAGGGAAAAAGTTCAGAGCAAAGATGTTATCTTAGAGCATGTTTCTACCAAGGAGAAGCTTGCAGATATTTTTACCAAACCTCTTCCTAAGACTACTTTTGAGTATCTTAGAAGTTAGTTAGGGGTTGTCCCTCTTCATGAAGTTAGTTGAACATGATGTTGACTGCATCACTCCCTGAATCACTTACAAAATTTTACAAGGGTTGATGTAGAAGTGGATGTATTCCACAGGGGGAGCATCAAGTTGTAGTATGTTGTTGATGCATGGTGAAATTTGACTTTACATATTTTTTTTTGGCATTGATGTCAAAGGGGGAGAAGAATTATGTGATTATGGGAATGAAAACCAGTGATAGACTAAAGACAGAGAGAGCATGTAAATACTTGGTAATGTAAACCAGGATTCCTATTCACAATCACAACAACAAAGCAATGGTGTTGATATTTGTATTGCCATCAAAGCCAAAGGGGGAGATTGTTGGCATTTGCATGAAGATTGCATTAATGATATGTTATGTTGTCATTGATGTCAATTAAATCGGTAATGATATTGTTGTTATTGTCGTTATTGTCTTATAACCGGTAGGAAGAGCTTTGTGAAGGTTATTGTAAACCGGTATGTAAGTTTGTGAGTTGAACCGATAATCAAAGTAAAAGGTTAAACCCTTTCTATGTTATGTAACCGGTAAACCCTACCAGTTGTTTTTGTTGAACCCTAACCGATTAAGGTTATTGAATTCGTTATGTTGGTTTATGATTTAATGTTGAGTGATAATGATGGTGACATGTATGGTCATTGTATGAAGACTAGTTCAAAATGTTTTGGCGTGATTGTTTGTCTAGGGAATGAATAAAGTGTATTGCATCTAATGCAAAACACGTGATGAGTTACTGAGCTCGATGAAGTGGTAATCAAGGAGCAATTGAGGTTTTCTTGATTGATGTGTAGAGATTGCTATGAAATCCAACGATCATACTTGTATTGACTTATTTGTAATCTCGATGAGAGAATTAGATTTTTGTTGTTTTACCGTCCTAATTGATTTGTATTTAAGGTCGACGAAGTTGTTTTATTTAGTGTTGGCAAGAATTGATAGAAATCAGCTGAGTGTGTGGTTGCCGAACGGGAGAATGAGTTTGCAGTTTGAGTAAAGGCAGATAGAAGCTTAATGGATCTAATCAAGCAAGTGTAGTGCTATTCAGACATATCAACAAACTCCTGTTGTTTTCTAACAATTACAATAGAATTGAAATCCCCTAACCGGGTAAGCTCTAACAGGCTTGGTTACTTATTAAATCTTCTAACATGGTGGTCCATTAGATTGGATTTTCAAATCCTCTACTAAGGTTACTCCTTACAAGGTATTTGCTTCTAACAAGGCATTTGTAGTCAATCCCTTAACTGGGTGATTCCTAACAGGATCATTTCTTAACAAGACTTTTGTAAAAGCTTTAACAGGATTGGCTCCTAACAGGATGAACTTCAGAAGAGTTCAAATATTATCTTGTGAGTCTCATCTCATTGTGGTTTTTACCTATTTGGGTTTTCCACGTATAAATACTTGTGTCATGTGGTGAATGTTTTTGTGGTTATGATCTTATTGTTGATTTGATTAACTATTTCTGATAAGGCATGATAACTAGAAGCATTGAGGAATGAAGCATTGGCATATGATAAAGCATTTGGATGTTTACAAGTTAAATGACGTTTAATGTTAAGTTGTTGTAACAGTCAACCAGTATTCTTATGAGTATCGATCTATTACTTTGTATGTTTGAATTTGAGTTTGGGAAGTTTGTATCAGTTTTTCTATTTACTGATTCAAGCCCCCCCCCCCCCCTTAGTAATCTACCAGATACTTATTCTTTCATCATACCGTCAGATTAATATTAGATACAAAGATTAAAACCCAAAAATGTGAGAACAACATAGAATCATAACAAACCCTTGAGAGGTACAAGCTAATTTCATCAATTAGTAATTCCATGTCATCCTCTAACATTCCTTGAAAATTCAACCATCTTTGGAATAATGATGAATGAATAATGTTGAATACTTTATGGTATAGACTTGCAAACCTATGTGATCAATTTAGTAGAGCTTCGCTATAATAAAAATCATGTATCCAAATGAGAGAGGATAATAGCTTTTATATGAGTCGCAAGGTTAATTTTTTATAAAATGACAACATAAAATGATCATAAACAAAATCAAAACCAGATTCTGTAATGTTTTTTATTACAGAAAAAGTAAGTTTTGAAGGGACCCCGAAACCCTTTACATCAAATTTACATAAGATAGATCAAATAAAGTCCTTTCATAATAAAACCCCATAGGGTTGAGAGACGGTAGAAATAAAGCAAAAAAGACCGCTCAGCCCACAAAAACAACAAACTAATAGCACAGACCCAGCAACAGAAACAGTAAAATCAACCCAAATTTTTAAGATTCTCTGCAACATTAGCACTAAGCCAATGCATCTTCTTCACAGCATTCTTCAATTCCATGATGTCTTGGGGCACTTCAGTGACTTTATTTTTCATGCTAGCCTGAGTACGCTTTCCTAGAGGACCTGAATCTTCTGCACCAGCAACCATTTGCTTGTCCACGTCCACCATAGTCCTATCCATATAAGCTTTCTCCAGCTTGCTAACTATAGTAGACATAGTTTCAACAGAAGCCTTGACAATGTTCTGACTGGTTTCCATTATACCCCAGAGGGTAGCTTCGCACTTGGCACTTCTGACCTCCATATCCACAATTTTTTTATTAGAAATCTCCTTCACTCTCTGGGTGGTTTCCATGTTTTTAGCCAGACAATCGGTCATGACTTGTTTTTCGCTTTATGTCCATAAAGCACTCGCTAAAGCCCCCTCAACCACCTCCTTGCCAATAACGGTAGGGTGAGCACTAACAGCCGCATGCGACATATCTCCAACATTAGCCTGCATAACTTTCATCTTGGAGGATAAAGACTGCTGCTTGAGATTAATGTTCTTAATCTCATAAAACACCCACCTAAAAAGACGGATGTAAAGACGTAAAACATTCTAAATTCAATAATAAAACGAAATACTCTTTATTCTTAAATAAACGCATAATTCCTTTAATAAGTCTATTTTATTCCATTATTCCATTCTTAGCTCAAAATGGTCATTTTCAATGATGTCATTATAAACACGAGATTTCTATAAGGAGATGTAGATTCTTTTTTTTCAGTCACCCAGGGTATCCCCGCGACTCAACCCAACGACACTGGTTTCCCATTATGGGGCAAGTTGAGGCGAGACTAGTCCTTGGAGATGAGCTAAGAAGCCCGTCAGCCAAGCCCATTGGTTGAGTCCAAGCCTCAGAGTCGAACCCGAAACCAATGGGAAGCAAACCCACGGTCCAAGCCAACTCTGATACCTGTTTGGGCTAGGAGATATAGATTCTTTATTCAATAAGAAAGTGTAGTATTATTTCAGTCATATCTACATACAATACTTAGGTCTTTCTAATGCCTTAAGTTCAATAACAAAAAATTATAAAGTAAAGGATGAGATGTGTCATTTGATCTGCAATCTAAGCTATCTTCAGTACAATCTTTAGAATGAAGACGAGAACAAGATTCAGGTGCTTTTTCCACCCAACCTTGAAGCTTACACTTCCCCGGAATTCTTGGTCAATCAAGAATACCCGACCCTGCACGAATTGCTTAGCAAAAATAATTCGATAGACAAGATGGAATCTAGTGCATGCCTAGAATGATACATGCATTTTCTATTTTCTAATCTCATTAAGAAACAAGCAAGATCAATCAAGGATATGGTAGAAATCATAAATAAATCCATCTATTTCAATGGTCAATAAGTTACTCGATCAAGTATAATGCCATGCATAGCAATAAAATATAGTTTGGAAAAACAAACTATTCTCTCTATGATTCCACAATCAGTACCCGTCCCAGAAGGTAACTTTCCTACAAACACAAGCCTATCTAGCTTTTTCTATGTTCATATGAAACTCACAATAAATAAATAGAAGACAATTTTTCATTTTTCAATTCTAGCTTCCTATTTCTCGCATGATAAAAATACAATATCAAAGAAGACAATCTTTTTTTAAATAGAAATAGAAAGAAACAATCTTTCGTTTTACAACCAATTATATCTGGCAAGAAAACAATCTTTCATGGGCAAACAAATATATATCCGAAAAGAGAACAATCTTTCACTTCTATCTTTTCAAGTAAATCAAATACAAGAATTAAAATAAGAAGTTGTAACACATGAATCTATATTTACATATGAATGAATAGAATATAAGTACACATTCTTTCATATTAAATTTGATACTAACATGTGTTTTCTATGATTTATGAATTCAACTATCTAAATTCAGTAAATTTTCTCCCACAAGTATTTAAATAAGATGACATTTCATAATGCACATACCTATATGGCTTCTTCAAAAGAAACCTCAAATAAATTATCATGTCTTCTAATGCATAAACTAATTCAAAGTTTAACTCTTTCTTCATTAGTGATCTAGAATTTAACTCTTTCTTCATTAGTGATCTAGAATAAACAATTCTCAAGATAATTCTATTCTTATTTATAAATATATAATAAACTATTGCTCGAATAAGAACCTACCTCTGAAATACGATACAAGTTGGATTATGATCAATGATAACCTTTCCCAAATCTGTCTACAATACATCTAAATTCTAATGTTTTTTCCCTCTACGCTATTTTATCTCATGAGTTTTCTCTTCTCTACTTACTACTCTATATTTCCATTCTCTATACTTAGTTCTATCTTTTCTATACTCATGCAAATTTCTCTCTTTTCCACAATATCGTCTTCTCTCCCTTCTATTATGTGTGTTTTATGTGTAGTAGCAGTCTTATTTATGCTATTTTTGAACTATAATTCCTCCTAGTTTTGGGCTCATCTTAACCATCATTGACCGTTTCTTGTGCCAACCACACAACACGTCCAAGTTACCATAGCATGTGGCAAACCGAACGCACCATGTGTAACAGTCCATATTCAACCCATTGACTTATTACCAATGCGGAACCCAGAAAATGCCTAGGACTCTTCTAATGTGACTCTATGCTTCACTTTTGTCAGCGGGGAATCCCGAAGGAACGATATCCATTCTTGAAATGATGCACGTATATCATTTACTACGACCTCTGTAATAAACATAGATACAAACCTTACTTAAATTTAGCAACAATAAAAGCCATGCCATAGTCAAAGTTTCTTGCCAACGTCAATAGTTGTTTTAGGAGATGTTTTTTCAATGGCCCAGAAATAACTGTTAGATTTTTGTCATTCTGTCTGAAAACTTTTTCAGTTTTGTTCTGTAAAAAGTTCAGCAGAACATTGTATGAAACAAGGTACATAGTAGGTCTGTACCATGCTAATCTTATAGGACAATATTTTTAACTTTGTAGTAGTGTTTGTGAGTGTGATTTGTCTTGTATAAAAACATGTACCTTTTTATTGACGTCAATCCAACTAGATCCAGGTTTCTTTTTAATTCCTCTATCTTTCATCATTTTGCGTACTTTTTCAATGTCATCCCACCTGCCTGCTGCAGCATAGATGTTTGAGAGAAGCACATAAGGTGCAGCATCGTTAAGGTCCAACTCAAAAAGGTGTTCTGCTATGCATTCTCCTAGCTCAATATTATTATGTAATCTACAAGCACTAAGAAAACAACTCCAAACAACAGAATCAGGTTTTATTGGCATGTTATTGATGAAATCTTGTGCTTCATTCAAATGCCCAATACGACCCAGGAGGTCAACCATGCATATATAGTGTTCTGTAGCAGGTTTAATGTTATGATCATCAATGTAGTTGAAGCATTGATATGCCTCATCCACTAGACCTGCATGACTGCATGCAGACAGAACACTAACTAAAGTAACATGGTCTGGTTGTATGCCAGAAGACTTCATTTGTTCAAACAGTTGGATAGCTTCTTTGCCACAGCCATGCATGGCATACCCTGCAATCATTGTATTCCATGAAACAACATCTCGGTCATACATTTTATGAAATGTTTCTTGAGCCTTGTGTATGCTCCCACCCTTTGCATACAAATGAATGAGAGAATTCAAAACAAGAATATCAAAGTGAAATCCACATCTGACTACTTTTGCATGGATCTCCATACCCTTTTCTAAAGCTGCTAGGCTTGCACATGTTGAGAGAATGCTGGCCAAAGTCTTTGAATCCGGCCACTCACCTACCAATTGCATTTGTTGAAATAGCTTCAGGGCCTCATCATGGCAACCATTCTTTGTAAGCCCTCCAATTATTGTATTCCATGACACTGTGTTTCTTTGAGGCAGTTCCTTGAACAGTTTAAGGGCTTCATCAGTAAGATCATTCTGTATATATCCTGAAATCATGATATTCCAGGTGAATAAATCACGTTCATGCATTTGGTAAAATAATTTGCTTGCCTTAACTATGTCTCCACATTGTGCATACATGTCTATAAGAGCAGTCATGACAAAAACATCAGATTGAAACTCACTTCTAATTACTTTTCCATGGATTTCCATTCCATGTTCTACAGTTGCCAGGCAGGCACACACTTGAAGAATACTGGTCAAGGCTTTGGCATCTGGCCTCACACCTGACAACTGCATTTCCTGAAAAAGCTCTAGTGACTTCTTAGGATGTCCATTCTGTGCAACTCCTGCAATCAATGCATTCCATGAAACCAAACTTGGTTGAGGCATTTCTTTGAAGAGTTTCAAGGCTTCGTCAACAAGCCCATTTTGTGCATATCCTGAAATCATTGATGTCCAGGACACATCATCTAGCTGATGCATTTTGTCAAATAGTTTGTGTGCCCTCCCTATGCTTCCACATTTTGCATACATGTCTATCAGGGCATTCACTACTGTGAGATCAAACTGAGATCCAGTCCTGACTATTTTTCCATGAATCTCCAAACCCTGTCTCGTAGCTGCCAAATTGGCACATGCTGGGAGAGTACAAACAAAACTTGTAGTGTCTACCCTCATACCTGCTAATTGCATTTGCAGGAAAAGTTTCAGGGATTCCTCATCATGTCCACTCTCTGCGAATCCTGCAATAATTGCATTCCACGTGACGACATTTCTCTGGGGCATCTTCCTGAAGAGTTTCAAGGCATCAACCACAAGCCCATTCCTGGCATACCCTGCAATCAAGGCTGTCCAGGAGACAACATCTCGCCAAGGCATCCTGTGAAACAATTCCAGAGCCTCCTCTACAAGCCCGATTTGTCCATAACCTGCAATCATGGTATTCCATGACACAATATCCCGATGAGGCATTTCTTCAAACAGTTTCAGTGCCTTATCCATTAGTCCAACCCCGGTGTATGCCGCAATAATGGAATTCCAGGAAACTAGATCCAGTTCAGACATTCCATCAAATATTTTTCGAGCCTTGTGACAACTTCCCAATTTCGCATACATATGTATAAGGGCATTCCCAACAACCACATCATCTGAAAATCCACTAATAATTACCTTTTCATGAATCTCTGCTCCCTGTTTTACAGATGCCAAACCCGCACAAGCTGAAACAACGCTGGCAAAGGTAAACTGGTTGGGTTGGATGCATGTCGCTGCCATTTGCTGAAACAGAGCCAGTGCTTCTTCAGCAAATCTATGCCTCACGTAAGCTGCAATCATGACAGTCCATGAAAACACATTTCGTTCAAGCATTTCGTCAAACACATTGCGTGCATCCACAACACTCCCACACTTTACATACATGTTGGCAAGCGCATTCTGTAAAGCAATAATTTCAGTGAGTCTCAACTTCGCGATCCGAGAGTGGATTATCATACCATTTGAAAGGGTTTTGTTTTAAACCCAGTCCTGTAAAAAGATAAATATGCAGAGGTTTGTGGTTTTTTGTAAAGCAATATTATTAGTCAATCACAGAGCCTGAAAGAATGAGATGACTGTATTATTTGCCTATGCTGATTATGTAAGGCTAGTGTTTGCCAACAGCCTAACATTCAAATCTGATTTAAGAGTTTTATTTTCCATCCTAACAGTCCATTAAAATACATCTTAAACAGAGTTATAAAAAAATAAAAAATAAAAAATCTTAAAGAGAGTTATTCAAAAAATTTTAGTTTAATTGGTTGAGTTTTTTGATTGTCCCATTCATCAAGGTTGAAATCTTACAGAAGTGCTATAAATAAAGAATGAGGTTGAGATCATGTCTTAGTGACTTCAACATAATTAAAAAGACGCATCTTCACTTGGAAGCATGACCCCTACTTGACTTAAGACATAATTAACAAGATGCTACTAAAAGAAACATATCATCTTAGTGCATGTATTATTGATATCTATAGAATAGATTTTATTCTTTACGTCATTACATAACAATAATGGTGGGTTATTCTTCTCTATATTTGGTTTCCTCCTCATGTGCAAAGCTACAATCAATTTCACCCTCATTTGTTAGCTCAGCCATGGATTTTATAATGGCTATGACCTTTTTAGTAGCATTCTTATATTGTTTTTTTGTTAAGTTGTTGGAGAATTTGATAATTTGGGAACACGTTCTTATTGAGAACCCTTCTCCCATGAAGTTGTTCAATAGTCATTTGTTAGGATTGATTACCCTCCAATCCTATGTATATTTTGTGTATCTCCAACGCTCTTTGAAAAGCGTCTTTGGACGTCTAGGATTTAATAAGAAAATTATTTGTAATTAATATTTCACAGAAATCTTGGCGTTAGTTTTTATATGCATTCATGAAGGTATTGGAGTATGTAGTGACAATTATGAAGCTATTTTAGCAATTTTTGAAAATTTAGTAGTGAAACATCTTACATATTGTTGGTGGGCCTCGTATGAGTTGAGTGATTATTTTGGATGCCTACCTTAGGATATGAGTCATCATGGAAGAGTTACAAGTCAAAGGTGTTATCTATTATGGGTATGGAGATTATTTTGCTATTAATGGTTCATTGGGAGTTATATTTACTATTCTAGAAAGAGCCTCTTTATTTTGAAAGTGAGACTTTTTGCATGTTACCATAATTCGAGAAAGGTACATAATTTTGGGAATCCGTTTGTGGTATTCCTCTCTCAATTATCTATAAAGTGGAGGTATGAGATTGTAGTTTTATAAGTTTGTTTTACAAGTATACTTGTTGCTAGAGTGATGTTAAAGTGATGAGAATATTAAAATGTTAGATGGGTTCATTATGTTAGATTGTTGTTAAAGTGATGAAATTATTAAAATGTTGGATGGGTTCATTATGCTAGATTGTTGTTAAAGTGATGAGAATATTTAATTCTAGAAAGGTACATAATTTTGGGATTCCGTTTGTGGTATTCCTCTCTCAACTATCTATAAAGTGAAGGTATGAGATTGTAGTTTTATAAGTTTGTTTTACAAGTATACTTGTTGCTAGACTGTTGTTAAAGTGATGAGAATATTAAAATGTTAGATGGGTTCATTATGTTAGATTGTTGTTAAAGTGATGAGATTATTAAAATGTTAGATGGGTTCATTATGTTAGATTGTTGTTAAAGTGATGAGATTATTAAAATGTTAGATGGGTTCATTATGTTAGATTTTTGTTAAAGTGATGAGAATATTTAATTCTAGAAACGTACATAATTTTGGGAATCTGTTTGTGGTATTCCTCTCTCAATCATCTATAAAGTGGAGGTATGAGATTGTAGTTTTGTAAGTTTGTTTTACAAGTATACTTGTTGCTAAAGTGTTGTTACAGTGATGAGATTATTAAAATGCTAGATGGGCTCATTATGTTAGATTGTTGTTAAAGTGATGAGAATATTTAATTCTAGAAAGGTACATAATTTTGGGAATATGTTTGTGGTATTCCTCTCTCAATTATCTATAAAGTGGAGGTATGAGATTATAGTTTTATAAGTTTGTTTTACAAGTATACTTGTTGCTAGAGTGTTGTTAAAGTGATGAGAATATTAAAATGTTAGATGGGTTCATTATTATCCATTATTATTACATTATTTATCATATATTATCCCTCATAATTATTTAATTAAATTAAATTAGCATTATCCATTAAACTAAAAAATTAGATTCTCAATATCCACATATTATCTACAAATTAGTAAATCAATTAATATTAAATTTCACATAATATACACTCATTATCCATTTAATTGATGATTAACTAGTTAACAAAAGTTCCAAAATAGTTTTCTTAATAAAATGATTCCCCTAGTCACTTGGTAGGCTCACCAAGCATCTAAACCGTGTAATTACACTTTCATAGATGAACTTAGTGGAATTTTTTGTAGAAAAATATTACCTCTACCTATTTTGTTAGATAGTAAAATCTTGTTATAATTAATCTTGAACAGGGTTTATGCATTGGGGCTTATTTTGTTAGATAGTAAAGTCTTGTTATAATTAATCTTGAATGGGATTTCTACATTGGGATTTTAATGATGTCAAATGTCGACTATTCTAATTATGTTGTGGCATAACTAGCTACAAAAGCATATAATCTCTTGTGGTAGATCTCACTACCCTCTGATAGGCATTACATGATCTCACATACATGTTAGCATCCTTAAACAATATAGGTTGTCACAAATCCTTAGATTATAGCAAAGTTTGCATACATGTACTTCAATAAAAAAATATTTGGTCCCATAAAAAAATATGAATCAAAAGTTATAATGTACCCATTAGATTTGCCATCACACTCCAAACAATCCCAAAATTAATCTCTTTTTTACAAGTTTTTGTTAAAAATATTCCTTAACTTGCCTTTATCATTCATGTCTTCTATTCATATATCCTTTTAAATAAAAAACCCACTTTCAAAATTAATTTCACCCCTTATAATTTCCAAACATTAATTTCTAATAGAATTAGAAATACTCTGATCCCCTTCTAATCTCATAGATTTCAACACATAAAATTAATAATATCATTTGCCCTAACTCGTAATAAAATCTACTAATTTGCCTTACCATTTAATTCAATGACCAATACAAATTTCTCCAACAACAATCAAAATCCAACTCCTTGCTAATAAATGCAATTGATTCCCCTTTGTCAATAAAGTTTTAAGGAATATAACAACCACCTTTGTTCTCCCTTGAACAAATCGATCATATTTACCCAACTAAAGTATAGATTTAGAATCTATCTATATATGACGAGCTACTTTGGAAGATGTCACCACACCAAACTCTATTGAAACAATTTGACATAAACAACACTCTTGTTTTCTTATTGGTTCTTAATCAAATTCTTCTTGCGTGCAATGGTTAGTTTGCTTAGTTGAAGAATTTTATTTAAGTTTGTTTTTTTAATTCCACATGAGCAACACCATGACATAGTGATCACACCCAGTACTTATCCTTGGTCATCTTTTTTCTTCATCGTCTTTTGTTTCTTATTTGTAAACTTACAATTCTCCACCTGCTATGCTCTCATATGAAATGAAGGTATAAAATAACATCAAACAATTTATATAGATGGTCTATAAATCATCAATATGCAAAAATTAGATATAAATACAGAGGATACAATAGAATTTGTTGAAATTCATTGAACCGAAATGTATATTTATATCATATGATTCACAACCAAATCCAATTAATGTGACCAACTACTCTCTAATAAATAATTAATAACTACAATATTCATTAGCCATTGAGTACTTTCAATCCTTCGACTTTTGTAATATAAAAATAATTAAATGGTATCATTATCTTTAATGGAATTCATTAATATATTGTAAAGATATTGAGAGCATTTGATATAGGTATTAAGAGCATTTGATATTGAATCTTATTTTTACTAATTCTGAAATATCAATAGCGTACTTCTTTCTTATAAATTGAAAAAGATAAAATTGAACAAACTTCAACATTTATAATTCTTTTATAAATTGATAAAATTAAAATTTAAAAAGCTCTGATAAATTGAAAAAGTTCGGCAACACATATAATTCTATATTATAATTTTTTTTTTAATTATTTCTTATAACCTGCTCTTGCAACGCATCCCAATATCAATTTAAGAATAATATCATAATTCTTCTTTTGAATAAGAGCAATTAACAATGTTAGCAATATGTTGATTGTCTAGTACACTAATACGTTTGAACCATATGCAATAAATAGAGATCTGACATTATTCATTTGCAATTTACAAAATCCAGATACAAAAAGCAAGGCACAAGAATGCCCCAGAAATGAAAGAAAGGGTGAAGGGGAAATGGATCTCCAAAAGATAGAAAACCAGTTGAAGCCATTTAGCAAAGAGCAGATGTCAGCCATGCTGTATGTAAGAAATGTCCCACTTTGCATGCATGATGATAGGCTTCTCATCTTCTTTTCAAGCTATGAATAACTGGAGCCAGGACCCATAAAATATGATGTGCAGACGGGGCATGCTCTGTTCATTTATGTGACTGTTGAGGGAGCCAGGAATGCCCTTGATAATCCATTGAAGACTCTTGATGGGCATCAAATGTTCTGCAGAATGGCCACTGGAGATGACTCTGGCCTCCACTGAAGTCATGAATTTCTCAATGCAATCAATGGGGGCACACCATGGCTTTCATCCACATGGGTTTCATGAATTAATACTTTTGAATTTCTTATAAAATTAAATGTGAATAATAAATAGAATGCATTAAATTGAATCTATTGATTGGTTTCGAGAAAGGAGAGCCAATGTAAACAGAGTGGCAATAGAGGAGTAATTTTATAAACCCCACCAATATATCAGATAGTTCTAAGCCTACTAAGAAAATACAAACAATGTTACTGATGCCAAAATTCACTCCAAAAGTATAAGAAAAATTGAACTAGCCTGCATAAGCTATTATATAAGAATCATAAATATATGATCGAACACAGCAAAAGAATAGTAAAGTTGCCTACAGGTAGTAATGAAGCTTGTGTATGGCTCATTAGCTGGCACTTCCATCTTCGCACTTGACTCTTTTGGTATTTCAGCTATAAAGTTGAAAACTCCATCCCCCAATTGCAATGGAATATCATGCCAAGGTGATATCTGTAAATTGCAAAGTGCAACAACAGTATAAACTATATGTATGAAAAAGAAATTAGTGAAAACAAATGTATAATGCATTACATTTTCATAATACATATGAAAATAAATATTCACCAAGAGAAAAATGATGTATATATTAAAAAATGCTACACTGTTAGATTATGAACTACAACGAACTCAGTTTCAAGGGGTTGTAAGGAGAAAAATTAAAACTTCAACTTCTCATGAAGGAAAAAAAGAAAGCAATTTTCCCAGCAATCAATGGAAGGTATCTTCTACAGGAACATGACATCAAAAGTATGCACCTAATAGCAAGGTTTTACCAACTCAGCTAGCAATGAGATAGACTAGCAGGAAAAGAATATCCAAAAACATTTGTTTTATAATTGGTTTAATCCATGCATTTGAACTTCTACTCTCCAGCATTTTGTTGTTATAATATCATCTGGATGTTTTTTCCATACCACTATTGCAACAACACTGCAGAGATGATGCTTAACTTTAGACCTTAAGGACAAATGTGTGTCAAGTAATTATATTTTCATAACAGTATTTTAGTATTTTTCCATAATTTCTCTGATTATTTAATTGCATGATGTGTGCTGCTGTCTTCAGATTTGAACATTAATGATAGAACAGAAGATGTGTTATACAGGTAACCAGGGTTTCTAGAGATGGATCTGACAAATGGGTCTTCCTCAATCACTAGAGGATCAAACCCAACTTTCATGGAGCATCAAAATATTAGCCTGGACATGCTGGTGGCAGTGAAGTAGACAGAGTTCATGTAGTTTGGCCTCATTGATTTGTTGTGAGGATTATGGTTATAGCAGCAACAAAATAGCTTAGGATGGACCTTGATGCCCAACCTTAATGGATTCCCTTTACCCTGTTTCTTATGAACACTTTTGATTTATTAAAAACATCTAATTGATCTTAATGGGTTTTAATTCCATCAGCATCATCACATAAAATCATTTTTTATAGAAGGGACAACCAATGGCTGCCAATGATTGTGATGCTTTTAACTTTTTAAGCCTTCCATCCCACTCTAGTCTCCCATTTTTACCCAGGTCCTCATCACAACTCTGAAGCAGATGGATGCAGATTTTTTTCTGCCAAGGCCCTATGAGAAATCTTTTTCTCAACTTTTATATGCTCTTTGAGAGAGTTCTCAGTTGAATCCGGGAAGAGGGTTCTGAAAATTAAAAGAATTTTTCAATTCTTAGCTGTGGAGGTATGTTCTTGCTCTATTTACTTCAGTGTAGTACTGTGCTTAAATTAATCATATGGACCACTATTAGATTGATATTTTACCCTTCTAGAAGTCTCCTACCGTTTACCTTCTCAAGCTCTTAAATTACCTACCTCCTTTTCCTACAAACCCCTACACAAATCCTGCAATTTGATTTTGATTTTGTGTATTCTCTCTTTCAATGGCAAGCCTTGTGGAGAAAAATAAACCCACTTAGCATGAGAAAGGAGAATTCTCTAGTTCTAGGAAGGATGGCAGCAATACAAAAACAAGTACAGTGAAAAAATCAAAGAGGTAATTTAGATGTAGACCCAATACCTTCTTCCAGGGTTTATAGCCTCTTTCACAAATCCTGCAATTCGATTTTGTTTTTCTATTCTTTCTTTTAATGGCAATTCCCATGGAAAAGGATAAACCCTACTGGCTTGAGAAAGGTGAATGCTTTAGTTCCTAGAAGGGCATCAGAATTGCAAAAATCAAGGACAGTGAAAATATCAAAGAGGTGCTTAAGTGGAGACCAAAAGCTTTCCTCACTTATATGCTATGGAGGATCTTCAGAAAGCATATTATGGCATGGTGGAGCATATTAAAATATGAAAACTCGCTGAGAAATATAGAAAAATAGCACTGCTACAGGCGTTACCAGACTCAATTTAGAGGTTGTTATGAACACTTGAAAAAGACTCCAGAAAGAAGGCATTGAGGACCCTGAGTTACTGAAATGAATTTGCACAAACTGATTCAGGTCCCAGTTTTCCTGGAGGCTGGGACTTTCTGTGTCTATGGGGCCCGTAATTCAGGCCAGGTGCGACCTAGGCCAATCATATCCCTGCTTGAACGTGATTAAGCAATATTTTTCTTGTGTGTACTGTTGATAAACGCCAGCATCACTTTGGTTATCCATGAGAGAACAAAGCAGGAAAAAAATGGTATATTTATACAGCTTGACAGGATTTGAAAGCTGACAAAGCTTTCTAGTTCTACCACCATGTTCAGCACCTTTGGAGAATGGCGATTCTTGGATTAAAGACCTAAGCTTAGATCAGGTAAAAGTGGAGATAAATTATCAGCATCCATCCCCCATTTTGAATAGCAGGCGTTGGCAAGTGCGAAGGATGTGTTATAGGCGAATTAAGACTCTCTTGATCAAGGAAACTAATTAGTTGCGTGAAAAGTAGCTCATCATTAGAATGGTCGATTTGGAGCCCAGATTGAGGAGTCACATGCTGGGGTCCCCAATTTAAATTCTGTAGCAGATTTCATTCTTTGTATTTATGATCATTAATCCCATCCTGGTAGCTTCCATTTCCTCCCTTTGTAGACCAATTGGTATCAATATTTTGAGAAATCATCATGTCAAGAAACGCTTTGTTACTGCCCAGTTGATAAAATCCATATGGATCAAAGTCATGGTGTGCCCCCATTGATGGCATTGCAAAATTCATGACTTCCGTGGAGGCCACAGAGCCATCTCCACTGGCCATTCTGCATAACATTTGATCCCCATCAATTCTTCAATGGATTAACAAGGGCATTCCTAACAGTCACATATATGAACAGAGAATGCCCTGTCTTCTCATCAAATTTTATGGGTTCTGCTTCTATTTCTCCATAGCTTAAAAGAAAGTGAGAAGTTTTTCATCACGCATGCAAAGTGAGACATTTCTTACATAAATCATTCGTTCAGCAACTTCCTAAACAAATTCATTTTCCTTACAACGAACCTGGCATCGAACATACCTAGAATCAATTCTCTGGCAGGGGTCTCTAAGGGCTCGCTTTAAGCCCTCCATGTGCTTGTAAGTAACAAATGCATAGCCTTTTGATCTCCCACTGTCTCTGTCTATGACCGCCTTACATTCTTCAAGCTCACCGTATAGAGAAAATATATATTTCAAAGTCTCTGAGGTGGCGTTTGGACCAAGGCCGCTAACAAAAAGATTTCTATGGGCAAGACTCTTAACAGAAGGGGATAATTGCTAACAGCGTGGCTGAGAATTTCAAACATCTGCTCTTTGCTAAATAGCTTCAACAGGTTTTCCATCTTTTAGACACCCATTTCCCCTTCTTCTTCACCTTTTCTTTCGTTTCTTGTGCCCTCCATTGCTGTGTAACAAGAAACTCAAAGTTTTATCTGGATTTTGAAACTGCAGAGAATAAGCTTGTCAGATCTCTATTTATTGTTGTAATGGTTCATAGTGTCCAAGTTGCGAATACAATTTGTTTGATGTGCTATTTTTAGAAAAGGCGTGAAAATTTTATTATTAATTTAGGACAACGTCCAGACATGCAGCAGATGATTCAAATGTGGTTAAAGTGTGCTATACAATCAATAAATTTCTTCAATTTTGCTGGTCTTCATTTCAGCTTTTTCTTTCTGCCTTTGCGCATATTCCTATTGATCTGCGTACCTGCATTGTTATTTTGGCATCGTTTTGTTATTTTTAACCTCCCAAACCTGCTTAAGATTCTTCTTCCGACATGCGTTTTCCGTAATTTCAATTCATTTTTTTTGCGTGCAATGTAACGTTTTGTTCGGAACTGCAAATTACCAGCACATTAATCTTTATTCCTCATGCTTTATCTGAGCGCCTCCTGTTTTTAGCTGCCCTCTTTTGCTTTCCTTTAACGGAAACGCCAGTTGCAGTAAAGAACGGGATGAAAGTTAAGCTGGGAGCCACCATAAATAGATTTTTTTCAATTTTTTCAAAACAAAAATTTTCAATTTATTCAGGGTTTTTTAATTTCAATTTTTACCAAGCATAGTAGGGATTTTATTTTTTTTCTCTTCTCCTAGTGTTTTTAATAGCTCGCTTATAGGGTGGTGTTTTATTTAATTTTTCGAAAAAAAATAAAAATTCAAACCCGTCTAATAAAGGAGGTCATTTTTTTCAAGCTAATTTCTATAAGTGTTTTGTAATCATGTCATGCAAAATAAAGTTATTGCTAATGTTAAATTTGACAATATGATAATCTGTTCAATTTTTTTGAGTTTTCTCATTTTAAATATGCTTTCTATTTACGATTGATATCAATATATTGAATGAAAGACTTGGTCATATCAACGCTAACAATGTTGTCTTGATGCCAAAATTTAATATGGTAGAAGGATTGTCTAGTATTGTTCAAACTAAACTTATATGCACAAGATGCATAGGGAGCCCTTTACACGAAGTCAAGTATGTAGGGCACGCCCTAAGATGCACCTCATTCATATTGACCTTTTTGGCCCATAGAGAATACTTTCATCCAAGTATCAAGGTATGCACTTACTTTTGTTGATGGTTGATGATTATTCTAGAAGAACTTGTATCTATTTTCTTCATAGCAAGAATCAAACTCTTAAAATTTTTCTTGAATTTCATAAATTTGTTGAAAGGCAATCTAGTTTTAAGCTCAAAATTCTTAGAACTAATAATTGTAAACAATACGTGAATAATAGTTTTTACACCTCAACAAAATGGTGTAGCTGAAATGAAACATAGATCTATTGTTAGATGAAATACTATGGTTAAGAAGATTATTTGAAGACTTGGGGCTACCTAAGAGACTCCTACACATTTGTATTGTAAAGGTAGAGTTGCAGATATTCTCACCAAACCACATTTTGTAAAGATAAATTTCTTCATCATTATAATAATCTTGAATTACAATTGGTTTGAGGGATGTTTGGAATTAATCTTTACTTGGTAAATTTTATTTCCTTTTACTTAGTTACTTGTTGGAATGTTTCTACAAGTAACTAAGTAAAAAGAAATTAACTCTACAAGTAAAGATTAATTCCTAACATGGAGCTTGTTCAATTTTAGCTTTCCTGGAAATTATAAGAAAGAATTATACTATTGAAGTTTTATTATTAGTAAAAATAAGATTCAATATCAAATGCTCTCAATACCTTTACAATATATTCATGAATTCAACTAAAAATAATGATAGGTATTTAATAATTTAATATTTTTATGTTACATGAACAAAAAAGTCAAAGCATTGAAAGTAATTAATGGCTAATGAATATTGTTAGTTATTAATTAATTATTTATTAGAGAGTAGTTGGTCAAATTAATTGGATTCATTTGTGAATAATATGGTATAAATGTGTATTTTGGCTCAATGAATTTCAACAAGAAGTTCTAATGTACCATCTATATTGGTATCTAATTTTTATGCATTGATGATCTATATACCATCTTTAGATTCTCGGATGTTGTTTTATACATTCATTATGCATTAGATCATAGAAGGAGTAGACTTGTAAAATTACAAATAAGAAATATAAGATGGTGGAGAGAGAGAAAAGATTACCAAGGACAAGTGGTGGGTGTGATCACTATGTTAAGGTGTTGCTCATGTGGAGATAAGAAGAAAACTTAAATAAAATTCATCAACTAAGAAAATTAATCAAAAAAATATTCATGGATATATACTTATGAATCTATCATCTAATGGGTCACTAGGTTTGGGCATTAACATATAAGAGATTTTTTCTTAATTTGCATGGATGAAATGTTTGATTAAGAGCCAATAAGAAAACAAGAGTGTTGTTTATGTCAATTGTTTTAATAGAGTTTAGTATGGTGATATCTTCCAAAGTTGCTCATGATAGTACAAAGACGGAAGCTAAATCTATAGTTTTGTTGGGTAAATATGGTCGATTTATTCAAGGGAGAACAAAGGTGGTTGTTGTATTGCCTAAAACTTTATTAGCAAAGGGGTATCAATTGCATTTATTAGCAAGGAGGAGGAGTTTGATTGTTTCTAGAGACACCTATTTGGTCATTAAATTAGTTGGTAGGGCAAGTAAGTAGATTTTATTAAGAATTAGGTAGATGATATTGTTAATTTGATGCGTTGAAATCTATGGGATTATTTATAGTTGTATTAGAAATGAATTTTTGGATGTTATAAGAGGTGAAATGTATTTTGAAAGTGCTTTTAAAAGAAAATAGAGGATATATGAATACAAGACAAGAATGATAGAGGTAAATGAGAATTTTTTATAAAATATTACAAAAAGGAGATTATTTTTGGGATGTTTGGAGTGTGAGGGCAAATATTGTGGGTACATTAAAACTATTGATTCTTATTTTTTATGGGATCATATTTTTTTTATTGGAGAACATGTATACAAACTTTTCTAAAATCTAAGGATTTATGGTAAATTATCTATGTGAAATACAAGAGAATATTAATATATTAAACAATAATTAGAAAATTGAAGCATTATTAATAATTGAATGTGTTTTAAGTCAGTCAACTTTTTCTACAAAAATGGGGTTGTATATTCAAAATAGGTATGGACTATTCTTGTAAGTGCATATCAATGTGCTCATACAACAAAACTATAAACACTAAGAAGTAATTTTAGAAATATTGAAATGGGTCAGAACTAATGAATCAATAACCTCTCTACCTCTACCCCTACCCCTCTTTAGGTCTCTCCCTATCTCATTACCCAACTCTCTCTCCCCCTTTATCTCTCTCACCTCTATATATTCCCCTAGGTCTCTCACCTCTCTCTCATAGGCTCTACGTCTCGTACCTCTTTTTCTTTCCCTCCCTCTCCACCTCTCTCCATCCCTCATTGCCCCTATTTCTCTCGGTGTAAACTTATCTCTCATTTTTTCTCTCTCCCTCACCTCTCTATCTCTCCCCCTCTCTAGATCTCTCTCCCTCCTTTACCTCACAACCTCTCCCTCTCTATCCCATTACCCGCCTCTCTCCCCATCCTTCTATATCTCTCACCTCGATCTTTCCCCCTATTAAATATTCGAGCAATTAAGAGGGGAGTGAATCAGTTGACAACTAAACTTTTTCTTCACTACTTTCACAGATTTGGAATAACCAACAAAACTAATTAAAATAGATATAACATGAAAGCACATACACAAAATAGATCATACAATGAACACCAGATATGATGTGGAAAACCCAAGAAGGTAAAAACCACAGAGAATGTTAGTTCTCAATATATAACACCAGTTAAGGTGATTTTTACAAGTTTTACAAAAGGTGGTACACTACCCAGAAAGGCTCACTATCAAAGGAAGAAGAAAGAAAAGAGAATCCACGACTAAAACATAAACTGCAATGTCAAAATTTCTTTCGGTGCCACTCAACAACACACTTCACATATCATCATTAAATGGATTTATCCTTATCAATCTTGCATATCTTCCATACTACAACACAATTAGATCATCTTCCTATATGGGTGGGTGCAAGAAGTTGGGTCCCAATTATGTGGAAGTCCGCGAGCAAAAAAATTTGCCACTAGAAACGGGCACTCATTTTTTAATAAATGGGCACCTGTTTAGCTTTGGGGCCCCGACCCATAGAAATAAAACGGGTGCATGTTTTGAAAAATGAGTACCCATTTAGGATCGAATCCTCGCACAAAACGGGTGTGCGGTTTTTAGAAACGGGCACACGTTTTTAAAAACGGGTACACATTTTTAAAAATGGGTGCATGTTTCTAAAAATGGGCACATGTTTCTTAAAATGCTATAAATTTCAAAATGGGTGCCCATTTTTTGAATTTCAAATAACGTGCACCCGTTTCATAAAAGGTGGAGTGAGAAACAACCCTATGTCTCGAATTTGGCTTCGGGTTAGGCTTGGTGGGACCAAGCCTATGCTTGAACCTCCAAAAAATGGCAAAGGCAAAAGAATATCATATTTTTGCCTTGCCCAAATTTTTTGAGGGCCTTCCTGATCGAATTTTTTGATGAAACGAAAACCCATTAAAGTTATCAGTGTCCTAATTTAAAAATATAAATTTCATAGTGATAAGATTATTTTTACTATTTTTTCATTATTTATTAATCAAAAGTGGTACCTAAACCTAAAATACCGAGGTTCAATAAAACTTTAATAACTTTTTTGTTTTTAAGTTTTTAGAAAAATAAACTATATGACATCAATCTACATACAATTCTTTTGAAGATAAAAAAATATGAAATTTTCATCAAATTATGGTGGTCGTACACCTGATGTTTTGAAAATGTACTTTATAGTCAATTAAAAATTAATAAAAATATATATATTCAATAAAAAAATAAGAAAAAATATTCTCATCAATATTTGGTGTCTTAGGTATATTTTATCGGAAGGATTTGCAAAAATTCATTTATTTGCATCAAAAAATGGTGGTCGTACACATGTGTGGTATGGTCCTGAAACAGGCATTTTGAAAAAGTGGTTTTAAAACATGCCTATTAAAAAGCAATTTCTACCATGTGGGTATTGAAATAAATTACATATTTGAAAAGTAGACTTTATACACTACATTTTCTATTAGTGAAGTCTTTTGAGATTCAATCTCTAAGTGCCTCAAATTTTGACATCAATCGACAGAAAATTTGAAAAACAAAGAAAACACTTCCACTTTTTGCCCAAAAGTGGGACTCAACTTCTTGCAGCCACCCATATATACTATATCTAAATCACTTAATCTTTTATGTCAACCAAACAGAGATTTGAAATAGGCCATCACTAAACATTCTGGTGATGGAAAGGAATGAGAAGTAGACCATACCACAATACACTTCATCGATCAAATCAACACATTACATCCATAAAAAATACCAAACCCAAATCATGACTCATATGCTACACAAATATCGTTTCTTATTATCCAATTTCGGATTGAACCGAACCCAAAATAACACTACCAAACTTAGCAAGAATAAGAATGAAACCAGAATACTCATGAATATGATCAATCAATACCATATTCGATAAATAGAGAAATATGGATCACCATCATCACAATCAATGAGCACTGAATATCAACTATAGCACATCTTTCAGAGTACCAAACATTTCGAGAACACATCTTCTGAATCACCAACTTAAGAATCAATCCCAAAAATAATATGTTGACATCAATGACAATCATTAATGACAACCATCAACATCACATTTGCAATAATCTCCCCCTTTTTCATTGATGGCAACATCCATCAACAACAAACACACAACTTACTTAGCATCATTAAATCAACATATCATCTCATCACATCTCTCCCTCTTTGACATCAAGGACAAAAGAGGGAAAAACTCCCCCTATAAAACTCACTTCTGCTCCCCCTAGGAGGAAGCACCCAAGAATTAGTCCAAATAAGAATATTCGAATAGTTCACTAGACCAATGCACATTTAAATGTACATCAGTTCAAACTAGGAAGGGATAATACCCCTAGCTTCTATTGGAGATACTCAAAAGTATCTTTACACAATGCCTTTGTGAAGATATTTGCCATCTGGTCTATTGTAGGTACATACTCAAGCTTTACTTAATTATCCAATGCCTTTTCCCTTAGGAAGTGATACCAAATAGATATATGCTTTGTCCTAAAATGTTGTATTGAATTCTTAGAAATGTTTATTGCACTAGTGTTATTACACATGATTGAGATGGGTTCATTAAATAATACACTAATATCCTTCAAGGTCTACTTCATCCAGTATTCGAGTGCAAAATGAAGATGATGCAATATATTATGCTTCAGCTGTAAATAAAGACATAGAATCCTTTTTCTTGCTTGACCAAGAAACCAACCAGGAGCCAAGAAAGAATGCTCCACCACTTGTACTTTTCATGTCATCAACACTTCTAACCCAATATGCATCTATATAAGTTGTCAAAGTGAAATCTGAATTTATGGGATACCACAAGACAAACTCTTATGTTCCTTTTAAATTCTAAAAATTCTTTTTATTGTCATGCAACATGTGATTCTTTTAATTCTTGATAAAATCTAGCTGCCAAACAAACTGCATACATGATATCTAGTCTGGTAGCAGTCAACTATAACAGTCCTCCAATCATTGATTTATATTGACTTGCATCAGCTTTAGGAGATTTATCATCTTTTGTTAACTTGCATCTGGTGGTCACAGGTGTACAAACCAATTTATAATTCTCCAACCCAAACTTCTTCAACAATTCCTTAATGTATTTAGACTGAGAAATTAAAAATTCCTTTGTTATTATGATTTACTTGCAAACCAAGAAAGAAATTTAACTCACTGATCATGGACATCTAAAATTCCTTCTGCATCTCATTAGAAAACTTTCTACGCATGCCTTCATTACCTCCAAATATTATGTCATCAACATAAAATACAACAATTAAGATTTTGCCTAAGTCAATTTTGAAATAAATATTACTATGAGCAAATCCCTTCTAAAAACCTTGATCAATCAAATACTTATCTAGCCTTCCATACCAAGCTCTAAGAGCTTGTTTCAATGCATATAAAGCTTTCTTCAATCTGCAAACAATGTTGAATCATTTTTCAACTTAAATCCTTCCAGTTGTTCATTGCAAACTTCATCTTTCAAGTCTCCATTTAAAAATGTTGATTTTACATCCATTTGATAAACCTTGAAATCCTTAAATGTTGCAAAAGCCAAAAACATCTTGACGGATTCCATCTGGGCAACATGAGCATATGTCTCCTCAAATTCAATACCTTCAACTTGTGTGTAACCTTTACAAACCAACCTTACTTTATTTCAAACAACTTTTCCATCCTCATCCAATTTATTCCAGAATATCCATTTTGTTCCAATTACATTCTTGTTTGTTGGTCTGTGAACCTCATGTTTGATTTTTGTCAATCTAATCTAGCTCTTCTCTCATTTCCTTTATCCAAATCTAATCATTTCAAGCTTCTTCTACATTTTTTGGTTCAGTCTTGGATAGTAAACATAACATAACTTATTTTTGAGTTGTTTTGCTTCTTGTGATAATTCCTCTATTCTTATCTCCAATAATTTGATCCACTGAGTGATTCTTTTTGTAAAGCGGAAAATCGCGATCGAACTCTAGTTGCTCTCCCCTCTTCCAACTCCAAGGAGAGAGAAGGGAGATTCACTAGGGTTGATGGTTTTCACTTAGGGGAGAGACTTTACATTCAAAAGAGGGGTTGAAACCCACAAGATCCAATCCCACACAATGCAAGATTGGATGCTAAATGAGTTTCAAGGGTTATGACAGCAAGGCTACCCTCTTTTGTAAAGAATGTGCATAGAAGAATTAAGCTAGGAATGCATAGAAAGTGAGAAAGATTCGCTTATAAACTGAGATAGGAATACAGTATGAAGCTGCGGACTTGGAATTAGCAGTAAAATGTCGATACGGCGCTGTCCTGCAAATTTGAGCGAAAGTTGCCGGGACGATGGCGCCCGAGCGCCACGGTCCTCCGAAAAATCCGCGAAACGAAGGGGGATCTGTTCGTCTCTGCACAAGGATTCCAGATCTTCAATTTCAGCCGCGTACCTGCAACCTACACATAGAAAAGCGAAGATGATTGGGGGGTTAGGGATTAGGGGTTTGCCTTTAGGTCAAACCCCGGTTTTGGAATTAACCAAGAAATGAGCAAGTGTTGTAAATGTAAATGACTGTAAAACAAGTACTAATACCTTGTTCTAAGGATGTTTGTATCCTTATGTGCGAAGGTTAAGATGTTGTTGTTTGTTGTATGTTTGTATGTTGTATGTAGCATGTAGTATGTGATCTCCTCTTCAATGGTTGAATCCTTGTCTTGAATGCAACACTTAGCCTTGAATGGAGACTTGAAATGATCAATTGCTTGAAGGAATGCTTGAATGCTTGAATGCTTAAGTATAGTTTCCACGCTTTTTCCATCATATCGAATGAAAGAGGAAAATGTAGTTTATATACTTGTCAATTAGGGCTGATAGACTGATTTTCCCGACCTTAGGCCGACCAGGAAAGTTTATTTTCCAAATTGCAAACAAAAAGACCCGAAGTCCAAAGGAGATCGGGCCCAAAATAGGACCCAGGGACCAGGGCGCTGGGCGCCATGGTCCTGGGGGACCAAGGCGCTGGGCACCCTGGTCCTGAAGGACCAAGGCGCTGGGCACTCTGGTCCCACCTCCCAAGACAGCAGGGTGCAAGGAGGTTCAGGCCAGGGTGCTTGAAAAATGCAGTTTTCAGTGTCGTAATCAGGTTTCGGGGTCTCCATTCAAGTTGCGTGTTGCATCGCCATCGTGAAGACCCAAATGCAGTCGAAATTGCAAGTGTCACAATTTTAGGACGCTACATTTAGCCCCCACTTTAGCGGGAGTATGTATGCTCATACTTCCGGTAAAGTACAAGGAAACAACATTGAAAGACTTTCACCACGTCAAGGAGGCAAGATACACCAAGCCCCTAGTGGACTAAGGATCTTACAACTTCGATTGACAAAGTAAAAGGGAAGATCACGAGGGAGAACCATGACTGTCAGTAGTAAGGTTCTCTCACTATGAGTCATGCAAGAAAGATATCAAAAATTTTCAAGGCAAAGCTAAATTTGTCAAGAAATTTTCAAGTATCTTGAAAAGATATGAACGAGATGTATGCCCCCCTACGTTAAAGCGATCGCACACGCCTCACCGGGGGTGATTGCTTTAAGGTAGTGATACATATAAGAAAATGAGAAGGGAAAGGAGCACGTTATCACAAGGATTTAGCCCCCAAGTGTGAGATAAGCCCAAGGATAATAGACACAAAACACAAAGCACAAGGTGACTTCGCTTTCCTCGGGGTCAGTATGCTGTATGATAATTCATGTATATATATCATATGTATGTATGCATAATTGTTCTTCATTCCCCAATCAAGGAAGGTCACCTAGAAGAAGGGAACACATGTGTCTTTTGAGTCAACATGAGAGAGATCGAGAGATCTCAATGCTTTGCATCGTCCTCAAGTAGACAACACTAAGGACAACAAATAGAAGAATGAGAATAACATATAGAGGAAGTAACACAAGAGAGGAGGAGAGAATCTGCTATGCTAATGTAATTAGTCTAGCATGTCATCTACCCCCTGATCTTGCTGATCAATGTTTCGAGAAAGCAGGGAACACGCTAGAGGAGGAACATTCAACACAGCAGATGGAGCTATCACAAGATCCAAACAAGGGCTATGTTCATGTTCCAAGCCACGTTGTTCTTGTCTAGGAGCTAGGATAAGTGCTTTAGAAAATTCATTAGATAAATGGTTATCAATATCAACAAGTTCATATTCACTATCAGAAGCAAGAGGAATAACATTTTCATCATGAATAACATTTTCATCTATATCATCATCAAGATTTATAAAAATAGGATCTTTAACTCGCACAGGATCAAGACCATCATGCATCTTATGTTTAGGAGATTTCGGCTCAATTTCCGGCTGAGGAGAAAATGGAATAATGCTTGTTGAAGGTGTTTTTGGAGATTGCAAAGTTTGAGAAGCAGTTGCTTGAGCTCTAAGACGACGCTTTCGTCGGCGTTCATGTGCAGAATGATTTCGTCTAGTCTTAGTAGGAAGTGAAGAAGATTGAGGAGGAGGAATGTTCTCATCCTTATTACTTGGGTGTTTAGGTTGTGGTCTCTTAGGCTGGATAATAGGAGAAGAAGAAGGTCTCTTCTCTCTATAAAAAGAAGGAGGAGGAACTGCTCCATATAAGGGAGGAATTTTTGGTTTAGGAAGAAGACCAAGTCCATCATGACGAGGAGGTATAGGTCTACTTTTAGGAAGTTTATTAGATATAGACATAGTCACATCCATAGGGATGGGTTGGGAATCTTCTTGAGGAAAGACATTAGTTTTATCTTTCAAAGGAAGAACTTCCTTCTCAAGAATGATAGGAATGTCAAGTTTGGGTGTTCTAGGTTCACTTAGAGATAGGATCATATCTGTTTTCCACTTTTGATAAGATTTGAAAAGATGATCACTTCGCGGAGGAAGAGATTGAAATTGTTTAGGCCAAAAGTAATCAAGAGGAACGCTAGAAGTTCTTTCAGCTGGTTTAAAGAGACTATGATTGACAGTAACAACTTCACCATTATGGGGAAATTTCAAACACTTGTGAATAGGACAGTAAGAACACACTTTTCAGATTTAGGATAGTAAGAACACAATTTTGACACAAAATTTTAATTTCAATGATTTTTGAATGATTAGAAGTGTTAATCCAAGCAATCCCTAGACCAACTTTGACTTTAATTTTGAAAGTGTTATAATTGATAAAATCAGCCAAAATTCTGGATTTTAGCAAAAAAATACAGTAAGATCTAGCTCCCGAAATTTCGGAAAAAATGTCGGGGACGATGGCGCTCGGAGTGCACACGGTCCTCGCAACTTTTTTCCAAATTTTCAGGGATGAAAGATATTGTGATTTTATTGCGGAATCCAAAGTTACAGCTGATTTGGAGATGTTTTGATCAGTGAAATTGTCGGACAAAGGTTGAATCAAGAGGGTTTCAAAAATTAGGGTTTTGACACTTAACCACTTAATTTTCAAAATCAAAGCACAAATATGAATTGATAATTTGTAATAGAAGGGCAGATCTGAAACAAGCATTAACAATTAAATATTTCACAAGCTTAATTACTAAAAAGAAATTTTAGGGTTTTTATGCAATCACCTCTAAAATTTTGCAAAAGATCAAACATGGAAATGTAATCAATTTTTTCAGATCTAAGCATGAAAAATCAGAAAGGATGTTCACGTCGGGTTCACCAAAATGTAAAGCGGAAAATCGCGATCGAACCCTAGTTGCTCTCCCCTCTTCCAACTCCAAGGAGAGAGAAGGGAGATTCACTAGGGTTGATGGTTTTCACTTAGGGGAGAGACTTTACATTCAAAAGAGGGGTTGAAACCCACAAGATCCAATCCCACACAATGCAAGATTGGATGCTAAATGAGTTTCAAGGGTTATGACAGCAAGGCTACCCTCTTTTGTAAAGAATGTGCATAGAAGAATTAAGCTAGGAATGCATAGAAAGTGAGAAAGATTCGCTTATAAACTGAGATAGGAATACAGTATGAAGCTGCGGACTTGGAATTAGCAGTAAAATGTCGATACGGCGCTGTCCTGCAAATTTGAGCGAAAGTTGCCGGGACGATGGCGCCCGAGCGCCACGGTCCTCCGAAAAATCCGCGAAACGAAGGGGGATCTGTTCGTCTCTGCACAAGGATTCCAGATCTTCAATTTCAGCCGCGTACCTGCAACCTACACATAGAAAAGCGAAGATGATTGGGGGGTTAGGGATTAGGGGTTTGCCTTTAGGTCAAACCCCGATTTTGGAATTAACCAAGAAATGAGCAAGTGTTGTAAATGTAAATGACTGTAAAACAAGTACTAACACCTTGTTCTAAGGATGTTTGTATCCTTATGTGCGAAGGTTTAGATGTTGTTGTTTGTTGTATGTTTGTATGTTGTATGTAGCATGTAGTATGTGATCTCCTCTTCAATGGTTGAATCCTTGTCTTGAATGCAACACTTAGCCTTGAATGGAGACTTGAAATGATCAATTGCTTGAAGGAATGCTTGAATGCTTGAATGCTTGAATGCTTGAGTATAGTTTCCACTCTTTTTCCATCATATCGAATGAAAGAGGAAAATGTAGTTTATATACTTGTCAATTAGGGCTAATAGACTGATTTTCCCGACCTTAGGCCGACCAGGAAAGTTTATTTTCCAAATTGCAAACAAAAAGACCCGAAGTCCAAAGGAGACCGGGCCCAAAATAGGACCCAGGGACCAGGGCGCTGGGCGCCATGGTCCTGGGGGACTAGGGCGCTAGGCGCTCTGGTCCCACCTCCCGGGACAGTAGGGTGCAAGGAGGTTCAGGCCAGGGTGCTTGAAAAATGCAGTTTTCAGTGTCGTAATCAGGTTTCGGGGTCTCCATTCAGGTTGCGTGTTGCGTCGCCATCGTGAAGACCCAAATGCAGTCGAAATTGCAAGTGTCGCAATTTTAGGATGCTACACTTTTGTACATACCTTGGGGTCTTAGATGAAGATGAGAGAGCATCAGGAGTTTCCTTTTCTTTCTCTTCTTCTCTTGTTTCCTCTTCCCTCTTTCTATTAGCGGGCTCATTAGATTCCTATCTTGTCAATTTGTTAGATTCTTTAGAAATTTCTTCATCAACCTTCACATTTGCACTTTCAATGATCTTGTTCAATCTTTTGTTGTAACACTGATATGCCTTTCTCTAGGAATATGCCTTCATCTGCTTTGTTGTCAAATTTTCCAAGATTATCTTCATCTCTCTGGATATAACACTTGCTTCCAAATACCAAGTGAAATATTTCATCGTTGGAGTTCTATCATGCTATAGTTCATATGATGTCTTTTCATATCACTTCTGATATAGAATTATGTTAAGGGTGTAGATTGTTGTGTGAATTTCTTCTCTCCAATAAACTTCTGGTAGTTCTGCTCCTTTGATCATTGTCATAGCTAGCTCTTGTATAGTTTAATTCATCCTTTCTACTACACGATTTTGTTGTGGTTGTAGACACCCAAAATTAATTAAATTAATATTTAATTAATTTAAGCATGTCAACATAATTAACCAGTTTAATTGTGTTAATTATCTTCTTCTTAAGGTTAATTAAATCAAATTTAACCAATCTTATCACTATAGTCCAATAATTAATTTATCAATAAATTAATTATTTCACTTCTTCTAAAGTCACCTCAACCATTATTTCTTCTAAAACCTACTTAGTTAATTAATTTTAATTAACCTAGCTAAAGTGATTCCTACAAATCACTTTCCCTAATCTCCACTCAGCCTAATTAATTATTCCTTAATCATACTTATCATTATTCTCCAATTTCATATCCCGCAACTCATTCTCTCTCCTCAAGTCACATCCTCCTAACTTTACCACTTGCACTCTAATCCCTCATTAAGCCACCTAATCAATCCCCTTAATCATTTACACATCCCTAATCACCTTCATCCTTTCAAATAAATTCAAATTCTTTGAATCTCCCCATGCATCCTCTTCCCAATGAACTTTTAATTCCTTTATCCATTTAGTCTTCCCATGCATCTCTTATTTTGGAATTTTTAACTCCTCCTCCCTCCCCCCAAGGAATTTTATATTCTTTTTTCTCTTCCCAATGTACTTGGGAGCTCTTCCTCGTGTACCTTGAGAGGTGTGGAGACAATAATTCCTTTATGGCATATCTCTTTATCTCCACACCTTGTCCTCTCAATCCATGTGCTCCCTCTCAAATCAATCTCAACCCTTCATCCCAAAGTCAATCTTGGCCCTTCATTTTGGCCTCCTCTAATCTATAAATTGGAGTCTCCTCTCCTTGCAAAAGGGATTTTCCATCCAATCTTATGTTGTCCATTTGAGAATCAAAATCCTTCATCATGTCATCATAATGCCCAAATATTCCCTTATCTAAGATAAATCTCTCTCATCCATCATCATCATTCAAATCAAATCCAATCCAAATCCAACCAATCTTGTTGCATGTGGAGAGAAATCCACATCCCAACCATAGAGCTAATCCAAACAAGTCAAGGAGGGATGCATCCTTGGTTTCACCAATGGCTCAATCGGAAGAACAAGAGAGAACTCTCTCTTGCAAGGTGGAAGAAGTTTGGTTTATACTTTAATTGGTTTTCTATGTTTATTTGGGTTTAAACTAACAGCCTAACCTTGCATTAGTTTTCCCTTGCTTCAGTGGTGTTCTCAAGGCAGATAACTATCTTCTAATACTATTTTTTTCACAAAAATTATTAAACTCATCATAAACAAATTCTCCTCCTCTGTTAGACCTCAAACACTTAATCTTTCTATCAACTTCATTTTCAACTCTAGCTTTGAATATCTTGAATTTTTCTAGTGCTTCTAACTTCTCTCTTAAAATTGCAACCCATGACATTCTAGAATAATCATCAATTAGCGACATGAAATACCTCTCACCTTGTATACTCCTCATTCTGGTAGGACCGCATAAGTCTGTGTGCACCAAGTCCAACAATATAGGGGACGATTGTTCCTTTCCTTTAAATGTTTCTTTCATTTGCTTTCCTACTTGACATTCTTTGCAAATATTGTTATCCGGTTTGGTTAGCCTTGGTAAATCTCTCATTGCACTTGAAGAATTGATTTTTACTAAATTGTCAAAGTTGATATGACACATCCTCTGGTACCAGAGGAAGCTGTCATTAATCCAAGATAACAAACAATGTCTTGTAGCTCCTTCTGGCTAATACATGTTTCCACCGGTCATTTTCCTTGTTGCAATAACAATTTTGAATCCCTTTTGGATCTCACAACCATCATCTTGAAAAAAAACATTGTAACCATTTTCACACATTTGCCCAACACTCAAGAGATTATGATGCAAACCCTTCACATAGTAAACATTTTCAGTAATATGCTTTCCATCAAAAGTAATAGAAACAATTCCTACAATTTGTGATGTCTAATCATCTCCGCACCTAATAGAACTTCCATCATACTTTTCAAGATCCATTCATTTCTATCTCTTCTAGCATGCAAAGCAGTAGCAACAGTCTTAGAAACATCAATCTTAGGTACATTTTTTTTCTACCAAAAATAGACAGTCCCCATCTTCATAATGTGAAATACTAGCATCAGCTTTAACATAATAAACTTTCTTATTAAACTTTCATTTATTTTCCCTAAATTTGTCTTGATCCTTTTTATAGATATATAGTAGCTATATGACCAATCTTTCCACATCTAAAACATTTAAGAGGTAACGTACCTTTATATTTGTCGGTGTCTTTCTTCAATCTCCTTACAAAATTTTCTTCCATCTCATCCAATATTTCATCTTCCGTATCTTCCTCAGAGGCTTTAAAGGCAGTCTCAGGTTTAGCTTTTTCTTTTCCAAACTTCCTTATCTCAAATGTAGACAAGGTTCCATATAGTTGTTCCCTAGTAAACTTCTTCGGATCATAGATTTCTTCAATAGCAGATGTCTTATCATTGTAGCTTTCTGATAAAGACATCAGAATCTTCTCAATTATGTCTTCATCTGTCAAGGTGCCACCAAGTTCTCTGATTTTATTTACTACACTGTCAACCTTCTAAAAATAGCTTGTTATATCTTCTCCTTGATCCATTTTCAAGTTCTCATATATGTGCTTAGCTGTTAGCTTCTTTGATAACTTAGCTCTATCATATCCTTCATAGCTATCCCCAACTTTTCCCAAACCTCATAAGCAGTATTCAATGAAATGACCTTTGTTAATTCAGAATTTGATAAAGCACTAAAGATAGCAAACCTCACCTTTTCATTTTCTTCATAGGCTTGAATTTCATTTGGAGTGGTAAGACCATTTTCCGCTTGTACATACTTAGTTTCCATTGCTTTCCAAGTGTTGTAGCCCAAAGAGATCAATTAACCTCTCATCTTCACTATCTAGAAGCCATATTTGGATCCTTCGAGAATAGGAATGATTAATTTGTGTGTCATCAAATCAAGATCTACCTCAAGTGGTTAAGCTCTTTTCCAAGGAACCAAAGCTCTGATACCAATTGTTAAATATTCGTGCAACTAAGAGGGGGGCGAATAAATTAGCAACTAAACTTTTTTTGCACTAATTTCATAGATCCAGAATAACCAACAAAACTAATTAAAATAGATATAACATGAAAGCATATACATAAAACAGATCACACAATAAACGCTAGATATGACATGCAAAACCCAAGAAGGAAAACCACGGAGAATGCTAGTTCTCAATATATAACACTAATTAAGGTGACACCAGTTCAGGTGACACTGGTTAAGGTGACATAGATTAAAGTGATTTTTACAAAAGGTAGCTCACTACCAGAAAGGCTCAATGTTGGAGGGTTCACTACCCAAAAAGGCTCATTGCCAAAGGGCTCACTACCCAAAAAATCTCACTACTAAAGGAAGAAGAAAGAAAAGAGAATCAACCATTGAAACATAAACTACAATTTCAGAACTACTTCCACTGCCACTCAACAACAACACACTTCGTATATCATCATTAAAAGGATTTATCCTTTTCAGTCTTGTACATCTTCCATACTACAACACAATCAGATCAGCTTCTTATATATACTATTTTTGGATCACATAATCATCTATGTCGACGAAACAAAGATTCAAAATAGGTCATCACTAAACATTCTGATGGTGGGAAGGAATGATAATTTGACCATACCACAATGCACTTCATCTATCAAATCAAAACATTACATCCATCACAAATACAAGACCCAAATCATAACTAATATGCTACACACATGTCGTTGCTCATTCTCTAATTCCGAATCAAACCAGACCCAAAATAACACTACCCAACTTAGCAAGAATAATAATAAAACCAAGATACTCATGAATGCAATCAATCAATACCATATCCAGTGAATAAAGAAATCCAGATCACCATCATCACAATCAATCAGTACTGAATATTAACTGTAACACATCTTTCTAAGTACCAAACATTCTGGGAACACATCTTCTGAACCACCAAATTAAGAATCAATCCCAAAATAATATGTTGACATCAATGACAATCATTAATGGCAACCATCAACATCACATTTGCAACACCCCCTAGTCATCTCTCTCTCCTAGGCTCTAGGTATCTCACATGTATATCTCCCCCCTCTCTAGTTCTATCCCTCCCTATATACCTCTCCTCCTGCCTCCTTACCCATTTCTCTCTTTGTGAACTTATCTCTTGCATTTTCTTCTCTCTCCCTCACCTCTCTACCTCTCACCTTATCTATGTCTCTCCCTTGCTATCTCTCTATCTCTCAACCTCTCCCTCCCTATCTCATTACCCACCTTTCTCTCTCCCCCTCTATCTCTCTCATCTATATCTATCCTCTAGGTCTCCCACCTCTCTTTCCCAAGATCTAGGTATCTGGCCTCTATATCTCTCCCCTCTATAGTTATTTCCCTCCCTCTCCACCTCTCTCCATCCCTTCTTACCCCTCTTTCTATCTTTGTGAACTTATCTCTCCCATTTTGTTCTCTCTCTCTCACCTCTCTACCTCTCCTCCTCTCTAGGTCTCTCCCTCCCTCCCTCTTTACTTCTCAACCTCTCCCTCCATTTCTCATTACCCACATCTCTCTCTCTCCTCAAATATCTCTTGCACCTCTATTTATCCCCCTAGGTCCCTCATCTCTCTCCCCCAGGCTCTAGATCTCTTGCCTCTATATTTCTCCCCTCTCTAATTTGATCCCTCCCTCCTTACCCCTCTTTCTCTCTTTTTGAACATATCTCTCACATTTTCTTCTCTCTCCCCCTCACCTCTCTATCTCTCCCCCTCTTCTCCATCCCCCCAATTTACCTCTCGCTCCATATATGATTATCCACCTCTCTCTCTCTTGTTGGCAATATGTTTTGTCATTAATGTCAACTCAATGTGTGTTTCCATTTATGTCAACTTGAGGTCATTGGTGAAGTTGAAGAGGCTAATAAATGGTTAGAGATAGATTGGTAAGATAGTGGAAGATTTGAGAGAGATGGTTTGACAAGGATTTTGATTTGCATATGAATGATGATGAAGACATAAATGATTGAAAAGTATTTTGTACTCAAGTATGATGTAGATGAGGAAATAGATGTTTTATTATGTGTTTTATCCTCCTACAATAATAATATGTCAATTTGATGTTCCACATGCAATGGAAGGTTCAAGATTATTGGCTAAGTCATCCGTAGTGATTTCTCTAAGGTGGAGTCTTTGTTTTTTTGGTCTGCATTTATCTACAGAGAAAGATTTCTTCTTACGGTAATATAAATGGGTTGATATAGTTATAAAAAAATTATTTATAAAGTATTAGGTTATGTCTACCTCATCAGTAAAAGATATAAGTTTCTATGTACTGGATAATATTGTGACAATGTTATACAATTAACAAAGTCTAGTGAAATGTTTCACACTTCATCATTTAGATAGCTTAGATCATGTGGTTTTTATGGTACATTTCTTGATGATCTAAGATTGACATGTTTGATTTTTAGTTGGTTTGGTGGTTTGCAAGTGCAAATTCCAAGGTAACAAGATGACATAGTCAAACTGGGATGCCCTATTTCTATTAGTTTTGTGGGGTTCTTCCTTTGCACCGACATATAATATTCCTTTAATTTAGGAGATGGTTGTGTAGTGGTTGTAGATGGTCCACATTGTTTTCATTTTGGTCAGCATCATGTTTTTGGTTTCTCCCTAGTGGCTTGAAGATGAATAGTGGTGGTGTTGATGTTGATTGGGTTGATAGATTGGGTTCCTTCATGTATCATTGATCTTGACATATCTTATTTTCTTTGAAGGATGTGTTGATATGTGTTCAGTGTTTATTTATGCTTTGGGTTGATCGACAACCTATTTTTTTCATGATACATGTGTTTGAAGCCAACGTATATTGCATCACACAATTCATTAAAATGGGTCTTTTGGTATCGACCTAAGTTTTACATTTTGAAGTATTGTAGAGCGTATTTAAATAGAAGAGCAAAATATTTGTGAAGGTGATGAGGCAAATAAGAAAGATAATAGTTGAGTATGAACTGTGTGAAGTTAGTATGGATTACTTGTACTACAAAGGGAGTGCAACATTAGCATATGGCATATGCTTCACTTATAGCAATTCAGTTCATGTTTCTCATTCAATATCTCATGTATCCTGCTAGCAAATAATGTATCTCATCAACAGGTCCACTTATCATTGTATCTTTCTACTGGCAAGTCCATTAGGGAGAAATCGACTTCCTTAGGTAGTGAGTGTTAGAATTCGTGAAATGTGAATCCCACAAGCCCAGTTATCTTCTGCAAGAATAATTGTCACACATAAAGAGAAAATTGAATAGAAAAATAATTGAAGACAATAACAATGAAATTCATTGAATTTCTTGTATTTCTTATTGTTTATTGCTTATTGTTTTTTGCTTGAGTTAGAATGAAGGATATTACATCCTTATAAAGAAATATAACTCTAAAGATAGAAACCCTAAATGGTGGAGTTTACAAGATAGATTGAGAGTTAGAATAGAATGCTTGAATCAATCATGTATGCACAAATAGCATAATAGACTAATTAAATGCATGAAACTCTCAAAATCTAAACATAGTTTGCTTTTCCTAATTTGTATTATGCATGGGGATAAATATTAATTAATTGTCCTTAATAAATTAATTAACTAAATAATAAATTATTTAGTGAATTAATGCAATTAAGTGAATAATTAATTAATTTATTCCAACAATGAGCCTTAAGAAAAAACATTGCAACTTTTTCATATTATATTGTGAGATAGCTCTCACTATGGGTTTTCCACATAAAAATATTGGTGTTCTTGTGTGATGCATGCTTTGTTTCTAATATTTATTTTTGTATATTTGATTTAATGCTTAATTTGATAATAGATGTTTAAGTTTAAATTAATGTTGATTCACCCCCCTCTCAACATCCGAGTACATTCAACATCTCTCAAAATACATCTCTCTCACCTCTATCTACCCCCCTAAGTCTCTCACCTCTATATCTATCCCCTCTCTAATTATATTTGTCCCTCTCCAACTATCTCCCTCCCTTCTTACTCCACTTTCTCTCTTTTTGAACTTATCACTTTCATCTCTCCCTTAACTCTCTACCTCCCCCCTCTTTAGGTCTCTCCATTCCCCCTTTCTACATCTGAACCTCTCCCTCATTGTCGCATTATCTCTCTCTCTCTCTCTCTCTCTCTCTCTCTCTCTCTCTCTCTCTCTCTCTCTCTCTCTCTCTCTCTCTCTCTCTCTCTCTCTCTCTCTTTCTCTCTCTCTTCCCTTTATCTATCTTACCTCTATCGATCCCCCTAGGTGTCTCATTGCTCTCCCATAAGCTCTATGTCTCTCACCTCTATATCTCTCCCTCCCACTCCTATATCTCTCCCTCCCACTCTACCTGTCTTCCTCCTTAACCCTCTTTCTCTTTTTGTGAACTTAACTCTCTCATTTTCTTCTCCCTATCCAACACCTCTCTACCTCTCCCCCTCTCTAGGCCTCTCCCTCCCTCTCACTTTACCTCTCAATATCTCTCTCCATGTCACATAACCTACCTCTCTCTCTCTCCCTCTTTATCTCTCTCACCTCTAACTATTCCCCCTATGTCTCTTTCCTCTCTCTCACAATCTCTAGGTCTCTTAGCTATATAGCTCTCCCCTCTCTATTGCTATCCCTCCCTCTCCACCTCTCTCCCTCACTCCTTAATCCTTTTTCTCTCTTTGTGAACTATATCTCTCTCTTTTATCTCTCTCTCCATCGCCTCTCTACCTATCCCCCTATCAAGTTCATTCCCTCCCTCCCTCTCTACCTCTCAACCTCTCCCTCTCTATCTCATTACCAACCTCTCTATCTCCATCTATCTCTCTCACCTCTATTTATCCCCCTAGGTCTCTCACATCTCTCTCCCAGGCTTTAAGTCTCTCACCTCTATACCTCTCCCCTATCTAGTTATTTCCATCCATCTCCACCTCTCTCCATCACCCCTTATCCCTCTTTATAATCTTAATGAGCTTATCTCTCATTGAGGAGCACAATATCGCTCTTTTATGGCGAGATTCTATGAGGGAAAAATATGTGGATGGCTTGTCCTATAAGAAGATCAAGGATATCGAGATATCCAAAGCCGATATCACTGCATTGTTTGTGAATCCTTGCACTGGTCAACCCGTAGACCCCAAAAAATAAAACTTTCTATTAAATGGTGCACAAATGATGATATTGTGAAAAACTTTTGGGATCGTTGGTGGATAGTTTTCGATAAACCACCCAACAACAATCTTGATGTCCTCTTCTACTTCATCAAAAATTGTATGTTGAGTTTGTTTTAGGAAAACATGTGAACTACTTTGACATCCAACCTTTCCAGGGTGTGGGTTTAGGTATGCCCCAAAATAGACCTGGGGTAGTCAAAGTAGTCCAGGGCCCATATGTCCCCCATCCTCTTGTTGATCCCCCACCTCCAGTGTAGCATCCAGATATCATCTGTGAGGTGGCATCATAAACCATATCGGCTATTTACTCTTTGAGTAGCCTTTTGGTTTCTCAGGTCAAGGCAGTAGCTCAACCTTCTTTTGATGGTAGCGGTGCATCTAGTGGCACTAACACGTCCTCCTCGGCTCCACAAATTTGTGTACCCCATAGTTGTTTCATGTGTGGGCACCTATGCTTGGGTTTAGTTGGACAACCTATTGATCCTCATGTGCACACTGCAGATTATGAGGTGCATGAGATGCACGATGCACCAGATGTTATGATAGGGACTGAAGGATACCCTAGAGAGTCCTCGCATGCTAGACACGAGGAGGCACCTTCATCATATGTTGATGATGTAGTGGTAAGATTTGTATTTTCACAGTTCATTCTATATTTTAAATGAATATTTATAATCTAGATAATATTAAGTACTAATGTTTATTTACATGGTCTATTTAATAGTTGATGATAGAGGAGGAGTTGACATAGATCCAGGAGGGCACCTTGACGACCATTTCATTTAGCCTTGATAGTTTTATGGTACATATGTTATTGCACCTAGTTGTTTGTATTATATTATACATACATGCTCATCATTTATATTGGCATTAATTAGATTATGTAGTAACTTGCATGTATATCTTATTTTACTCTTGTAGGGCACAAGTAGTGCGAGTGCGAGGTTGTGCGATTCGGGATCTGGTAGTGCAGCTGGAGACAATGGAAAGGTAATTGAATGCAAATATGATTGAATGAATAGTTTAAATAACTTATAATGATTATACACGTCTAGACATAGATTGATAGTTTCACATACTTGTTGTGTATATGTACAAAAAATTCTTGGCTAAAGAAGAAGAGTTGCCTCGAGTACATGTGTTTGTTTTATTTTGTGTTTAGCAGATATAATTCATTATAATCAGTGACAATTATATGCTAACTTGTATCAATGCCATGTTTGTGAACATATGTAGGTTGTGTATGAAAATATTGAAAACATACCTCCTCTGTCAAAGACATACATCAAGAGTCCTCCAAAGCTGAAGAGAAAATGTGGAGATGAGGTAAACAAGAATAGTTAAATTATAGTTCATTTTTATGTTAAATTTTCAAATGTGAGTTATATAATATAACTAATCTTAATCGTGGTTTGTTTTTTCTTGTGGAGGATCCTTCAAAGCCGAGTAGTACAGCGAAGAGGATCGATTTTGATGACCCATCAGTAGCTTAGGATGATATAGATAGTTTTGGGATGCTTACATGTGTAGTTGGCATGTATATTTTGTATATGGACATACATTCACGTATATAGACACACATTTTGTTTGAGTTGGCGTTTATGTCATATTTGTGAATAGACACACTTGTAATCATTTGATATTTTCATATATACAAAAGTTGATATTTGATCATATAAATTGTTGCTCATGTGTGCATGGTGTTATCATTTTAAACTTTAATCTTCAATCCAATAATTAACAATGGTTAATAATGGTTATTTAATGAACAATAAAATTCATTTCATTTCATCGTAAGTGTTATTTGTATAATCTTCAGATTATATACAATTCATTTCATCTAAATCGTAAGTGTTAAACTTGGTTGCCTTTAGCAACTTCACCAAATTTAATGACCTCCACGAGGTCAAATTTGGAAGACAAGTGTTTTGATGAATTCTCAATTTAAATAAGGTGAAATATAATCATTTTTAATGTAATAAGGTCATCTAGACCAATATTTGTTATGTCTAGTCATAGGTTATTCATATTGGAAAAATTGCTCAAGATTGCTCAAAAGTTGTAAAAAGTTATCAATGGGGGATTCATGTGTTGAAATAATTCATTTCAGTTTTTCAAGATTCCCTATAGTTTTATTAGGGTAGCATTTTTTCAGTTGGTGAAAAAATCATCAATCTCATTCAATCAAATATTGTCGCGTGACCAATTTCTCATTTTGCTCGTCATGATCAGAAACCGTCAATTTTGACATGTCTAGATAGGCATTCTAACCCCATGCATGCTTTTATTTTTTCCCCCCACTTGGTCAAATGCTCGAGGTCATACCCTACCGACGTCATCCCTTGAGTGTCCTAAGTGCTAAAAATTGTCAAACTTTGACAGGCCCTAACTCAGAATCCATGGCACGTACAAATGATCCATTTGAACCTACAAGGCCATGAGAGGGGTCCCTACAAAATCCTATCTCAGTTTTTCAATATTTCCTACGGTTTTATTAGGGAAATATTTTTTTAGATGGTGAAAAAATAGTCAATCATTCAATCAAATGTTGTCACGTGGCCAATTTCTCATTTCGCTTATCGTGATCACAAACCGTCGGTTCTGACATGTCCAGTTAGGAATTCTTAGCATGCTCCTATTCCCCCCCAACTCGGTTGAACACTCGAGGTCATACCCTACTGGTCCCTTGAGCGTCCTAAGTGCTAAAAATTGTCAAACTTTGACGGGCCCTAGCTCGGAATCTATGGCACCTGCAAACAATCCTGTAGTGTCGTAAATTGTACGCACTTGCTAGGGTGGTACAATTTCACACCTAGTTTAGCACCCACCTTGGCACATTTTGCATTTTGCATTGCATTTCCCCTTTAGCACTTAATTAATTAAATTAATTAGGTCTAAGGTTCTATTTTATCATCTCCCATATCATAAAGTTGGGCCCTTTTCATTATAGTGTGCCCCTTTCATTTTATTCTTCCAATACATCATTTAATTTAAAACTCTAATTAGGTCCTATTTTGAACTTGGGGGCTTGATTTCAGGGGTCAAAACATCTCAAAATCAGCTGTAACTTCGGGATTCGCTCTAAAATCATCATATCCGACGCCCTTGAAAATTTGGTGAAAAGTTGTCGGGACTATGGCGCCCGACGTGCACATGGTCCCGGACATTTTTCCCGAAATTTTAGGAGTGCAATCCAATCATAAAATAAAGCTTAACCCTAAGAAATTGGCAGGAGATTCAATCTCTAGGTCGGCCAAAAGTTGAAATTAAGACCTAGGGTTTCATATATAAGAGCTCTCTTTCTTCATTTGAAAGGATCCAGAATTTTGGGTTTCAAGGACCTTCTATGTAGCGAAAGAGCAGATCTTTGAAGACTTCAACAACATTCAACATCCATCCATCAAGCATTCATCAATTTCATTCATCCATTTAGGGCTTTGAAGACATTGAAGAGCAATAGGGGATCACCGACTGAAGATTGGCTTGTACCCCTCCCTTGGGGTTGGGTATGATTTCACGTTGTTTTCATGTCTTTGCATAAGCCTCATTATATCATTTGTATTCATGCTTTAGATCACTTTGCATCTTGATGTAGAGCATTTACTTTGTCAATTACAAGCAATTAGGGTTTACATTCTAGGTTGCTCTAGCTTGCTTACTTTCATTTTAGGATCTTGCACACACACAAGGTCTGCACACACACAACTTTTACTATACAACTTGGCTATTCATGGAGGTGGAAATCACCAAAGTGGGGGTTTGACTAAGGCAAAACCCTATATAGCCACCTACAACCCTTTTCAGATATAAGTGCAGATTTCCGAATTTGAAGGACGTCGTAAGTTGTAGATCCGATGGGAGCAGACTGATACGGGACAATACACCAAATTGCAGAGCAGAAACCTAGGACAGGGGCGTGGGGCGCCCTGGTCCTGATAGGACAGGGGCACTAGGTGCCCTGGTCCCTGGGACAGGGGCGCTGGGCACCCTGGTCCCTCAGACAACAGCAGTTTTCAGCACTTTTCGACAGCTTTCAGGTTGCCAAAAGGAGCAGTTTCAGGTGCAGAATTAGGTTAGTGGCGCATGCGCCCCCATCCCGAACATTTCCACTCAAATTTTAACCCTAGGTACACATCTGCATTCTCCTCTTATCCTTGTGTTTATAGCTTTTCATCACTTAATCTCAATCTTGCAATCTTGTTACTAGTTCATACTTGCACTCTAGGGCCAGTAGTTGAACTTGCATCATTTTATCTATCATTTGCAACAAAGGAATAGAAATCCTAATAGGTAGCCCGTGGCTCTCTCTTCCACAAAAAGAAGTAGTCAATTGTGTGATACCTCTAGGCTCTTTCGTATTCCACAAGTGTGTGATTGAAAGTGAGATTAGGGCATGTTTGCTTAGTGTCACTTTTTCCCCCACACAAATCCATTTGAACCTACAAGGCCATGAGAGGGATCCCTACAAAATCCTATCTCTGTTTTTCAAGATTCCCTATAGTTTTATTAGGGAAGCATTTTTTCAGTTGGTGAAAAAATCGTCAATCTCATTCAATCAAATGTTGTTGCGTGGCCAATTTCTCATTTTGTTGTCATGATCACGAACCATCAGTTCCAACATGTCTAGTTAGGCATTCTTACCCTATGCATTCTCCTATTCCCCCCCCCCCCCCCACTCGGTCGAATGCTCGAGGTCATACACTATCGACGTCATCCCTTGAGCGCCCTAAGTGCTAAAAATTGTCAAACTTTGACAGGCCCTAACTCGAAATCTATAGCACCTGCAAACAATCTGTTTGAATCTACAGGGCCACAAGAGGGGTCCCTACAAAAGCAAATCTATGGTTTTATTAGGGCAACATTTTTTCAGTTGGCGAAAAAATTGCCAGTCTCATTCAATCTATTGATGTAAATAATTATTCATGGATATTATTACACCTTACTTAAGTTTACTTAAGATAATGCATTTCATAGTAGTTTGGGTATGAGACACTTGGGTGTTTATGCCACATTGGGATAGTGTGTGTAGGATAATTTCCACCTTTTATGGTGTTGATCTTGTTATTACTTTATCATATCCACTTATTGTGGAGTGATAATTCCACCTTCGGTGGATGATCCACCTCATGTGAAAAATTTTATTGTTTCTCCTACCTACCACACCTATTTCCTACCTACCCTTGTTTCTTATTGAGCCATATGTCATGTTTGTATGCTCACATATCCATATAGCCTTGCCTATATATGCAGGCTCATCTACATTGTATGAACAACTATAGTTTTTTCTCTATTGATGAGAAAACATTTCATTCTTGTCCTATATTTGTTTCTCTATTTTTGTACATTTCATTGAGCTCTTGATCTTGGCAAAATCTCACACAATCAAATGTTGTCATGTGGCCAATTTCTTGTTCTTCTCAACATGATCATGAATCGTTGGTTCTGACATGTCCAGTTAGGCATTCTTACCCTATGCATGTTCCTATTTTGCCCCCCCCCCACCTTGGTCAAATGCTCGGGGTCATACCCTACCGGCATCGTCCCTTGAGAACCCTAAGTGCTAAAAATTGTCAAACTTTGACGAGCCCTAACTCAGAATTTGTGGTGCCTGTGAATAATCTGTTTAAACCTACAGGGCCATGAGAGGGGTTCCTACAAAATCCTATCTTGTTTTTTCAAGATTCCCTACAGTTTTATTAGGGCAACATTTTTTCAGTAGATGAAACAATCATCAGACTCATTCAATAAAAAATATAGATAAACAAGCATTACACTATAGACACATAATGATCATCGATGTTTCCATGTATTGCATACACATGATTACCATTACACTTGCATGTGAGATCCATAAACGAATATGCAAACATGATTTTTCATCATTATCAATACAACTACACCAATGTACTCATGTACAAATACATTATATATCATCAATATAACTAAACCAGTTTGCTCATGGACATCGTATATAATCATAAAAAAGTTACATGAATTCACATCCATATAAAAATACAACATCCCACTTCATCTACATCAAACATCCTCATGTCCTAAGAGAAAAGCTTACGTAGAGCAATTCCTGCATATAAATGAAGACCAAAATAAGCAACCTTTTTATGCGGAATGAATGTGCTACAAGAAACAAATTATAACAGTTAATACAAATTATTTTGTCAAATTATAAATAGATCATTTGAAACATTTTTTAGACGTACAAGATTGTATAATTACAAAACTTACCAATTTCTCTGCAAAGTCTACAAGCATAACTTTGAAGAAAGACACATGTTGATTAAAGCCCTTCTCACTGCATTTCTCACTACATTCTCTGCATGGTTGAAGAAGATGATAGATATTGTTATTTTTGAATGGCAATACATTCACTTGACATAGTGTGTGAAAGTCTACAAAATTTAATCACATTGACAAAGTGAGGGACTTAGTGTCTACACACAAAATTTAATCTCATTAATGCACACAGAGCATACAGTATTGTGTTTGGCTGTAAATTTTTGTAGTTCTTGGAAATAAAACTTAAAAGTAGCTAAATATTGATAACCCAAGGAATATGTACCATCACCAAGAGTAAACTACTCAACGGCGAATGATCTAGCATGAACCTGTATTTTTAAGAATTGTTAGTCTACACATAAAATGCATGCATGAACATAAAGGCTTTATGATAATCACTTCAACTAAAATGAATGATAATTTAAATGAAAAGGTTGGATTATATACCATAAAAATACGTCCCTTCGAATTATATCGACTAAACCCACTATGTTGACCTAAAAATCATAATGTGATAGTGTTGTATATCATCAAAAAGACCTACATGAGCATAAAGGTTTTGCGATAATTATATCATCAAAAATTGTCAAATAGTGTTGTCTATTATCAAAAATTGTAATGCTCATCAAATGCATGATAATAATCCATGTTGCAAAATATGTCCCTTCGAATTATATTGAGTGTGCCAGCTATATGCATGCAAAAACCATGTTGCAAAAAAAAGCGTTCATCAATAGACCTGCATTTTGAACACATCCTTAATATACATGTAACAAACTTGAACATTAAGGTTTTATGATCATTGTTTAAAATGAAATGTGTGATAAAAAAAAATAAGACACCGTTAAAGAACTACTACTCAAGTGTGTCTGAAGGGTCATCTCTTTGCTTAAGAGTATCCGGTATTGCTTCATGATCAGAAGTAGTCGATGTCCATAGCTCTTTGGTCTTTGGTTTTGCTTGATGCTTCAATAACTTGACATTTGTAGCTATAATAAGGTGTGAATACATGAGAATGGTTTTGTGTCTCTCATAGTCTTCAAATGTAGGTATGTCATTCTTTCTAATCATGTATGTTCGCAACCAAGTTCCCACAACAACAACTGAACCTGTAGGATATGTGAACCCATCATCATCTATCACTTGTTGTGTTAGCTTCCATTTTCCCTATACACATCATGCCAACCAATATTCTGATCTCTCTTCATTCTCTTGTGGTGCAATAACTGCAAAAACATCACCTGGTTATACAAGATCTGATAGATGATCATACTCAAGTGAACTTTCCATGTCATCATTTGACAAGGATACTGTTTGAGATAAATGAGTTAGATATTGTGGAACCCACGTATCAACCCACTCACTTGACTCACATTGATCCCAATCACACCGAACACAACTTTGACAAAAACAAGCCAATGCTCATGTCCAAATGGTCTATGTACTTGCATCTGCGCTGGGAAATGAATGCATCTTTAAAGAATCTTAATTGTTTGACAATCCAATATGTCTCCCAATGTGCCCTCCTCAACCAACCAAAAGAATTTGGTCACTTTTGAATCAAGAGTACCTCCATGTGACAATGTTGAACTACACCAATCAACAATAGAACATGCATCAGAGAAATTTGCACCTGAAATCCTCAATTGATCCTTAACTAGAGCTCTCTTCAAACATGCACCTTCTCCATCATGCTCCCCCTTCCCATGCTATGCCTGAAAAAACACCAAATATGAGGTATACACCTCTCTACATGAATTCTACTCAACCAATAAAACATGCTGGCATTCTTGAATTGACCCATATAGTTATTGACCATATGACATGTCAATCAATTGCAATATCTTTCTCATGCAAGAACTCAAAAAAAATCTTGAAAGAATGTTGCACATACTCGGAGGAGTGTGATCTATCATCACTCATAAAAATGATACTCCCTGATTATCTTCTTGTCCTCTTCTGTACTATCAGGAGCATGTGTATATGTAATGTTAACAAAATAGCAATCTAGATTGAATTGTAGTACTGAGACTATATCTCATTCTGTGGTTGCAATGTATAGTTCTCTGCAAAATCAACCACCGATATAATAGTGCCAATCGGGAAAGAGTTCTTACACATCCTAAACTATTGATCCAACCACTGAGACCTATGGGTGTGCCTTGCATACTTGTAGAAAAGATTTTCCTTAAAATCCAAAATAAAATCAGAAACACTCACTTCTCTTGAGACTAATTCGCATCTAAAACCTTCACCTCCACTCTTCAAAGTATATTTCATTGTCTCATATCTTTTTTTCTCAACATAAATATTTCCAAACTCGTACTTGTTGCCCTCACGAAAACATGAAATAAACTTTGACAACCCACCACATTGTGAGAACTTCTCATTCAAACAATCATTTCTATAGAAATAGCAGCCATCATCTCTAGGGCATAAAAATAGATCTTGCAAGTCTCTTGATGATCTCAGAAATATCATTGCACCACACTCCTGCAACATCTCATTAGTATGCATCGTAGAACGAATATGGCATAAAAGTTCATGGTACATTGAAAACTCCACATGGTACTTTCAACAACAAGTATTACGAATCTTAAGAGGTATGCGATAAAATGACTTCAAAGATTCAAAGGCCCTCTATGATTTTTACAAAGTTGGATGTACTTCACAAAATTTTTTATACAACATTGTTTGGCTTGATTCCAAGAAATGTTTGGGATGCGGTGTGCAGTCTCGATTGTTGGTTCTTAATTTCAAAACATCCTTTACATTGGGTGATACTCTAGAATTAGAGTGCCAAAATTGTTGAATCTCCTCCTTCACATTGTCAGTCAACTTTCTATCAACACGTGGAAGCCTCCCACCAAAATCCCATGTATCATGTTGAAGTGGATCGTCAAGTCTTTGTCTTCGTGCAAGTGATCTATCCAAAGTTTTACAATTTATGTTCAAATCAACACAAGTTTGTCTCATTTGATGAGCCTTCCTCAATTGATGTCTTACTAAGGAGGTTGTAATCACTCTTCGAGTGTCTCTCTTATCTCTTTCCTTGGTATTCTTTCCAATATAATTGAGAGCATTAGATACATTTTTGACAATATTTGAATTTCTCTCCATCTTCTTGTTCATACGAATCTTCAATTTGTTTAGAAATGGTCTCATATTTATCATATTTAGCAATTGAACAAAAAGTTGGCATTGCTCAGTCAATGTCGTATTGCTAAAATTTTGGTCAAAAATTTGTATAGCCCACAATCGAACGTTCTTGTTGACATCTTGCCTTCAAGATTCACAATAATGTTTTCATCAATTTCAAGTAACCATTTTGGGGTTCTTGAAGGTCTTGAATTTGGAATTTGTATTTCATCCATGAGAGGGTCTTCATCTTTTAAGTAATTAGGTGTTACATATTGTTCACTTCCTTGAGCAATTCTACCTTCAATGTCAAAGTTTTCCACATTTTCACCTCCAATGTAAAAAAAAATCATATTTACACCAAAATTATGGACACCTTCATTGTCAACTCCCAAATTTTCACTTTCCATTCTCACATCATGTTGAGCATTTTTATTATCACTTTCAACATTTTCACTTTCAAAATCTACATTTTCATTTCAATAACTTTTTCAACATTTTCAAATTCAATTTCCTATTCACTTGAAGTAACATTAGCAATATTTAGCATACCTTATCTTCTCCTCCTATGACATTCTCTATCTCTTTCTCTATACACTTCAATTTGGTCATTTGAAGGCTTTCTTTTGCATTTAGACTTCCGACGACTACTACTCCTCATTGACCTCCACAAAGATGCTCCTAAATGATTGACAGTGTAAGATTTGACTTTAAGAATCCCTCAAAAGCACAAATTTGTCTCATCCTGTTTGAAAACCCGTGATTGTCGATAAAATCCAGAATGTGAAGAATGTGGGTTGTTGGAATCCACAAAATGGTCCACAAGGCTCTTTTTTATTTATAGAAATCAGATATCCAATTTTAATGCATAAATTCGAGCTCCCAAAAATAATTCTCATTGCCACTTTTTTTACTTTTGCCACATTAATGGTAGTGGCAGAAATCGGATATTCGATTTGAGTACTCATATTTTAGAGAGAGAGAGAGCGCGAGAGAGAGGGGGGGGAGGGGAGATATATATATTAGGGGAGAGGGAGAGGGAGAGACTAGGGGAAAGGGGGAGAGAGAGATATTAGGGGAGAGAGAGAGAGAGAGAGAGATTAGGGGAGAGGGGGAGGGAGAGATTAGGGGAGAGGGGTCATATGACCCCTTAGGACCCATATGACCCCTTAGGACCCATAACAACCCAATATGGTGTCATAAGGGGTCATATTGTGTCCTAAAGGGTCATATGATGTCTTAAGGGGTCATATGACACAATATTGCCCCTTAGGACACAATATGACCCATAACAACACAATTTGGTGTCATAAGGGGTCATATGTTATCTTAAGGGGACATAGGACCCAACATGACTCCATAGGACACAATATGACCCATAACGACACCATATAGTGTCCTAAAGGGTCATATTGTATCCTAAGGGGTCATATGGTGTCTTAAGGGGTCATATGACACAATATGTCCCCTTAGGACACAATATGACCTATAACGACATAATTTGGTGTCATAAAGGGGTCATATGGTGCCCTAAGGGGCCATAGGACACAATAGGACCCCTTAGGACACCATAGGACCCATAACCACCTAATATGGTGTCATAAGGGGTCATATGTTGTCCTTAGGGATCATATGGTATCCCATGACCCCTTAGGACACCATATGACCCCTAACGACACCATATGGTGTCATAAGGGGTCATATGACCCATAACGATACCGTATAGTGTCATTAAGGGTCATATTGTATCCTAAGAGATCATATGGTGTCTTAAGGGGTCATATGACATAATATGACCCATAACGACATAATTTAGTGTCGTAAGGGGTCATAAGACACAATATGGCCTCTTAGGACACCATAAGACCCATAACGACCCAATATGGTGTCATAAGGGGTCATATGTTGTCCTTAGGGGTCATATGGTATCCCATGACCCCTTAGGACACCATATGACCCCTAACAACGCCATATGGTGTCCTAATGGGTCATAGTGTATCATAAGGTGGCAAGATGAACCATTATTACAATATAAAAAGCAGTTCCAATATTGCTTACAAAATTTTGACACCTAAGGGGTCATATGGTGTCCTAAGGGGTCTTAGGACACAATATGACCCCTTAGGACACAATATGAACCCTTCCCCCTCCCTCTCTCTATCTATCTCTCTCCCTTCCCCCTCCCTCTCTCTCTCTCTCTCTCTCTCTCTCTCTCTCTCTCTCTCTCTCTCTCTCTCTCTCTCTCTCTCTCTCTCTCTCTCTCTCTCTCCCTAATATCATATACTAATATATTTATAAATTAATATATTGTATATAATATATAATATATTAATAAATAATAGACTAATTATGTGCAAATTAAGTTATTGAATTTACTTATTAAAATTGGATATCCGATTGTATCAGATATCTGATTTCTGTTGTACAAATTTCAAATTTTAAATTTTGGCTCGGATTTGGCTTGGAAGTGACAAGCCTAGAAAGTCAACTGAAAAAACATGTTTTTCAGTATTCCTTAATTTTCCAAACTTTACACTGGTGACTGACAACTTTTTTTATAGCCAAAATTGATAAAACGAAAAGGGTTTTTTTAAGGACATTCTCAGCTTTCCAACAATATAAGGCTTGTCTTATTTTTACTTTAATAAATAATTATTATTTATTTTCTAATTGAATTCTGACAAAAGTCATGATTGATTGACGGAGTGCTAAGTGAATCTCCCACAATACACGCAGAGCAAACCCACCACACTGCAATGAACTCTCTGACCAAACACCTTCATGTTATGTATATTATTTTAAGTTGCAAGGAACTATTGCAAATAGTAGAATTTCAATAAAATACAATTACAAATTGAGCATGCAACCAATATTACTTAGTGTGATGAGGAATGGTTTTCTCTTTTTATTTAAATTCATAGCTAAGTGAGAGAAACAAAGAACAAGCCCAATACAATGACAAATACACAAATTATAGACATTGAGTGATCATGACGATAATTTAATCACAATTTAACCTACAACAAGAGAAAAAATGGAATACTAGAAATATTGAGAAATAAATAGAAGCAACAAAGGTGGAACAAAAAACACCACTGAAAACAATTCCAAATAGGATACCAACCATTAGCTCAATGGTGTCGCAATGTAATCACTAGTAGCCAAACAAAATAACCCTAACAACTAAGATGAAACAATATGTGTCCCAAACTAAGAACCAATTTGAAACCTAGAGAGATTAGAGTCAATTACTAAAATAATAATAAAACCTCATGATAGATTGCAATCTTGAAGAAACCTTTAGAGAGTATTTGGAGTGCTTTAAACTTCATCAATTTTCTATAGCTACAAGAAAGGTTATGATAAATAAGTTGAATACAAATTTAAAACCTTAATAAAATTGGTTATATTAAATATAATTATCTAAAAATATTAATATTAATTTTATAATTAATTAATCCATATAAAAATTATTTAAACAAATTAATATAATAATATTTAGCATTCGATGTTTCTAAATTTGATTGTGTAAGTTTTTTCTATCAATGTTTAGGATTTCAATCCAAAATGTAAATAGAAAAAAAAACTCACTATCAAATCTAGAAACATCCAATGCTAATAGAAATTGGATCATGAAATTTGATCCAAAACAATAATAGAAAAGGCTCACACAAATGAATTTTAAAACATTTCATAGTAATGCACATTTTTTTGAATAATAATTTCTTTAAATTCTTTTCCTTAATGAACTATGCAAGAAGTCAAGTCATCATGCAAATTCCTCTATCTGTATCGTTTGGAGTCATTTTAATCTAGATAAAAATGGATCAATTTATAGTCCATCATACCCAACAATGTATTTTTGAATTTACAAATGACATAAAATAAAAATGATCATGTTGTAACTAGGAATTTGAACAAAGGATTCAAAACCTAACATTAGCCAACCACGAAAGCTAACAAGCTATGAAAAACATTCATAATCCAATCAATGAAAGAATGAAGACAAAATTCAACAAAAATTAAATGCAAACCATAAAATAGAATCTCCTCCATGTGATTCCATTGTCCTTCTTTCACCTTCAAATGTGATTTTGTGGGTTTCACCTACAAGTTCAAATGCAAGTGGAAGCAAGATTGTGAGATGAAAATGACAACATAAAGTTACTCCAATTGTGGTTGTTGAAAATGAGCAATGAGAGCTCGATTTATAGAAAACTGGGATTGATTGGATGACTAAGATTGAAAAGATAGTCACATATTAGAAGATTATTTGAGCTCACCACAATCTTGAATATTAAATATAACGAAAAATGAAATAAAGTTAATAATAATATTTTATTAGATATAATTTATATATATAATTAATTACATAGAAGGTGTATTACTCTCACATAATGGATGCACAAATATGTGTTAATCAAAACTAGAAGTGTGTTTGTGACACTTAAAATACATGAAAAGTAAAAAATAAAAATAAAAATTATTCTCTCCTATCAACTACCATTCACTTTGAGTTTAACTATTAATCAATTTTGTCTATCTCCAGGCACAAATATGTGTTAATGTTTGTGAAAAGTTTAATAGAAATATAAAAATATTAAAAAATTATTATTATTGATTACAATATCATAATATAATAATAATTTAATATTGATTGTAATATAATAATATAACTATTTTTTAAGTGAAATAATGAACAAATGTGATATCTTTCAGCATACTTTAAGATTATCTTATTAAAAAATTATTTATATTAATATAGAAATATTGAATTCATTTGAAGTTATGATTAATTATCTTATTAAAAAATTATTTATATTAATATAGAAATATTAAATTCGTTTGAAGTTATGAATGGGTGAGGTCACAATCAACACCACCACAACAACCTAACCATCACATTGTACCAATATCCACATTTGATTTTAAACATTGTTAAATATATTTGTGAATAATCCATTAATTATTTTATTTGTTATATCTATTATATTTTAAGAAAAATTATGTTTATTAAACACTCCAAATTTTTGCATGCAATTTTAAGCTTAAGGAACACTCCACATGTTAACAATAAAAGAATATTAACAAAAATAAAACTTTTGAAATATAAAATAATAAAATATTAAGTCTAAAGATACATGTCCATAATTTTTTATATAAATTTCCTAAAGATATATATGCTAGTAATACATATCTTTAATAAACAACTATTAATAATAATAATACATACATACAAATTTTAAATATTATTGTAGAACCACCTATAATTAATAAAAATTTCATGGATACAAATTAAAGTTCTTATAAAAATACAATCTACTAAATGAAATAATAGCAATTACATTATAAAAAACAAAGCTCAAGTCTAATTAATTCTATTAAAATTCATACCAACAAATCTAAAATCAAAAAATAATTTAAATTTTTTTTTTAAAATAGTAAATGAATACTAAACAATTCAATAAATTTCATTTAAAATTATACTTCCATTTCATTTTCAAGAGACCAAACAACTCAAACCAATAAACACAACTCAAAATGAAATTTTGTTTGAACACAAAATCTCTAGTAAATGGTATAACTTCATAAAATTTTAACAACACTTTAAATTTTGCATGTAACTTTGAGCTCAAGAAACACTTCACATATTAACCCAAAAAAAAATGAAATATAATATAATAAAATATTAAATCTAAAAATGTCTACATTTTTCTATAGATTTCTTATATATATACTAGTAAAATATTAAATTGAAATATAATATAATAAAATATTAAATCTAAAAATGTCTACATTTTTCTATAGATTTCTTATATATATACTAGTAAAATATTAAATTTAAAAAATAATTATTAAAAATAAAAATACATAAATAAAATGTAAATTTTATTGTAGAACTACATAAAATTAATGAACACACAATCTACTCAAATCAATATCTATTAATTTTTTTATAAAAACACAATCTATTACATGAATTAATAGCAACTAATATTAAAGACTGTAGATGAATCTTCAACAATTGGATGAACACTATACTCTCATTTCATTTTCAAGAAACCAAACAATTCAACCCAATAAACACCACCAAAAATAAAATCCTGAATAAATATAAAATCTTCAGTAATAGTATCTAAAACTTTCATGGAATCAAACAAATTAGATATCCAGTAGTTGTGTTTCTGAATATCAGAAATGTGATCGTGGATGCCAAAAAAACTCACACAATTGAATCCAGAAACACAACTACTATCATTGAATACTCCCTAAAATAGAAGAATTAAAACTCACATAGAATCAAACGATCCCACTCTGAAAATCTCATTGATGCTCCACGTTTGGTGAGTCATTATGGGGAATTGACAAAAGACCCAAGCTTAGATCACTATCTGGTAAAAACCCAAACTGAGGTCTCCTCCCATTTGAACGATTTGGTCTCCAATTTGAACTCTGCAGCTGACAAAACTCATGGTGTGCTGGCATTGTTACTTGCAGTCTGAGCAACATTTGAGTGTGAACAAGGCCTTTCCGGGCTCCCTGCAGAGTGTTAACAATGGCATTCCGGGCACCCTCAACAGTCACACAAATGAACAGAGCATGCCTTGTAACCCTATCAAATCTTATGGGCCCTGCTTCTATTTCTCCATAGCTTGAAAACAAGGTGAGAAGCATTTCATCATCCATGCAACCTGGGACATTTCTTACATAAATCATTCGTTCAGTAACTGCCACTGGCTCAACAAATTCATTTTCTTCACAACAAACCTGACATACAACTTTTCTGGAATCAATTATCAGGCAGGGGTTTTTGAGGGCTCTCTTAAAGCCCTCCATGTGCTTGTAAGTAACAAATGCATACCCTTTTGATCTGCCATTGTCCCTCTCTATCACCACCTTACATTCTTCCACTTCTCCATATACAGAAAATATGAATTTCAGATTCTGTGAGGTGGTTTTTGGAGCCAGGCCGCTAACAAAAACCTTTCTGTGGGCAGGATTCTTTTCAGCAAGTTTTTCTGTGTACTCTAACAAAGAGGGGTAATTGCTAACAGCATGACTGAGAATTTCAAACATTTGCTCTTTGCTGAATGGCTTCAACAGGTTTTCTATCTTTTGGGCATTCATTTCACCTTTTCTTTCTGTCTCTGTGCCCTCCATTACTGTGTTGCACAAGCTTAACTCTTTCTTTCTGTTTCTGAATTTTGAAAACTGCGGCAGAATAAGCTTCTAGATTTCTGTTTATTGTTGAATATAATATTGTTCATAGCGTCTAATATATAGGTAGTTTGATGTGCTATTTATAAAAGTATGTAAAATTTTAGACTGAGTTAAGACTTCTCTTATTTTTTATTTTATTTTTTCTATATTTAAAGTATTTATTTATTTTTAATTATTTGAGTGCTTATTTTTTCTTTTTTTTTAAGTTGATATTATAATAGATTGTAAGAGCCCATTATAAGATACATTAATTTTTTATTTTTATTTTTTTAAAAAATTATAAATATTGAATCTTTTTTAAGTTGTAAGAGGAGTTTTAAAATATAAATTTATATTTAAATTATAAATGTTGCATTTTTTTTCATTTTAACTCTTTCATTTTTTTAATAGAGAATATTAAATGTTGGATCTTTTTCAATTTTATATTTTTCAATTTATAAGAGAGAATTATAAATTTTGAAGCTTTTTCAATTTTAGCTTTCAAAAAAAAATTCAAGAATTAGTAAAAATAAGAGTTAATATCAAATCATCTCAATACCTTGACATTATATTTATGCAAATTTTTATTCTTAATTTAGAACAGTGTTCATACCTTTTATTTTATTTGTTCATACCTTTTATTTTATTTTATTTTATTTTATCATTTTTATCATTCATATAAAAAAAAAAAGACATGCATTATTCTTTTAATTAAGCGCCAACTATTAAATATAATTATAAATAAATGCTAGATTTTTTTTAATATAAACTTTTTCAATTTATAATTCAAAACTGTAAATATAGGAACGTTAAAATGAAGATGGAACTCTAACTTTCAAATTTGAGAATTACTAAAAATTAGATTTAATGTCAAATGATCTTAATAACTTACAATAGATTCATGAATTCAACTCAAAATAATTATAACATTAATAATCGGTTGATTTTTTTTGCTATAAAAATTAGAAGCATTTAATTTAATATTTAAATGTTTGAAAAATAAATAAATATTTTATTATTATGAAATAAATATAATAATATATTAATAATAACAATTTAATTTTAATTACAATATCATAATATAATAAAAATTAAATAATCATTAGAATATAATAATTTTTTAAGTAGAATAATGATCAAATATGATATCTTTTGGAATACTTTACTTATATTCCTCTAAAGATAAGTATGTTAGTAATTATCAATACTAATAACACTTTCAACTCTCATAAGCATGATGGCATGGGGTCATTCTTTTCACTTAAGCAACACCAACCTTACCTCAACAAACTTATTCTCTAACCGAGTTCCTCACTAAAGTAGACTAAACTTGTAAGATGGATTGTCAAGCTATCTCCCAAAATTACATGTGAATACATGAAGGGGGATGGATTCTTGTAGGGAAATTTTGCATTTTTTATCATCATCATTTATGTCCACTTTGTTAGGTTGGGAAGAAGTATTTTCATCATCTCAAGCTTCATCTCTATCTACTCAATGTTATGTTTTTTATTAAAAAAGCAGCGTTAACTAGGGCATTGACCCTTCACATTGTCAAAGGCTATCAAATTTAAACAAACCAAGCAAGGGTGCAAACCCCAAAAGAACAAAGTAGGACGGGTCAAACCAACCTGTCAAACCATCAACAACCCAACCCAAATCAAGAGTGGGGAGAAAAACCCGAAACTTGACAAAGGGGGGGGGGGTTGGGAAAGGGGGTTAGATTTTCCTTTCCATCTAATCAATGTTATGTTAGGTGACATATCATGAAGGAAATTCATAACATCGTCTTGTCTCAAACCTGATGATGGCTAAGATAAGCCTTCGGAGAATGAAGAGGATCTAAAGTGATAGAAGTGTGAAGATTTTGATTATCAACATGTTTAGCTCGTCTCTCTTGTACCAAAGTAACCTTGTGAGAAGAGGATTTATCATTACTCTTCAATGCTACATCTTCATTGGAGAGATCATTGATAAAAGTATTAACTATTTCCTCGTGAATAAGAGATAATCTAGGAGAGGTACAAGTATGATTCATTTCAATATCATATCTAGGAGGATTATCAAAGGTATTAAACTATGCTTGAGACATCCACTTAAGCTTTAATGAAATTCAAAAGTTCTATATGAACTTCTTTAAATATACCACCATCTAATAACATGGAACATGTATGAAAGCTTTGAGAAATGAAGTGAATGTAGGAAACGTCTTTGAAATCCTTATTATGAAATACATTAGAGTGTTATGGATGAATGCAAGTAACATGAAGTGAAAGAATTCATCATGCAAAACATAATTTTGATAAATATAGCTAATAAATAATGTAATCACATGTGAAATTGCAAACCAATCAAATTTTACCAAATTCATGCTAAAAAAACAAATTTGAAAACACCCAATCAAAATTATGCAAAATGTAAGAAGCTTTGGGTTCACCAAAAATTTAATGTGGGTAAATGGGATCCAATAGGCTAATTATGTAAACTAGAAAGCAGACTCACTTACCACATCAATAAATGCAATGATAGTCAATAGGCCCAATTCCAAACCTATTGAGGGTGAGCTACACACTAATGATTTGATCATTCTTTGTGCTTAATGATTTGAATTTGATAAAGATGTGAGAACTAGGTCTAATGATGAAATATTGAGAGAAATCAACATAAATAGTAAGTTTCAAAATAAATATACAAACTTTGAGTACAAATTTGGAAATGGGAATCAGAAAGGAACATGTGTCTATAATTTGAGCTCAGAAGTGTTGGACTACAAGGCTAGATGACCTAGACCTAAAGCTCTCAGATGCAAATATATCAAAAACATATTCGGGATTAGAATGTCACTCAGAATCTCCTCTTGAAATTTTGTCAAAAAAATGTCACACTATTTAGTGATTGCAACTATCTAGGGTTTTCCGCTTCTTCAAAATCCAGTTTTCTTTGTCTTAGTATGCACTTTCTAGATATGTATTCCTTCTCTTATGAATATAAAATCTACATACACAAGAGAGGAAAATGGTGTTGGGTTGATAGGGGTTTGCCTCAGTCAAACCCCGGGTTTAGAATTAAACCTTTAATGAAAATAGATATTAAGAAAAGCTCTGAAGTAAAATGTTGGATCCATAATATTATAGCTCAAGCTTGATGTTGTTGTTGTTGATGATGCAATGCTCTTTGAATAAGACCCACAAATGTTGATGTGATAACATGATATGACAAGGCATAAAAGACTCAATAATGAAAAACATTTGCATGAAGATTGTTGCAACTTGTTGCTCTATAATTCTCATATTTGAATAAATTATCTCATAATATTTTCTCTAGGATGTACTTGAATGGTGATGGATGATAATGAATTAGGAAATATGCTCTTATATAGGGTTCCCAAGTTATTTCATAAATTACCTCGACCTGCAACTCTCATATTGAAATATTGGGATCAAGACTCAACTAGTGGGAATCGATACACTGACATATTTAAAAATGGACTCATTCTAAGGGACTATGGTGCCTAGCGCTCTAGTCCACTAGGACAAGGGTGCCTATCACCCTAGTCCACCCAAAAAGGGGTAAAACAAAGGTGGCTCTAGTGTACACAAGTTTACAACAAGGATTCATATCACCATATCATCATATGACATCAAGTTTGTAATGCAAAGCTAGAAATATGCTTGAGCTAGGAGAAGATACGCTAAGGCAAGGGCACAAAAAATGAGTGTGAAATTATAAGGGGTTACAATTTATGCCACTACAGAAGGATTTTTAAGACTCCTTAGTTAACACTATTTGACATGTTGCATTGGTCTTATGACAATTGTAATCTCATTTAATAGGGATTACTAGGTGAACTATGACTAGCATCCTTGACTAGCTAAATATATCTATAAGAGTTGCTTAAGTGTAATTATGATCTTAACTTGGAGTGCTTATGATTTTAATTGGACCTCCTTGGTCATAAAGGTATAACAATCAAATTAGGTGTTACAATTTGATACTAGAGTTAATTCTGGAGAGATAGCATAAGTCTATTTTGTTCCAATTTGACTATGACTTGGATTGTGTATATGAGCCTATCATTTTAGTAAAACATTGAAAATTTCTTAGGTCTCCCTTTCCTATATATTAAGGGCATGGCATGGAACTTGTATGGTTAGTTTTATGCATGGTTATGTTCCTAAAATTCCTCAAGATTAAGAATGTTGATCTCCATTAAAGCACTTAATTCAAAGAGTGCATGATAGCTTGTTTGAAGGGTAATAAATTTTGGTTATATTATAGATCTTAGTTTATTTTCATGTGAGGGATTTCGTAAATTATATCATGCTTTTACTATCATTTTTAGTTGAAATTTCATAGATCTAGTTTACTTAATTTATTCTTATTTTTAGATTAAGTAAAAATCGCTCATATTTCCTTTTGTTTGGTATCAAAGTTTGACCAACTTGTCAGATGCATGGGAGGGCTATGCTATTTTTATTAATGCTTGATTGAGTGGGATTTTTACAATATGATCTATTTTTTTAGGAATAGAAATAGAAGGCATGCCTAAAATGGAAGATGGTATTTTCATTGATAGAGATTTATGTGTTTTTGTTACTAGTCAAAAACCCTCCAACATGAAAGATTAAGACTATATTGTGCTTGATAGAAAGGCAATAAGTTCAATTCATATTTTCCTTATAGATCTAATATTCTTCAATGTATCAAGAGAAACCACTATTATAAACCACTATTGAGAACCTTTAGAAAAAGTCAAGAAATTTTTTAATAGACAAAGTCCTTGAAAAAATGAATTTTCTATGGAAGAATATGCATTCTTATATGATGAGAACCGGATACTCTTGTGACAAGGCACCTAAATCCCTTCAAAATTGTGTTGAGAAAGATTAAATTTACTAGTATGAAAACAGATTACAAAGACAATAGTATAATATTCATCCATGTTCTTTTCTTAATATGTGAGACTACCCAATTATTGTGATTAGTAGTTGGACATCTAAAAGTTGAGGCCTAATAAGGTGGTGGGTGCATTTCTCTTACAAAAGACAAGGTAGGAAATAAAATATTCTATGAAAATATTATTTAAATATTATAGGTCGTGCAAAATGTAAAGAAAACAAAAAGGAAAAGTGATCTAAATCTAAGGGGAGATCTATCTCATGGAAAATATAAGATGAAGTATTGGAACTATAGCAAAATTGGTCAGCTTCAAAAGGAGTTAAATGATTAAAACTTGAGAGCCTCCAATAAAAATATTGTTGATTGATTCTATAGATTTTATCAACATAACTCCCCACAAGGAATGGTTTGAAGGTGTAGTTGGGAGAAAAATCGTTTGTCAATATCCTTGAACATGGAAGTGTCCTATTTTCTTTCTGATATGGAAGGATTAAGTCCCTTTATGGTGTTTAATTCATTCTAAGATTAGCAAGGATCCTATTATTGGTAAGCAAGATGAATATTGTGATTATGTACGTGTGTTGCCTTCACTAAGGATGGATGTAGATAGTGCATGGGGTCATTGTAATAGATAAAGGCTCATTCGGAACTTTATTTCATCATGATGTGAGGACCACAAAATGGCTCATATTTTGTGAAATAAAAAGATTCATATTGAGAAGGTTATTATCTCATGAGAATATAGACTACAATGGTGAGAATATCCTTAGGGCATTGAAATACAGGAACTTAGTAGACAACATAATCAATTGTTCCCTAATTTTTACTTTTGTGAACTTTGTATATTTAAAGAGAAAAATTGAGTTTTTTTAACTTGATCTTTACTAGATATTTAATAATTTTATTTAATTACAAATAAAAACCTACTAAAAAATTGAAAAAAATCTTGCTCAATCTTGAGATGAAAGAAATGCTATATAGACTTTGCAACACATGCAATACAAGAATCGTATTACACAATAGCTACATTTGAAAAATCCTTTCTAAAAAGAATCCAAATTAAAGAAACACTTAATGTATCATCAAAATACAAATTAAAATGCATTCCCAAACCATCTAGACCTATACCTATCATCAATGTTATGAGAAATTCTAAAAATGAAACCCCTTGAAAATACAAGTGTATGATCATCTCCATCCCAAGTATACATTAAATAGACCAATTCCAAAATAAATAAAAAATATTATGGTTTTTCAAGATCATAAGAAAATCCCATGGGCTAAGTTGGCATCCACATCCTAAGCTCAAACTCTAATGTCCATGGGTCAAAATACTTAAAAAATTAAACGTAACCCCACGCATCATAACCAACCACCAGTAGGGTGATCCATGAGAAAATAAAGGTGAGTCTGAACCTATAAGGTAAAAGATAAACTTAGAAAAATGAAACTTTAGAGTTGAATCCAAGTTTGGATAGGTTGGAAAAAATAACCTATCACTAAGAAAAAATCCTAAATAAAAATATAGCTATAGAGTACAGATGTGAAGAAGAAACCAAACCATAATCAAATATGAAATAATACTTGTAGAAATTAAAAAATTATAGGTTTGATAAAAATTGGTGAGGGAGAAACATTAGAGGAGAAGCTAGGTCATGTAAAAGCAAAGGAGTTCACAAAGCTGTTAAAAAAAAAAGAGTTATTTTATTAAAATTAGATTTTCATGAAGAAAACAATCGATCAACCTAATTAGAGTTGCGATGGATAATGTATCAAAATGTTAAAAAGTAATAATAACAAAAATAAAAGTACTTAGTTGATTTTGATGGTTAACATATAGTTGCCTGTAGTTTTACCATAATGTTTGAACAATGACTCTAACATCATAACTTTTTGTATGTTTTAGGAGAAAAACAACAAAATTTGAAGTTGATGGAGGACAAGGATGAGAAGAAAAGCAAGAGCAAGAAGATGAAGAATCCTATATGACTTTTTCTCCTCATAATGAGATGGTGCATTACGCTTCTAGTAAAAAGGATCACCCAAATTTTGGAGAAGAAGATTCGATTGCAGAAGATTAGGAGGAGAACCAAAGAAATGAACAAAATGAAAAAGATGAGGAAATAGAGCAAATTGAATAATAGGAAGAACCTTTGGATTCTTTCAATGTTGATATTGATGTCCTAAAAAATAGAGTGGGTGATATGGAAAGAAAAATGCAAAGCAAAAAGACTATAAAAATGCAACAACAAATGGAAAAACATTACAATGTCATCAATCAATATCAAGAAAGAGAAGAAAATGAAAAAAAGTTTTTTGTAATCTTGTGAATATTACTGATGGTATCATAAAAAAATTTGTATTCGTATGATGACAGGGAAGTCGAAGATTAAGAAACAAAAGTAGCATTGTAGATGATCATCAAGAGTTTGACAAAAAGAAAAAGGAAAAAATCCAAGAGATATTTGTAGGTGGCTCCCTAGGAGGACTCCTTGACAAAAAAATAGAAATGCATCTATTAGGTTGCTTTATGTTTGTTGTGTTTTTTTTAGTGTTGTTTCTTAGTTGTATTTGGTGCTATCCAAGGTGTCAAACTTGCTATTTATGTGTTTTATTTGTTCTGTTATAATCATTTTGTTCATGGATTTAGGGCCCTTCCTTACTTAAGTTTTTTAATACAACCAAATTTGAAGTAGGTTGCTCTTGAAATTCGATGAATTGATATTACAAGTCGTGTGGTCAATCCCAATGCAAATCTAACCTTCCACGTGGATTTGATATTTGATGTGTGGATTTGAATTAGCTAACTATTGACTACTACAACATATTCATTAGTGTGCAAGGATGCATAAAGACTACTGACATTTTGAACTAACTCGTGTTGCTCAAAAGAAAAGTGTTTCTACATTGACTTTCTTATGAATATGAATAATAATCAAGTATTATTTATTATAGATTAATGCGCATTGAATTTCTTTAAATACAAAGACATAGCATCAAAATGTTAACTCATAATAGTTAGTGTGCTAGACAAGTCAACAAGATTTATGTCAAATTGTTAAAATGAACATGGAAATGAATAGGATAAGCTCAAATATATAAGAATGAATATGAATGTGTGTGTGTGTGTGTGTGTGTGTGTGTGTGTGTGTGTGTGTGTGTGTGTGTGTTTTGACCCAAGATAAATAAATGAGAAGATCAATGTGTTATTTAAATGTATGAAAATATATGAAAGCATATGCAAAAAATAAATAAATAAAATTGTCAAGTGTATTAAAACAAGTAGACCCAATCAATATTGGCATAGTATGATGGTTAATTTGGATGTTCTTCTTGTCATCAAAATTCAAACCTCATTGGGATGTTGTTATTTAGTGTTTATATTGGAGATGATGTCCCTCATTTGTGACCTCACTGATTCATAATTCTAGATTTACCCCAGTAAAAGAGTAGAACCCAACTTTAACAAGAGTGATACATTTGTAGTTATTAATTGTATTAATGCATTTCAACAAAATAAACCCAACATGATTGTTTCAAAATAAAATGAGCATGGGACGGTGATGGGAGGCAGTTTACTCTGGTATGCAGGCTAGGGCATGGCCCTAGCTATGTATTTATTCCTTTTATCATTGTGATCTGGGTTCCAATTGAGGCATGGTGCCTATATCTGCCAAGGTGTATAACAACAAAAGAAATAAACTAAAAGATTTACATTGTAAAACAAATTAAAGAAGAATTTATAATATAATTATTCAATTCAACCATTACATCTAATGTATTGGCTTAAATATAAAGCCATTATTTTCTTTTACAAATCTAACTTATGGGAATGAACTTCCCAACTAACCTAACTAAAAACTAATTAAATTATTGAGTGTAAGCCTTATTTAACAACCTCTCGTTAAGGTTTACATTATGAAGAAACACAAGAAAAAATTATATCAACATTGACCTAAACTTCCTAGTCTAGACAAATGTCTAGAATCTCCAACTCTTCATCAGCATCAACCTAAACTTCATGGTCTAGGAAAAAGTCTTGAATGTCCAACCCTTCATTAGCATCAACCTAAACTTCCTGGTTTAGTTAAATATTTTGATATCCAATACTACAATAGCATCAAACCGAACTCCTCATGTTTGAGTAAATACTTTGATCATCCAAAAATACTTGTGAATCAAGACATAATCCATTATCCATAAGAATACCCCTCCTCCCATGAATTGAGACAAACTCTATCATCCACAATAACACATCTCCAAAACTATGAACTGAGATGAATTCAATGATCCATAGATACCACTCACATGTATGTAGATGGAGACAAACTCAATTATCTGCAAACTAAAACAATTGTTATGCAAATTGAGACAAACTCGGTTATCTGCAAACCAAAACAACTGCAATCCCCACCCTTTCTGCAGAAGGGATTCAAACAAAAAAATTGTTGTTGATTCTCATACAATGAATCATCTCTGAGAGATAAGCTAGCTTGAGATGATAGATATATCCTCCTATCTCCATTTCCTCCAACCTCCAACACGTTGTTACTCTTTATCCATTCAATGCCACATCAAATACTATAAGCATGTGAATTTGAAAATTTTGTTGGATGTAACATAGATAGATGACATACACAACATAAACATTATGCAAGCAACCATATATTATATGGTTGGCCAAATAGAAATTTGAGGGCCAGTTTCAACCAATCCTCAATTGAAAAATAAATTTCTTCATATGACACCTATTACAAAGATTTATATTTGTGATGTGTTTATACATATAGAAATATCAACAATCGATGGGCTTCTAAACTAAAAAAAACTTTGATTAAACTTTAATTTTTATTTTAGATCTTCTATATCACGCAACCATTTCCTCTATTATGTGTACTTCTACAAATTTGCAATGAAACTACACTTTACACAATTGATAAAAAGAACCTTAAAGCAAATATTTGTGAAAATGACATATAGAAGTATTAAGGCCAAGGATGTAGATTTAATTTCCAATGCCAAAGATTAGTTGTCATCTTAATCTTGCAACAAAAAACTATCAATGATAACTAACATTTAGATTTTTGTGAATTTCAATGGTACCATTCTTTCCTTTATTGTCAAACAACAAACTCGCTATCCCTCCTTGCACAATGCCCTAAGCAATCTCCTTTTCTCAGCAAATTAAATTTGTCTAGTTTTTTGCAATCATGCAATAGACAAATTGTTAGTTTTAAACCAAGCATAAAAACATGACAATCAACAATAAAATAGAGAAAACAAAACAGAAATGAAAACATAACAACACATAACACGAAGTTTAACATGGTTCACCACTAAGTGGCTACGTCTACCAGAAACGCAGGGAATTGTCTTATTAACCAATATCAATTTTATAATCATACAAGACTGCACTCAATCATTTAAAGAGACATCTCAGATATGAAATGAAGAGTCTTTAGGGGAAAACAAATAGCCATGTGACTGTTGGGCTTCATATACCCAACAATCTCCCCGGTGAAGTCCAACCGGCACAGCCTGTAACATTCCCTGCATCTCCATTCCAAAGCTCATACTACAATCAGTTGGCAAGACTTTAATTTTGCGAAGTCTTGTTCACGAACACTGCGAACTAACCTTCTCCAAATCAAATTGGATTTAATAAATTCTAACAGTCGAACAAATTCTCTTACAACTATTACAGATGCAAAATCATCCATAAATTCATGATCAAAAATAACATCACCTTGATCTTCTTCCTCATTTCCCGATTGCATATTCACACTCTCTTTCACTTGCCCCAGCTCTACCTCAACCGTAGACTGTACGTTAGATTTGTTGGCATAATGATTGTTGGAAATGGCCAAAATTCCAACATTACACATTCTCCTGCAAGCATTCAGAGGCAGAATGTCTGCCACTTGGATCACGAATTCCTCTACCTCGGACACCAACTTATCCACCTTAACCGAGTGGTTAAAACGCTTATCCACCTGAACCGGGACTATTGATTTTACAGTCTCCATCCCCCTTGCTTTAGAGAGTTCTAAAGTTGCGGCATCTTCTTTCGATTCAAACCCCTTTTTGTCGAGGTGCTTGTCATTTTCGCAAAGGCCCACAACCTCCATAGTCATCTTGAGAGAGCATGCCTTCATCTCTTTTACGTACTACTCTGTCGACTCCTCCAGTTGCGGACCTTCCTGCCATTTGGCTGAGGGTGAGCGCTCTGTCACACTGTTGTCGCTTGCTTCATCATTGTTACTTCTCCAACCGTTAACAAACTGATTCGCAATGAATCCTCCTTGGAGAGCTTCCTCTTGCAAACCGTAAAACTTATGCAACTCGGTGTTAACATGACCCTTTCCAACACCATATCTATCATGTGCATATCGGTCAAATGTGTAGCAAACACTACCATACCGGACCCTGCAATCAACTCCACAGTCCCTTTCAAAGCAATCTCCATGATCACTGTCACCATACGATTGGGTCTCTGTCGCCGGTTTTGTCACTTTTGTTGTCATAAGATAGGTAATCACAGTAGCAAAATTGAGATAATGAAATTGTCTTGTCGGACATGCATATTCGCTAAGCCTTGACTCACCATGAAAGCGACAGAGTTCATCATCTCCTATTGTACCATTCAAGGTCTTTGCCTTTTCAGTTTCCACAAAGAAATCGAACCGATTATGTGCCTCCTCGTCTTTAGGATGGGAAACAACTAAGACTTCTTGACACAAGCCTCTCCTCTCAACCTCTATCTTTAGGGCCTCTACGATGTTGTTATTTGGACTTCCTTCTTGGTCCTCTTCTTTCAACCAAAGAATCCCTTCAACCAACCACATGTCATCAGTGGTGTCTGCAAAAAATTCTGCTTGCTTTGGACCATCCCTAGGCATCCCATCACACCACCAAAATCTCGGCCTCTCATCATTCAATAGAACGAGCTCCTCAGGCCTATACATATTATTCTGCGACATAGGCACAACCACCTGTGCAATCTCCATCTTCAGTTTTTCAGGATCCTTCAAATCGACCACTAAAGGTTCCTTCGTGACCCACAAAGAAGTTGTTTCTTCACCTCCATATGCAGTAGCATCAGGACCGCTTCGATAAGTATACCCAGCTCCAATGGGTTCCATGTCAAATGAGTTTTTTGTATTTCCTGCAGAAGCTTGTGCACTACCTACAATCAATGCATACCACTCTGCCTCTACTTCTGCAATTTTCCTCAATAAATCATCACTCTCGTTTTGAAATCCAATTTCCTCAAAGATCATATTCTTAGCCTTTCCGAAGTCTTCTAGATCATGCACAGCCTTGAGCCAAAGGCTCTCTCCCACCTCTGTGAACTCTATAATCCCTACGCTCCTGGGATCTTCAATCTTCAGGCACCCCGAATCCTCTTGTGGATTATTTCTACCAAAGAAAGGCTTTCCTATCAACAAGGCATGCATTTTTGTGAGGAAAGAGTCCTCTATTAGGAGCTTCCCATCACTTTCCTCTTGCTGAAATACGGTCTCTTCAAAAAAATACCATTCTTTCTCAAAGTTATCTTTTTCAATATTCATCATGCAACACAAAACCATCAACTTTTGATCCATACAAATCAGTTTGTCTGTGAGTAGGAGATTCCCTTCCTTCAACCTCATAAATTTTTATTTTTCATAATCGTCCCGAGTTTTGGTCTCAACTTCCTCAACTTCATCCTCACTAGCTTCAGCGTCCTCCTCTTCAGTCAAATCCAAATTGTCAAGAAATTCTTCAATAACAAAATCGGCGTCATCATCTTTGTCTTCCATCACTGCTCAAGCCAATTTGGCTCTGATACCAATTGGTAGTTTTAAATCAAGCAGAAAAACATGACAATCAACAATAAAATAAAGAAAACAAAATAGAAACGAAAAATATAACAATGCATAACACGAAGTTTAACGTGGTTCACCACTAAGTGGCTACATCCACCAGAAACGCGGGGAATTGTCTTATTAACCAATATCAATTCTACAATCATACATGACTGCACTCAGTCATTTATAGAGACATCTCAGATATGAAATGAAGAGTCTTTTGGGGAAGACAAACAACCATGTGATTGTTGGGCTTCATATACCCAACACAAATTGCACCAAAATCTAATATAAAAAGAGAGAGGTATAATCAGAAAAGTGCGGCAAAATAATTCTTCTCTCATATCTGTTGCCAATCTCCCCCTCAGTCCTTGCTACAACTTCCAATGAAATTTTCTCCAACTTCACGCTATATGCAGCATCAATATATATGGGCAACCGTCTCTTATTCATTTCACAGACATAGAAATAATCTGGTTCTGATACTTATGTATAACAGAAAAAATGAAATTTATATTATAATCATTCAGTTCAACCATTACATCTAATGTATTGGTTTTATAAAGCTATTATTTTATGTACAAAACAAACTTACAAGATTGAACTTCCCAGCTAATCTAACTACAAACTAATTAGATTATTGAATAAATCTTATTTCATAAGACCAAGGGAGGAACTACATTTGGATTTTTTGGTTGGTGTTTTTGCTTGGGGTGAGTTGTGGGGGTTTTTACTAGATTTGGGGTTTGATTCACTACATGTATTGGTGGTGAGTTCTGCCTTGGCCATAGGAAGAGCCCATTTTTGCTAGAATATGTATTATGTTTAGCCTTTGGGGCTTTGGTGAATAGGGTTTGTAGTTTTTCGTGAGTTTTATTTTTTCATTTTTGTTGAGTGGGCCTGGTGTTGCTCCAAATTTATCATTTTGTGAGGCCCTAGGGAGAATGAATTATTCTTCCTCTTTGCATTCAAGGACTCAAGATCATTTCATCAAATATTTAAATGGTGTAGGCTCTTCATGGAACAAAATGCCCAAAATCAAAAAGGTGAATGTGTGTTTGGAAAAAAGCCAAGATCGTCCAATTTTGGTTATCCAACCAGAATCTATATCGAAGGATGATCATTACCCAAGTAATCATGCATAAATATGAAATTTCATGGGGATTCGTGTCTCTTTGTCATTTCTAGAATCATGGGCTTGAAGGACTTGGAACCCAAATGGAGATATGGAGATAATGCTAGCAGACAACAACTACGTTTTAGTTGTTTTTTCTTGCTTGTCTAATAGGAAAAATGTCTTTGAAGAAGGGTCTTGTTTTTACAACCAAGTTGGCCTTTTTCTCAAACCATGGCATGTGGGTTTTAACTCAGTGGAGGAGATTCCCTCTCGAGTTCCTATATAGATGTGGCTTATGTGTCTCCCCCTCACATTATGAAAAAGTGACATATTGCACATGATTTCTCTTTTATTTGGGAAGCTAGTAGGCTCATCATAGCAAACCCTACACAAAAAGTTAATTTATTTTACTAGATTTTATGTTGAAATTGATTTAAATAAACCATTACCAAATTCTATAGGAACTTGCCTTGAGTTCTCTTCTTGGACTCAACAGTTAGATTATGAATTTATCCCCTTTTAGTGTTGAATTTTTCATGGATATGGTCACCTACAATGGAAATGCCCCATGCAATAAATTTTTTTAATGGTCCTTCTCAACCTACACCTAAGGGAGATAAGGGAAAAGCCCCTTGGAAAAGGGGATTGTTAATAAGAAAGGATTTGTTTCTAATAAGGCTTGTAACAAGGGTAGAGGATAGAAGAGATCCTTCAGGGATAGACAGGGTGGTGAGACCTTCAATTGATTTGATGCTTTAGATGATTTGATCATTCCAGGGAGCAGTTGATCTCATTAGAGATGTCCCTATATTGGCTCGGGAGACTATTTTCCCCATATTGACTCAGGAGGGAGGATAGGATGCTCAAATGGATATAAACCTACCCCTCCCAACTATAGACAAGTTTGCAACAAGTGAATACTTGGAGGTGAGAGATGGTCCAGGTTTAGCCACTTAAGGGTCTACTAAGGAGAAGGATGGTGCAAACTATGGAAAAGGTAAAGGTACCCCACTGATCTTGGGTTTACAACAAAATCCCATATGCTCTAGAGAAGACTTCTAAGGTGGGTCGCAAGAAAGATCAAGAAAAAATGAAGCTAATTGGTGAGACATTAGTGGAATTAAGGTTGGTGAAAACCATCGATTCCCACTTCTCTCCTTCTCAAAGATAATTATTTTATCCTAGAACATTAGGGGTATGAATATCATTCCTAGACAAAAGGCTATCAAGAGTTATCGTTCTCCTAATAGTGTCTTCATCCAAGAGATTAAGTTGTTTATTGAAAGTATGTTAAACATGGCCTCCAAGATTTGGGTTTCAGGTTATTGTTAGTGTGTGGGGGATCGAGGAAATTCTGGTGGGTTTCTTTCCTTTGGGATGCACACAAATTTTCTCCTCTTTGGTAGATTTATAGCAGGTCATCTATCTATATGGTAGCTTCAATTTTAGAATTGAGTGAAGTTATTCTATATACTAATGTCTATGCTCCAATTGATATGGTAGAGAAATCCTTGATTTGGTCTCATATCAAATTTATTTGATCCCTTGCTCCTTTTCTCCCTTCGATTCTTGTCAGGGATATTAATGTTGTCACTTGTTTGGAGGAGAAGAGGGGAGGTGCATAGCGGTTGGAGCTCTTTTCTAGTCTTTTGAGAGATAATATAAATTTTCTGAATCTGGTGGAAATTAAACCTAATAATGACAAGTTTACTTAGAATAATAGGAGGTAAGGGGAAGATGTTATTTTTGAAAAGTTAGATAGATTTCTTGTTTCTAATTTTTGGGTTGGGGATTGTTGGACTATCGGTTATGAGATTCTATATTGGAAAGGTTTTGATCATTGGTTGATCAAATTCTCTGCAAGCCTTTTCAGATTCTCAAAATAGTCATCCTTCAAATTTCAACTTATGTGGCTTCAGGATTCTTCTCTCTAAGGACATGTCAAAATGGTGATGGAAAGGGAAGCCTTGTTACATGACTATGTAAGTTCCTTTGCTAAGAGAATCCAATTAGTCAAATATATTCTGAAAAGGAATCAATAGTGCTTTGATAATGTCTTCATGGCTAAAACGTATGCCCAATCCCACTTTGATTCCATAACTTGTCAAATTTGGGATCTTGGTTTTATTGATGAAAAGAGAATTATGGAGGCTAGTGTTGTGAAGGAACTAGAATAATGGGAGTTATGCAAAGAAATTTTCTAGAAGCTAAAGTCGTATATCTTCACTTAAAAGATATAATCTATGGTAACAAAGTTGATTATGTTACTTTTATCAACAATCTTTACCAAAACAAGCTAAAGATTACCATTGACACAAAGACAAATGTGAAAGAGATTACCATTGACTTTTCTTCCTTTTTTCCCGATACACTATATACAAGTAGAAGCCAAAATTAACAAAGTCAATACAAGTCCAATGGTCAACTAATTTGCATTGGTAATCTCTTTCACATTTATAGTTATGATTATTGATCTTATATATTGGCATTATACTTTTAAAATATGTTATTTAACCTTAACCTTCCATATAGTTACACTGTATACAAGTAGAAGCCAAAATTAACAGATCATCAACATAATGAATATAATTTAGAGTTTTAGCAATATATTATGTCACTTTGATATGACTATGATGCCAATTTGTTTCTAGACTATGATGCCCTAATCACTGGAATTGATCTTAAGTTTATCCCAATGATATTTATCAAAATAAAGATGGATACATCTTTATTAAATACAAATTGGCATAAATTATATTAAGGGTTGTGAACATGATTAGGTTAATCCACATTATTAGGTTAATCCATAACTTTAAGATATTGTTATGGTTAATTTAACGATATTTTTGGGTGATACAGGATTAGTAAATTAAAATTAAAATAATGATGATAAGGTCAACTCTTGTGAATAAATGTGAAAGAGATTACCAATGCAAATTAGTTGACCATTGGACTTGTATTGACTCTGTTAATTTTGGCTTCTACTTGTATACAGTGTATCGGGAAAAAAGGAAGAAAAGTCAATGGTAATGGCTTCTACTTGTATTAGTTGACCATTGGACTTGTATTGACTCTGTTAATTTTGGCTTCTACTTGTATACCATTTATCCCTTGCTATTTTAAGGTTCTTGAAATAGACTATGAGATGTTACTTTTATCTCATAGTCTATTTCAAGAATTTTTAGCTTGTTTTGGTAAAGATTGTTGATTATGTTACTTTTATCAACAATCTTTACCAAAACAAGCTAAAGATTACCATTGACACAAAGACAAATGTGAAAGAGATTACCATTGACTTTTCTTCCTTTTTTCCCGATACACTATATACAAGTAGAAGCCAAAATTAACAGAGTCAATACAAGTCCAATGGTCAACTAATTTGCATTGTCCATTGTCACTAATTTGCATATTGATGAGAATACAGTTTGTTAATATACTAATATTATAAGGTCATTTTAATTTCATTTTGAATAACTATATTTTTTCACCACTAAAAATGGAAAGATTTAAAATTGACTAATAAATTTTATATAGATTATTAAATTCTAAGAATTATGTTAATATATTAAAAAATTGAAAAGAATGGTCACTATCAAAATATAGACAACAAACTCTATAAGATAAAATGGATAGGCCTAAAATGGGACAACATGAAACATTCATATCTTATAAGATAAAATGTATTTGTGTTTCATCATTAAGAGGATTAGAGGAAACATTATCATCTTATTAATGGAGCCATAAGATAAAACTCTAATTATGAAGTCATAATTGTGTAGTTGGCTCATATAACATTGTATCATTTAGCAGACAAGAAAGATATGAATAAAAACATTGTATCATTTAGTAGAGTCCAGTTCCACAATCCTACACCCCCTAGCAGACAAGAAAGATATGAATAAAAACATTGTATCATTTAGTAGAGTCCAGTTCCACAATCCTGCACTCAGCCAACTATCTTTTAGAGTCAATATATTATCTTTTCACAATATAATTTAATGTAATGTCTTTAATGTTTGATTACTACTCTTATTAATGTCTTGCCTTGCATTAATAGCCAAGGCAGTTGTTGAGTATTTTGAGACTATCCTTAACAACAGTGAGGGCTCCAAATATAATTTAGAGTCAATGAATATAATTTAGAGTCAATATATTATCTTTTGTTATTATGATTAATCCTATCATACAATGTTTTTATACATTCTATCTTATAGATTATTAAATTCTAAGAATTATGTTAATGTACATTAAAATATTATAGATAGTTTATAATATTTTCCTAGATTTAAAGAATTTTAAATGACTTCTTATTGTCACAATTAAAATTAATCTTGTATGATGTTGTTCACATGTTGTTGGGATTGGTGAACTACAGAAGATATTGCTTGGGACTTTCCTAGGAGAATGTTGTTCACAATATGCTTAGGAATTATATTAATTTTTGATATCATTATAAGGTCATATAATGATATGACCTTATAAGACTTATATTAAGCTTATATTGAAGTAACCTTTCTAGACTTATATTAAGCTTATATTTCAAGCTTGATGTGTTTGAAATAACATCATGTAAAGTTTATCCCTTGCTATTTTAAGGTTCTTGAAATAGACTATGAGATGTTACTTTTATCTCATGGTCTATTTCAAGAATTTTTAGCTTGTTTTGGTAAAGATTGTTGATTATGTTACTTTTATCAACAATCTTTACCAAAACAAGCTAAAGATTACCATTGACACAAAGACAAATGTGAAAGAGATTACCATTGACTTTTCTTCCTTTTTTCCCGATACACTGTATACAAGTAGAAGCCAAAATTAACAGAGTCAATACAAGTCCAATGGTCAACTAAGTCCAATACAAGTCCAATGGTCCACAACTCTGTCAAGGATACCCTTTAAGAGGAATTAACTTTCTTCGCTTTGTGAGATTTGCATGAGACTGTGCAATTTTATTACTCTTTGTTTGTTGAGGACTCTCCCCCTTATAGAGAGGAATAAAATCTTATTCTACAATGCATACCTTCTCTGGTCTCTAATGAGATGAATGACTACCTGATCAAGCATGTTTCTTTGGTTGACTTGGAGGAGGTTGTATTTTAGAAGAAGAAGGGGAAAGATCTACGTCTAGATGGGTTTCCTATTGAGTTCTATCAGGAGTTTTGTGAGATTATCAAGCTTGATCTTCTAGAGTTTGTGCAAGAATCCCAAAGAAATAAGCAAATGTTAAAAGCCATGAATGTTACTTTCCTTGCTCTCATCCCGAAAAGAGAAGAATCTAATTCTTTGGATCTTTATAGACCAATAGCCCTATGCAATGTGATTCATAAAATTATAACTAAGTTGATAGTTGAATGAATCTATTCGTGGCTTAGCAGCTTAATTTATCGAAGCAAGGTAGTTTTGTTGCCGATAGAGAGATTCTTGATGAGCTTATTGTTGAAACTGAAACTATTCACTTTGTGGCAACCTCTAAAGAGAAGGCTATGTTCATCAAATTAGACATGGCCAAAGCCTATGACCGTGTTAAATGGGTCTTCTTGTTTAAGGTTTTGGGATCTTTTGGACTGGGCAATGATTGGATTGAGTGGGTCAAGAGTTGTTTGTGTAACTTTTATTTCTTACTCAGTTCTTATCAATGCAGATCCCTTTGAACTTTTTGGTGCCTCAAGAGGCCTATGGCAAGTTGATCCCCTTTCTCTATACTTGTTTAGATTAATGGTGGAAGGTTTAGGGAGATTTACTAAATCTCTGGTGAGGCAAGGTTTGATCCAAGGCTAGAGTTAGGGTAATAGCCTTCCTCTCTGCTCTCATTTATAATTTGTTAATGATACAACTTTGATGGGTGTTGCCCAAGTTGATGAAGCTACCAACTTAAGAAAGACTTTCAATATTTACTTAGCGACTATGGGACAAAGGATTAAAGGATTAATGAGGACAAGTCCTCCATATTTTTTTAATACACCACAGTGTATTCAATCTAGGATTTCTCATAATTTTGTATTCCAAAATGGTTCCCTTTCATTTGTCTATCTTGGGATTCCCGTTCATGTGGGTTCTTTTTTCACAAAGTTCTTGCAAGTTGTCTTAGATAAGTTTCACAAGAGAGTTTGTTATTGGACTTGCAAGTGGCTCTCAATTGTTGAGAGGGTGACTTTGTTGAAGTCAATGGTTCAAGTCATCCCCATATACATATGCTTTGTGTTGACAGCTATGTCAAGCTCTATTAAGGAGTTTGAGACTCTCTCTCTCTCTGCAATTCATATGGGTAGGTAACTTGTTGTTGAATAAGTGGAGTAAGGTTAAGTGGAAATCTATTTGCAAACCAAAGCAGAAAGGTGGGCTTGGTCTTCAACGGGCAAGTCTTAGTGGTTACATTTTGATGGACAAACTTTATTGGGGGTGGTGCACTGATCAGGATCAGTGCTGAGCTAGGATCCTTAGTTCAAAGTATTCGAGAGGGGTGGGTAGTAGCAATGTTCCTTGCACCAACCTTTTAGACAAAGGTTATGTGATTTAGGGCACTCTCAAGAAGGGTCCAAGCTAATCAAACAAGAATTATTTTGGATTTGTAATAAAGGTTCAAAGGCACTATTCTAGTTTGATTTATGGGATGGGCACTCTCCTATCATGCCAATGTTCCCTCACTTGCAGTCTCTATGTAATAGTTTTTTGGAAGTTGGGTGGTATAGAGTTGAGGACATCAAATATTCACAAGACTTGGGTCAAGTGAAGGTGTTCAAGTGGAAAGACCCCCAAGAGAGGCCACCTAGGGGCTTAGAGGAGAATCGCCAAGAGTTGGCCTATAATTTGGCAGGTAGAGTTTACAATTCTTTAATGGAAAGTGATGTTCTTGCATGGGGCCCAAATTCAAAGGGCGAATTTTTTATGGCTTCAAGGTATCAAGAGTTGGATAGGAAAACTTATGGAAGAATCGGTATTCCTTGGTGGAAACAAGTTTAGAACAATTTATCTTGGCCTAAGTGTAATTTTTTTCTCGTGGTTGGTTATTTAGAACAAATGTCTCACTGGGGAGAATTTATAGAAGAGGATTCCAAGGGCCTTCTTTATGTGATATGTGCAATAACGGTGAGGAATGTGCCCCACATTTATTCTTTTAGTGTCCCTTTTCTAGGGAGATTTGGAATCTTTGAAGGGAAACATGGAATTAGCCTTGTAGTACCTCTTCTTTGGGTGAATTTTGGAGTCTTTTGGAGAATCCCTTGATGAAGACTTGTTTTCTTCAAATAGCCTAGAGTGTTGGATCCATCTTGATCATTTGGCAAATACAGTTGGATAGAAATTGCAAGATATTTGAGAATAAGGCTAGGGTCCCTTAGAGGGGGGCTCTCTAAAAATAGAGCTGGAGCCGCTAAGATTTTTTAGGAAAATTTTGAAGTTGTTGGTCCCATGAATTTTGTAGTCTAGATTAGCTTACAAATTTAAGCTCCAAAATTCAAGGAAGTTGGTGGTCTCATGAATATAATACCTTTGTCTTTTATATTGTGTGCATAATAAAAACAAGTAAAAATAATTCATTTCCCTCTAAAACTATTTTTTAATAAAAATTAAACTTAAATATTTAACAAGTGGCTAAAAACATCCCTAAGCTGGTGGACCTAAAATGTAGGGGCTCCTATTTTTTTGGAAAAGATTTCCAAATCCCACATCACAAAAAAAAATTATTCATGGGATCACCTCTTTCTTAAAAATAGAGCTTAAGCCCCCCTCATGGGACCCCCGCCTAAAAAAATGCAAGCTCCTTCATTAATGTTCTTCAGGGAACCTTAATGGCAAAATGTGATTTGTTTGTTCTTATGGATCCAAGAAATATGGGTGTCATTAAAACATTGATCTTGTTGATTGTGGTAGGAGTTGTGTCATGCAAAGGCGAGTAAGCATGTCAAAAGGAAGATTCAATGGGATATTATTGGTCACTCATCCACACAATCCCTCCCCCCTCATAGAGTATTGAAAATCAATATTGATGAGTCTTTCTAGAGGAAATCTTGGACATGCTTGAATTGGTGGTTGTGGCAGGGTCAGTTTGAGGGTTGTCCTATTCTTTTTAAAAAACTTATAAAGGGAAGAAAAATAATCACTTTTATGGAGGCTTTGGCTATACTTTTTGTTTTGAAAAGAGGTTCTAGCATTAGTTGAGGAAAGATCATTTGTGAATTTGACTCACAAGTAGTGATTGATATGTTGAACAAGCTACAATGTGATGAAGCGAATTGGCAATTAGCCTTGGTAGTGAAACAGATCTCTAGCCTTAAGTGATTCTTATCTCTAGCCTTAGTGATTACCTTTTGTCATATTCCTCGAAATGGAACAGGATGGAAAATTGCTTAGCGAAATGGACTTTTGAACAAATGGAGACGTGTTCAAGATTGGGGATACCTTTCCTTAAAGTATTCTAGGTTGTTAGAAGTTTTAGTTATGGAGGACATGAGAGATTACTTTGAGACTTCTAGAAGACTTTGATTGGTTGGTTGTATTGTCTGTTGGTTTGTGGCCCTTGAGGAGTTTGTTGTATTTTTATGCTTTGTACTAATTGCTCCTAATTAATAATTTTTTACCACTTTTTCAAAAAAAAAAAGACCCAAAATTACACTCTAAACAATATGGAGATACAAGTTACATTATTACAAACAATTAGCAATTGTTTACTTAATCTCATTTATACTATTTTATTTAATCAAAGAATTACAAAAATCTTTGCTCACCAATTTTATTATTCTTAATAGCTCCCTTAATGTTGTTCCAAAAACATCATTCTCTTTATGTGAACCAAAGAAGCTTATGTAACTTTGCGTAAATTTACTACAGCTTACTTGGCAAAACCCTACTTATAACTAAGTTTTCAATGCCACATCATCACATATGATACCATCAGCATGCTTTTTGTTAATGTGTCCAAAGAAACCCAAAAAAATTAAGACCAATAATAATGCACAAAATCGTGTTTTATTGGTGCTGACATCACATGATTTATTGTTTTTAGATCTAAGAAATACATTTCATATATTTATAAGTATTAACCATCAATATTAACAACTTTAAAATCCTTTTAGTTTTAAGAAATACATTTCATTTATTTATGAATATTAATCTTCAATACTAATAATTTTAAAGTCATAATTATTAATATTATAATATTAAATAATATTGAACTTTAAATAAACAAATACTTAAAAAGAACAATATGGAATGATATGGCTCTCGTGAATGCTCCCATGACTGTGAACTCTCCCACTCTGGAGATTTCAAACTTGACCATTGTTTGCAACGGCTCGACTGCAAGCCTGGGTGTGGACTCTTCCACTCATGATGTTGGGTTGGAGCGTGATGCTCCCCTGATGGGTGTTGAGTCCCTTAAACGCCCCCCTCCTGTTGTGATTGGTGGTTTGACTGGTGTTGGGGTTATGTTGTTGTTGTTGTGGATGCCCCTAAGCTTGCTCCTGGACATATTTTTGCCCATGTGGCTAGAGCTATTTCTCATAAGGGTCTCCATCCTCTTCTCTATGCCAAGACTTCCCCTGTTGTGGTCTGTGGCCTGGAGGTTACGAAAAATGTTGAGTTCTACCAATGTTGCGCTTTGGTATGTAGATTTTTTGGGTTTTGGCCTTCTCTTCCAGAACTTCATCGTTGGGTGAGTGATTCCTGGAAACCTCTTGTTTGTCATGGCATTGAACTTTTTCCTTGTGCTAAAGGCTTTTTCATTGCCTCCTTTACTTCTACTCTTGATCGTGATTTGATCTTGAGTAAATTGTGGATTTGGAGAGATCACTCTCTTTCTCTTAAGCCCTGGACAACTTCTTTCAACCCCCTTACTGAATCTCTTACTATTCGTCCAATTTGGGTCTGCCTTCCTAATCTTCCCCTCCATTTTTGGGAAGATTCTTGCTTCAAGGCCATTGGTAACTCCATTGGCAATTTTCTGAAAGTTGATGATGTCACAACTTCTATGGGTCATTCAACCTTTGCCCGTTTGTTAGTTGATATTGGCATTTCTCAGCCCCTCCCTAGGGATGTGTTTCTCATGGTTCGGGATAGGCCTTGGACCCAATCGTTGGATTTTGAGGGCCTCCCCTTTCGCTGTCGAAGATGTTTCTCAATGGGTCACTTAGCTTCGGATTTTTCCCTCTCCCATCATAGAGGTGTTGCTACTTGGTGGAAGGATTCTACTAAAGATCACTTGACGATTAATGCTTTTGAATCTGCTTTTGTTGAATCCTCTTTAGAGGATGATTCTCCTCCCATGACGAGTTGCCCCTTACTATTGATGATGCCTTTGTTGATGGTTGTGTTGTCATGGAGGCTCCTACTTCTATTTCTCCTGCTCCACAACTTCACTCTTCTCCTGGCGATTATGCTCTTGTTGTTGTTTGTCAGCAACAGTCTGCTGGCGAGTATTCTCATGTTGTTGTTCATCAGCAATAGTTTGTTGTTGTGTTGTAGCAGCAGTCTGGCAGTGTTTCTGCAGGGCTCTCCCCACCTGATTTTTCTTTGAATGTTTCTAATGATAGTGTTGCCTGGACGGTTGTTTGTCGCAGGCAGAAGGGAATATTTGTCTCCCTTTCCCAACCCCCCCTTTGTCAAGTTTTGGGTGTTTTCTCCCACTCTTGAGTTTGGGTTGGGTTGTTGAAGGTTTGGTGGGTTTTTTGGCTTGTCTAAATCTATTTGTTTGGGGTTTGTTCCCCTGTTTGGTCTGTTTGCCGCCTTTGTGCTATTTTTTTCTCATAGCCTCTTGGCTTTGTAAAGGGTCAGCGCCCTAGTTAATGTTGTTTAATTTTTTGATATCCTTTTGGCCATGTAAAGGGTCAGTGCCCTTGTTAACGCTATTTTTTAATCAAAAACAAATATTTAAAACACGGTAAATTACTGAATCCTTTCCTTAAAAAAAAAACATTAAATACCTCTCAAATTTATGAGTGTTCGATACTAATTTAATTAATGTGTACATACTCCAACGGTGGATAATGATAACTCAATGATGAACCACTAGTACCAAACCGGTACTGAGAGGGGGGGTGAATCAGTACAGACACAAATACAGTCCAAAATCAGTTTGACAACAAACACTCACAATGACTGATAAACAGAGATACCGGTAAAATAGAGTGCAACCGGTAGCATCCAGAATAACTCAATCAGTCATGAACCGGTCACTTACTAAGCTTTTCTCTTAGCTCAATACCACATTATCATAATATTTTCATGCATGAACTAGTAGACCTGACCATCAAATCTTCACAACAGTGAGTTCAATATGTTTTATAGACAGGCATAAAACATAGAAACTTCATGTGCATAACAGATAAAACAAAGCATCACAAGACAAAAGTATTTCACATGACACACATATTTTTCACGTGGAAACCCAACTGGGAAAAACCACAGTGGGGATGAATACCCACAAGATGCTTTTTGAACTCTTTCGAAGTTCGCTCTGTTAGAAGCCTTGTCCAGTTAAGAACATTACAATAGGTTCTGGTAGGAATCGATCCTGTTAGGGATCACCCAGTTAAGGGATACCCGGTTAAGGGTTAAACCCGGTAGGGTCACCTTGTTAGAGGATTTTAATAAATCAATAGCTGAAAGGATCTCCTAAGCTTCTCTAGCTTCTTAGAACTCATTAGCTTCGAGTTACCCGGTTAAGGGATTTATAGCAAGTCGGTTAAGAAGACCCAAATTAAGGGATTTTGAATCAAGCCAGTTAAGGCTACCCTGTTAGGGGATTTTGCAACTGTTGAAGTGGTTAGAGATCAACAGGTATTACAATGATCTGTTAACAGTACTTAATACTAATACAGATCCATTTAGGCTCCTCTTTTCCTTCTGCACATACATTTTGCAGGTATCTCTTTTCTCCTATGGTATGGCAAGAATCTTGTATCACTTTTGTTGGATACACACTCACAACTTTTTGCCAACAACTTTAGACAGAAACCTAACATCGACCTTATAGCGAACATACAAGTCAGTAGCAAAAACCCTAAACCCTAAACCTGTTAGGTTGAGAAATTCAAATGGTTTGATCCTGATGTTGAAACATACTGCATTGAATGCACCAGTCTTGAGTCGATCTCAAGACATTCTCCATCGTCCATTATCCACCGTTTTCATGGCGGCTGATAACCCATCACGCATTATCACTATTTGAAAGACTTCACACATTCCCGAGGTAGATAGGAATAGTCTTCTTCATGCAAGATCCTTCACACACACAGAGCTTACATGGCAACACGATCTGTCCTCCATCATACTACTAACTCATCACACAAAGATCACCGATCGAGTCACACAGACTTGAGATACTCCAACTAGAAACCCCGAAGTGGAAGCTGCCTTACCAACCGGTAGTCATATAGTGCTTCCATGTGCCGGTTCCCATAACTGCATGCCAGTTCACTTTGAACAAATGTGCCGCTTCACTTTGGCATATACCGGGTCACACATATGCCGGTATCTCTTTCTTCTCTTATCTCATGTGCTGGTTCACACTATGTCTCATATTGACATCAATGACAACATACAATATCATTATGTCTTCACGCCAGTTTACATAAGGCTCATGTCGGTTCTCATAATGCCAACAATCTCCCCCTTTGGCATTGATGGCAATATACAAAAGATATCTTCTCTGCTTCACATCTTCTCCCCATTTGTTGCAGATGTCTTTTCACTTCACTTCTTCTCCCCCTTTGACAACAATGCCAAAATGGAGGTACAATCACCACTGTTTCCTTATGCTGCTCCCCCTGAGGAGTAGCATCCTTAAACACACCAATCAACCAAAGATTTGTCTATCCAGTACCTGACTGATGTGGAACAACCACTTTTAGTTCACCTCCTGAAGGGACAATACCCCTAATTCACCTCTCAAATGCACAAATGTTGTCTTTGGGAGAGGCTTAGTGAATATGTCTCCTAACTGCTCCTTACTGGACACATGCTCCAGTGCAATCTCTTTATTCTGAACCTTTTCCCTCAAGAAATGATACTTAAGCTCAAAATGCTTGGTTCTAGAATGTAAAACCGGATTCTTTGATATATTGATAGCACTTGTGTTATCATAGAATATACTTACCGGTTCAGGGACAGGGATCTTGAAGCCTTCCAGTACATGCTTCATCCAGATTCTCTGAGTATAGTTCATGAAGGCTGCAACATACTCCACTTCCGCTGTAGACTGAAAGATGCAACTCTGCTTTTTACTCATCCATGAGACCAATCTACCACCGAGAAAGAATGCACCGCCGGTTGTGCTCTTCCGATCATCCACATTACTAGCCCAATCAGCATCTGTGAATACTTTCAGATTGAAATTATTGTTGTATGGGTACCACAATCCATAGTCAATTGTTCCCTTCGGATACCTAAGAATCCGCTTGACTGCACTCAAGTGAGATTCTCTTGGACTCTTCTGGAACCTTGCAATGATGCCAACTGCATGTGCAATATCCGGTCTGCTATGCACTACATAGTGCAACTTACCAATCATTGATCGGTATTCCTTCTCATCAACCAATGCAGAATCATCTTCCTTTGTCAACTTGCAATCGGTCACCATCGGTGTACCAACCGGTTTGCTATCTTCCATGTCAAAAGTCTTCAACACCTCTTTGACATATTTGGACTGAGTGATGAAGATTCCATCTTTCATCTGCTGGATCTGCAGTCCAATGAAGAACTTAATCTCCCCTATGAGTGACATTTCAAACTCTTTCTTCATCTCATCAACAAACTCATGACTCATCTTGTCATCTCCACCAAAGATGATGTCATCAACAAAGACTTCACAGATCAGGATCTGATCTTCTTCAGACTTCAAGTAGATATTACTATCTTCACTTGTTCTCTCAAATCCAATCTTCACAAGATGGGAATGTAGGCGCTCATACCATGCCCTAGGTGCTTGCTTTAGACCATATAATGCTTTGTGTAGCCTACATACCATGTCACTGTCTTCAGATAGGGTAAACCCATCCGGTTGCTCAATATATACCTCCTCTTCAAGTACACCATTTAGGAATGCAGATTTTACATCCATTTGATACACCTTGAATCTCTTAAAAGCTGCATATGCAAGAAGCATACGAACTCCTTCCAATCTGGCTACAGGAGCAAAGGTTTCCCCATAGTCTTCACCTTCTTCTTGAGCATATCCTTTGCATACCAGTCTGGCTTTATTCCTAATCACTGTGCCATCCTCATTCAACTTATTTATAAACACCCATTTGGTGCCAATGACATTCTTATGCTCTGGTCTGGGTACCAATGACCATGTACCATTTTTCTCTATCTGGTCAAGTTCTTCTTCCATTGCCTTGATCCAATCTTCATCATTATGAGCCTCTTTGAATGATTTAGGCTCAAATTTAGAGACCATGCATAAGTTTTCTCTGATCTTTCTTCTGGTAAGGATTCCTACATCCTTATCACCTATGATCTGCTTGGGATCATGATTCAACTTGACATACCGAGGAATGGTCTTAATTAGTTCTTCTTGCTTTTCTTCTTCATCCTTATCTTCATCAGTATCAACATTCACCGGTTCAGGAACACTGTTACTGGTGCTCGCTTGATTGACAACCGGTTCCCAGAAGGTTGCAACCGATTCATTTACGACTTGCTCACTGCCAGTTTTCTCAGTCTTCTTAGAGGATTCATCAACTCTTACATTGATGCTTTCCATAATTCTCTGAGTCCTATTGTTGTAGCACTTGAAAGCTTTACTCTTGGTGGAATATCCTAGAAATATTCCTTCATCACATTTAGCTTCAAATTTGCCCTAATGTTCACTCCTCTTGATGTAACATTTGCTACCAAAGACCTTAAAATAATTTACCACAGGGGTCTTACCGGTCCAATACTCATAAGGAGTTTTGTCTTTGCCCTTTTTGATGAGTACCCGGTTCATAGTGTAAACTGCAGTGCTCACCGCTTCTCTCCAAAAGGTGTGAGCAACCTTTCCTTGGATCAACATAGTTCTAGCTGCTTCAACCACAGTCCGGTTATTCCTCTCTACTAGGCCATTCTACTGTGGAGTCCGGGGGGCAGATAGCTGTCTCTTGATGCCAAATTCTTCACAGTACTTGTTGAATTCACTGGAAGTGAATTCCCCTCCTTGATCAGTTCTGAGACACTTGATCCTTTTACCGCTTTCCTTTTCCACTAATGCTCTGAAAGCTTTGAATTTCCCAAAAGCTTCAAACTTGTCTTTCAAGAATGTAACCCACATCATTCTTGAGCAGTCATCAGTGAGAATCATGAAGTACCTATCACCCTGCACACTTCTAGTTTTCATAGGACCACATAAATCAGTATGCACAAGATCAAGCAAGTTGTCAGCAGTGAAAGATTTACCTTTAAAAGTTGAGGAAGACATTTTCCCCAATTGACATTCTCTACACAAGGTATTATCCAGTTTGCTCAGCACTGGCAACCCTCTAACTGCCTTGATCTTACTAGCCTTCACAATGTTGTCAAAGTTCACATGGCAGAATCTCCTATGTCATATCCAACTATCATCAAGCTTAGCCATAAGACATGTACTTATATTAGCATTTAGATGAAATAGGTTACCTTTAGTTTGCATGCCGGTGGTTACCAATTTACCATCTTTACGTTTGATTCTGCAAACTCCATTCTTGAATTGTAGAGCGAGTCCACTATCATTTAACTGGGCAACACTTAGAAGGTTGTGTCTGAGACCATCAACCCAATACACATTGTCAGCACTACTCTTTCCATTCAAGGAGATGGACCCTCTGCCTTTGACCATGCATGGTGCATCATTGTCAAAGCGAACCACACCACCATCATACTCTTCTAATGATAGAAACTTGCTCCGGTCACCAGTCATATGGTGAGAGCAACCACTGTCAATGATCCACTCATTGGAATCATCAAACTGGGAGACAAGAGCCTTCTTGTCTGTCACATCTTCCTTTACAGCAACGAACACAATGTCTTCATTTTCTTCATCTTCAGATTCCTCATCTGTGACACCTTCATCAACTGCCACAAAACAATTTATCTAGTTTCCTCCTTTGAATTTCTTGAACCTTTCCAATTTGTCCTTGTTGTCACTATTAGGACAGTTCATAGCAATATGTCCTATCCGGTTGCAGGAGAAACATTTCAAAGGTAGTTTACCTTTGTATTTACCAGTTCCTTTTGGGAATCTCCTGGCCAGAAGAGCTTCAAATTCCATCAGAAACTCTTCATCCTTCATCTCTCTGTTCTGACTAGGTTCCCCATTAGTGCTAGCCTCTTTTCCTTTTCTGGATGGTATAGCAGAAGCTTTAAAAGTTGATTCTGACTTTTGAACACTACCATCAAAGCTATTTAGCTCATAGGCTGTCAACTTGGCTATGATGGAGTCCAACGATGCCTTAGACTTGTCTATTGATCTTAGCTCCTATATAGTAGCAACCCTTATTGCATAGACCGGCAACAAGGATCTCAGGACTTTACTTACCACAGTGGAATCTTCTATTTTGCCACCTGCACTCTTTATTTCTCCAACAACTATTTTGATTCTTATTTCATACTATTTAATGGTCTCTCCTTCAACCATTCTCATGTCTTCAAACTTTCCTCTCAAGCTCTCTTCCTTAGCCTATTTTACATGCTCATCACCACCATAGATATTTTCAAGAGCATCCCATACTTCTTTGGGATTTGCCTTGTCCTGAACATCAATAAACTCAATGTCAGATAGACTACTGATGAGGGCTTCCATGACTTGCCCGTTTTCTTGTATCTCTCTCTTTTGGTCATCAGTGAGAGTACTGGTAGGAACAACATATACATTTTCAACATAACTCCAGTGTTGAACACTCATACTTTTGATGAATATCTTCATCCTGTCTTTCCATATACCAAAGTTTTCCCTGTTGAACTTTGGACCTTCCCTCTTCATCATTTGGCTAGGATCTTTCCCTCAAGCGGTTAAGCTTACAACACAGAGGACCTGGAGGGCTCTGATACCAATTGATAACTCAATGATGAACCACTAGTACCAAACCGGTATTGAGAGGGGGGGTGAATCAGTATAGACATAAATACAATCCAAAATCGGTTTGATAGCAAACACTCACAATGACTGATAAACAGAGATACCAGTAAAACAGAGTGCAACCGGTAGCATCCAGAATAACTCAATCAGTCATGAACCGGTCACTTACTAAGCTTTTCTCTTAGCTCAATACCACATTATCATAATATTTTCATGCATGAACTAGTAGACCTAACCATCAAATCTTCACAACAATGAGTTCAATATGTTTTATAGACAGGCATAAAACATAGAAACTTCATGTGCATAACAGATAAAACAAAGCATCACAAGACAAAAGCATTTCACATGACACACATTTTTCACGTGGAAACCCAACTGGGAAAAACCACAGTGGGGATGAATATCCACAAGCTGCTTTTTGAACTCTTTAGAAGTCCGCTCTGTTAGGAGCCTTGTCTGATTAAGAACATTACAATAGGTTCTGGTAGGAACCGATCCTGTTAGGGATCACCCGGTTAAGGGTTAAACCCGGTAGGGTCACCTTGTTAGAGGATTTTAAGAACTCAATAGCTGAAAGGATCTCCTAAGCTTCTCTAGCTTCTCAGAACTCATTAGCTTCGAGTTACCCAGTTAAGGGATTTACAACAAGCCGGTTAAGACCACCCGATTTAAGGGATTTTGAATCAAGCCAGTTAAGGCTACCCTGTTAGGGGATTTTGCAACTGTTGAAGTGGTTAGAGATCAACAGGTATTACAATGATCTGTTAACAGTACTTAATACTAATACAGATCCGTTTAGGCTCCTCTTTTCCTTCTGCACATACACTTTGCAGGTATCTCTTTTCTCCTATGGTCTAGCAAGAATCTTGTATCACTTTCGTTGGATACACACTCACAACTTTTTGCCAACAACTTTAGATAGAAACCTAACATCGACCTTATAGGGAACATACAGGTCGCTAGCAAAAACCCTAAACCCTAAACCTGTTAGGTTGAGAAATTCAAATGGTTCGATCCTGACCGTTGAAACATACTGCATTGAATGCACCAGTCTTGAGTCGATCTCAAGACATTCTCCATCGTCCATTATCCACCGTTTTCATGGCGGCTGATAACCCATCACGCGTTATCACTATTTGACAGACTTCGCACATTCCCAAGGTAGATAGGAATAGTCTTCTTCATGCAAGATCCTTCACACACACAGAGCTTACATGGCAACACGATCTGTCCTCCATCATACTACTAACTCATCACACAAAGATCACCGATCGAGTCACACAAACTTGAGATACTCCAACTAGAAACCCCGAAGTGGAAGCTGCCTTACCAACCGGTAGTCATATAGTGCTTCCATGTGCCGGTTCTCATAACTGCATGCCGGTTCACTTTGAACAAATGTGCCGCTTCACTTTGGCATATACCGGGTCACACATATGCCGGTATCTCTTTCTTCTCTTATCTCATGTGTTGGTTCACACTATGTCTCATATTGACATCAATGACAACATACAATATCATTATGTCTTCATGCCAGTTTACATAAGGCTCATGCCGGTTCTCATAATGCCAACAGATAAACAAAAAGCCCAAGCTGAGGATGTACTGGATACTCCAATAAATTTTGGAAATCAATAAACACCAACAACACTTGTATGCATGAAGGGCGCAATTCTCATAATTGTTGATGATTAGATATTATTTATCCACAACTCCACATGACACTCAGCACAAACTCTACTTAGTTTAGCTACTTATTAAATGGGTGTTGCCAAAACATTAAAATTATAAATAAAAGGTTATTCGCAAAAATGCATTTAATCTATAGGACAAAGTTTTTTCGTTTGTTTATGAATAAAGTCTTGGTCATCTGGTGAAGTTGAATGGTTCTCAATGAATCCACCAAGTATCAAATCTAACTTAGTGCAAAGCTCGGACATCATAAGGGGTGAGATGGTGATCGTACCCCAAATGAATTTGGTGGAATGGACTGTATCCGGTAGCTAAAACAACTTTGTGGATGAAATTTTACCCACCAAGAATTAAGTTGAGGTGAATTTGATGGAATGGACAACCCCAGTAAATTTAAAAAATCTTTGTAAGAAATAAATCTTTTGAAACAAAAACCCTTCCCTTTTCATTAAGGTTTGATCATCCCTCTCCCTTAAAGTCCTTCTCTCTCTTTTATATGTATCTTTTCTAGAGACCACCACCAGAAATTATAATTATCAATACTAATAACACACTCTCATCTCTTAGAAGCATTATATCATAGGATCGTAATTTTCACCCAAGCAGCACAAACTTTATTTCAACAAACTCATCCCCTATAGACTAAGTTCCTCAATAAGGTAGACTACACCTATAAGATCATCAAGTCACCTCTCAAAGCTTTACCTCAACAAACTCATCCCTTGTAGACTCTGATTTATTAAATGACTTGGAAAACTCAAACTTTTTAAAGGTTTTTTCATGTAGGTTAGTTCACTTGTAACAATACTAATAACACTCAATCTCTCATAAGCATTATATCATGAGGCCACACTCCCCACCCATACAACACCAACTTTACCTCAAGAAACTCATTGTCTATAGACTAAGTTCCTCAATTGCTCTATTGTATGTATCTTTTTTTGTATATTGGAGACCACCATCAGAAATTATAATTATCAATACTAATAACACTCTCATCTCTCAGAATCATTATATTATGGGGTCAAACTCTCCACCCATCAACACCAACTTTACCTCAACAAACTCATCTCCAGTTTGTTGGTGTTTGTTTTATCATCTACTAAACATTAGAATAAGATACCCAAAGGTATTCTATCCTCTCCTAAAAAATCACTACTGATTCCAAGGTCTATATGTGCGAACAAGCGAATTTAGTGGGATAGCTGCTTGGGTAGTGTATGCTGAAAATCTCAAGGGGGACTTACGTTTATGAATGTCTTTCAATCTTTTGGACCTAGATGGATTTGTCAATTTTAGGCTCTCTCATTTTTTGGATTTTCTGAGATTTAGACTTTCAAAAGGGGAAAAGGAGATAGGGTTAAGAAAGCTGATCTAAACCTACGAATTCTGGAGACGGTATTAACTAGGTGTTCTCGAGAAACCACACTTTGCTTCGCCACACTGAGGACAACTACACAAAACGGGTGCAGTCTTCAACGGGTTGTTCTTATGATCGAAATGTTGGCATACATAGGGGATAGGCTCAGACTAACTGTTGGAATCCAATAACACTGAGAGGGGGGGTGAATCAGTGTTATACCGGAATGATCAATTTTATCCTTATTAAAACATGCATACGTCAATCGGTATACCGGTACATATAGAATGGAAAGAAGTAAAGCAACCGATAAGCCAATCACATAAATGAGAATCATAACACACAAAATAATACGTAGAAAACCTCAAAGAGGAAAAACCACGGTGGGATTTGTGACGCACAATATCAATCCACTGGCCATATGAAGAGATATTATAGAATATGAGGGGCCTGCACTTGCAGGAAGGCTTACAGCCTAGAGCACACTGCTCAATCACAAAAGGAGCCTCACTGACTACATAAAAATTCAGACTACAATCCAGAGAAGTGTTGAACTGCTAAGATAGCATCTTCTATGCCAAAATATAGTTCCAGTTTAAGCTCTGTCTATTCCAGTCTGAAAACCCTAAACCCTTTACCGGAATAACCCTTACATGAATTTCCTCACATACATAATCTCTCTGATATATTTTGCATCATATTACATTCACATATCCATGATCTCCTATTTCTCATGTCTCTGTCAAAATGATCTAATCCAACTGACCTATATACCCTATACAAATTATCATGCCTTATATCGACTTACAAAGATATATACAAGATCAAATTACATGTCAGCGAGATAATATGAATGCATAAATATTAAGAACAACTGTCGATTCCGGATCCAAGAGATGTCGACCTTCAATACCGATAACCATATTTTAAACCATGTCGGCATGCATTGTCGGTAACCAAAGAAATCCTTTTGTCATGTCGGTGTCGGTGTTGTGTCTGTGAAGTGCCTGTCGGTACACAACTGAACCAAAACATGAAGCCATAACACAATATTATATTGTTGTCAATGACAACATAGTGAAACCAACCAATTGAGTGTCAATTGCCAACAATCTCCCCCTTTGGCATTGATGGCAACACTCATGTGAAAAATGGTCAAGGTTTCATATGTCAGTTTCATCCTGTCTGCTCCCCCTAAGTTGAATATGCAAAATACTCTACATCTCCATATCTCTATAACTCCATAACTCCCCCTGATGTATACAACTCCTTCTATTGTTTTTCACATCTATATCACTCCCCCTTTGACATCAATGCCATCAAAAATTCTAAAAAGAATGTCAAAGATTCAAAAAACTGTACAATAAATATCCCAAAAATATCTTACCGGAGCTTAACAAATTTCAAAATTCTAGATAAGCCTTCTCCAGTAGCTCAAGATAGGTATCCCAACCTGTTTTGAATCCAGAAATAGATACAAGTCCATTTAGTATATGTGCAAATGACTCTTTCTCATTTACCTCTATCAGTGTGGACTTTCCCACCATATCTACACATTCTTTCTTATGTACACTGAGTGAATGCAACCGAGGACTCACCAAGCCTCTCGGACTTCTAGCCCTTCTTATAATTTTGTCTCTTTCCTTTTCAAGAACAGAAATTTGGTTTTCCAAAATCAAAATTTGACCATCAATGGATGTAGTCAATGAAGTCAGTTTGTCAAAAGAGTTAGCAATATTTGCAATTTTCTCCTGAAGTTCTTTTATCTTCTTATCCACATTAGTTGTAAGTATATCAATGTTGCAACATACCCTATAAATATTTGTACATTGTTTCAAAGAAATATCTATCAGTTCCAGCTTCTCATCAATCTTTTTCTTCTCAGATTTTATCGCCTGATCAAATGTAGCTCTCTTAGCCTGAGTGAACCTTTCCAATGCTTGTCGGTTTGAAATCTGTTGTAAGGATTGAAAATCCTTTGAAATATGCTCAATAATTATTTTAAGCTTGTCGGATGGGCTCACTTCATTTTGAATCTTGCACTCTGGGACTAGTCTGTGTAAAACAGTGATTGATTGATCAATAATACCTTTATCTATAGATCTCTCCTTCATCAGTTTTTGTGTTGCCATCATCATGAGTTCAGTAGGACTCATCTCTGTTGTGTTTTTGTTTTCAATCTGTGAGGTGTCAATTGACAACAATGATGGACCAACTATCGGTTCCTTATCGGTTTCCCCTTTCTTTTCCTCTAATGATTTAGCCTTTATAACCTCCTCACTTGCACTGGTGGCTTTGTCACTTGGTGCAGTCTGTGTAACTGTCAATTCCTCTATAAGAAAGTTAACCTCAACCTGTACATTTGTATCTGGAGGGTTGTTATCCTCAATATTAGTATCATGTACAACATTAACTTGTTCACTCTCTGTGTTGATCGGTATCTCAATATTTGTCTGTACATTTGTATCAATCGGGGGCTTAATTTCCACTATCTTAATATTTTTCAAAACTGAGGGTGAAATACCCATAATCCTCTTTCCTTTTCCTTCAGTCGGGGTGTCAACAGTGTCTGCCTTAGATTCTGGTAAAGTAAAGAATCCTCTGTTCTCTCCAAAGAACTTAACCCATGCTTTTTGAGTTTCTTTTATTATTTCATTTACCCTTCCTAGCATCAGACTGGTTATTCTATGTTTGCTATTAAAAAAAATTATATCTGCCACCTCAAGCGTCCTTTCCATTTCTTCTGGGGCAATAACAGATAATAACTCTTGAATTTTGATATGCTTATCTTCTTGCATAGCTGACAGTCTTCTAGCATCTAACATATTATACAATTCAACCAGTATTTGATTTTCTATTTCTATTAAGGCTTTCTTATAAATGTCCAAGTATAATAAGACTGCTTGCTCTACCTCTCTTTGTTCATCATCTTCTAAATGATCATAGTAATGTTGTACATTCTTTAACATGCCATCCTTGGTTATTTCATCTACTAATTCTGCACAAGTTTTAGGTGGAATGATATTCACATTACCAGATTGAATAGCTGTATCACTGTCACTCTTCTTCTTCCTCTTTATAGTACCAGATGCAGCTGAAGTGGTTACTTTTGGCGCTTTCTTTTGTGTCGGTATTTTGAATGTAACCTTCCTAACCAATTGCTTTTTAGCTTCAACCTTTGTTTCCTCTGTTTTCTTCCTTACAACCCTCTTGAATGCCAACAGTGTAGTAACAGGCTCAATTTGTACTTCTGGATTCTTCCTCTTCCTTCCTTTCTCCAAGACAACATCAATTAATGCTTTGATGTCCTATGAGACCTTCTCAACAAATTTGCTTGCTTTTCCCTCTTTCTTCTCTATTTTCTTCCGATTGAACTTTGTTTCAACCTCATGTGTTTTCTGTTGTGCAATACCATAGGGTTTCTCTGCCTCATCAATAGGTGCATCAATCAACATTTTTGCATAGGCATCAAGAATTTGTGGATCCTCCTCATAGCCCATTTCCTCAATCCAAATATGTCGAAGCTTAACCGCTTCCATAAGTGTTTCATCCTTCTTCACCATGAAGCATATGTCGGTTGAATATTTTTCTACAATATGCTTAGGTACCCTTACCCTAGACCTCATGGATTTCTGAAATGCTTTGAAATATCCCCATACCTTATCATCTCTCTGAATTCCTAAAGCAGCAATTGACTGTTTCAATTGTCTCCCTACCAGGATGTCAAATGCCCATTGCCTCTTACCAAAACCGGGTGTATCATTCATGAAATATAACATTAAGCAGACTATTAAGTTGTCATACCAGAAGGTTCCCTTCTTATCTCCCTTTATCTTCCCTAGGTTTATTAACAATTCATTTAACATCCAACTGCATGGATCCAATTTCACATCCTCTCTCATCATTTTGTATGCAGCCAAAATACAGGAACTGGAAACAAAATTCAATCGGTTTGACTGAGTTACCTTATACCCGATGATCATGTTATCAAATCTGATGTCTGTGTCGATAATAGTGCTCACTCTCATAGATTTCCTATCAGATGTCGTGTCGGTGATCTTGTTCACGAAATCATTCGAAACCTTCTTGTCTGGATGTTGCCCAACCGATGGTAAACCAGTGATTGCTCAAATGACTTCCTTGGTGATTTTGTAAGGTCTGTCTAACCATATAAATTCCCTATGTACTCTGCTCAAAACATACCTAATTATCTCATCTTTGAATTCCGGAATGTCCAAAATGTCGGTAAACCCTAAGTCTTCAATGTGTTTGTATGTCAGTTTGATCTTTCTAGATTCTCCCATCAACTCACTCATATACATGCCCTTTATTTCTGATGTATCCAAGTCCTCAATGTGACAGTGTATATATGCCCTAACATCTTCAGCATAAACAACTCCCTCCTGAACACGGGAAAATGCTCCAACCGAATCTTCCAGGGTAACCACATGCGGATACTGCTTAAAAATTAGCCTGGGGCGGTCCTTGACCTCTACTACAATCAGGTTTGCAACAAAGATAGGAATAGATGATGATCTCGCTTCCATATTTAAAGATAAATACCTTTTGATCCTTCTCGGTGAAAACCTCCAACAAATTCCTCCAGATGTCGGTGAAATCACTCAAGAAGAAATCTGATTGCTCTGAAATGCCTTTGATTGCTCTTAGTTGCTCTTAGTTGCTCTTAATCACTCTGAGATTGCCTTGAATGTAAGGTGATCAATAATGAAGTGAATTCAACCTTTTAACCTCCATGAAAAACCCTAATCTTCCATTGACATAAATGACTACCGGTGAAAGATACCGGATCTCGCGCAGAACATATCCATGTTGGATAATCATCTCCAATATCTGGAACATCTTCCAGAACCTCTTCTCGGGGCATATGCAACATCTTCATAAATTTTGCCTACCCCTAAGGCATCTGCCTCAGTTACCAGATGAGCTACTTGTCGGTGCAGGAGCAACCTCTTCTGTCGAATAAGTAACCAATGCATTTCCATCTGATGATTGTTCTTCAGTCTTCCTAACCCATTTCTGAGTATGATCTTGTCAAATTTCACTAACCTTCTCTTTCCCTTTCTTATTTGATCCTTCATTACCAACCAGTAGATTTCTGCTTCTACAAAATTTAGCAATATGTCCAACCTTATTACATGCATAACATGTAACATTGTTCCTTTGAATTGCTTTGCTAAAACCGGTGAAATCGCTTGACCTGCACTGATTAGCCATATGTCCAAACTTTCCACATCCATAGCATTTAACATCCATTATGCAATCTTCTGTCTTCGGACCATACTTATTGCATTTAGAACATTTACCAAGAGCAGAATCAGGGTTCTGATTTTCTCTATTTCTACATTGTCTAGCCATGTGACCAAATCTATTGCAAACAAAACATCTACCATTAAATTTATAAGCATTGAATTTCCTTATCAATGCCTTGTGGTTTTGATCTTCATTAGCAATACCGGAACTCTGTCCTTGCTCAAATCCAAGTCCACTAGAATCTCCAATCTGCCTTTGTCTCTTCAATAACTCATCTAGTTGTGCTGAGCTAATTTTGAATTTTTCTTTATACTCACTTGCAGTAGTTAGATCTTCTTTCATAATTATCATTTGTCTCTCAAGCTCTTGTTCATTACTCTGGGATTGTACTAAATCAGTTCTCAACATATCATTCTCATGAACCAACCTACCGCATTCTTCAAATTTGTTCTTCAGGGATACAACAAGATTTTCTTCATTTTTTCTTTCGGTCCTCAATCTCCTTAGATATCCTCATAGTTATAAGTTGCATTTCATTTTTCATAACCATGTTCTCCTAACTCAATTTCTGAAATTGTTCCTTAAGTGCATCTTTCTCTTCATCATCCTAACTTTGCAAAAGTTCCTTCCTCCTAGCCTGAACAGATGATAGCCTATCTTGTAGGACAAGAATGAATTCCTTGATAGAATTCAATTCATCTTGTAGCTTTAAGTTCAACTTTTCAGCATCATAATCATCAAGTGTCATCTCAAGTTGCTTCTCCAAAGCCATATTCATAGATTCTGGATTCAGGATCTTCCTCAAGCTATTAAATTTCCTCTGATGCACAAGGCTCTGATACCAATTGTTGGAATCCAATAACACTAAGAGGGGGGGTTGAATCGGTGTTATACTAGAATGATCAATTTTATCCTTATTAAAACATGCATACATCAACCGGTATACCGGTACATATAGAATTGAAAGAAGTAAAGCAACCAATAAGCCAATCACATAAATGAGAATCAATAACGCACATAATTATATGTGGAAAACCTCAAAGAAGAAAAACTACGGTGGGATTTGTGACTCACAATATCAATCCACTGGCCATATGAAGAGATATTACAGAATATGAGGAGCCTGCACTTGCAGGAAGACTTACAGCTTAGAGTACACTGCTCAATCACAAAAGGAGCCTTACTAACTACATAAAAATCTAGACTACAATCCGAAGAAGTATTGAATTGTTAAGATAGCATCTTCTATGCCAGAATACAGTTCCGGTTTAAGCTCTATCTATTCCGGTTTGAAAACCCTAAACTCTTTACCAGAATAACCCTTACATGAATTTCCTCACATACATAATCTCTCTGATATATTTCGCATCATATTACATTCGCATATCCATGATCTCCTATTTCTCATGTCTCTGTCAAAATGATCTAATCCAACTGACCTATATACCCTATACAAATTATCATGTCTTATGTCGACTTACAAAGATATATACAATATCAAATTACATGTCGGCTAGATAACATGAATGCATAAATATTAAGAACAATTGTCGATGTCGGATCCAAGAGATGTCGGCTTTCAATATCGATAACCATATTTTAAACCATGTCGACCTGCATTGTCGGTAACCAAATAAATCCTTTTGTTCTGTCGGTGTTGGTGTCGGTGTCGGTGTAGTATCTGTGAAGGGCCTTCGGTACACAACTAAACCAAAATATGAAGTCAGAACACAATATTATGTTGCCATCAATGACAACATAGTGAAACCAACCAATTGAATGTCAATTGCCAACACTAACTTGGCACAGTGAAATGGAAATATGAGTCGTTAATTAATATTTATCAAATCTTTCATTCAATTCTAACAACTGTGAAAGCAAATCTAAATTAACTTCTAACTAATGTGTTGGGGAAATTGGAACCATGCTAATCACTCAAATAACAGAGATTACAAAGCCTTAAGAGAAAGCACGCATGCAATGTATTATTTGAAAAATGACCTTCACGCAACAATATATCAAAAACCTCACACTCTCCAAATGAGAGAAGGTAGCCTTATATAGTTTTTCAAAAATCAATGAATGGTTGAGATCAAAAAGTGATCAAGGGATCAGATTGAAAGTTATAACCCCTAATTAGGGTTCCTCAAAACTCTATCAGTTTGAATGAACGAGAACATGACAAGTGGCACAGTTGCCATTCTCACTAAAGTATGTGCTTAGTTTCCTTTTCGAATAAGTCAAGTTCATTGAATCTGGGCATGTTGACTTGGAGCAATCTGATTGGTCGGAAGATGACGAGGTGCCACTGCAACGTGAATCACTCCTAATCTTGTTGAGGCGGTGCAGGAACAGGTACGGGAGTTGGCTCTTGCTCTCTTCTTATCTCAGCATTGATACGTGCGGCAATTTCTAGTTCCCCGTCAAGGATAAAACACATGCAATGCAAATCAGGAGTGTTTCTTTTCACTTCCTACGCCAAGCTGTACAATTATGTGATAGCGTGTTCTTGTCTGTCGCTGAAATCCAAGTCTGGCTGAAGTACTGGACGAGGTTCTCTGCCTAATTCAGGAGGAATGATTAGCAGGTCCATGAAGCTCAGAAGGAAAATTGTTGAATTTCTTAGAATAATTTCTTGTTGACAACTCTATCCTTGCTTCTTTGTGGCCCCAATTTATGTTGCGCGAGAGGAGGGTGAAAGCTCTAGATAACCCCTTGCAAATATGAAATGATAGGATCAAGTTGTGCTCTGATGAACCTTGCCCGTGAACTTGTCCTCAATCCTCTGTTTGGCTTGAAACTCTAGTTGCGATCTCTATGATGATCCCGCTTCTACTACCATCTGCAACCTGCAAAACCAAGGGAAAATAAGTTAGAAATCTATCTTTTAGTGCAAAGTTTCAAATGTTAGATGGCAAAATGCTTTGATCTTCCGATTTCTCAACACGTTTAGCTTTGAAACAAGTTGCGAACACTTAGAAGGTCATGCTTGAAAGAAAGAACATTCAATCCAAAATGATCCTTTTATCAAAATTTAGATAAACCCGATAAAGACACCTCCAATACACTCAGAAAAAAAAAAAAAAAAAAAATGAGAAAATTGATAAGTTTGCCCACCAATCAACTTCACCTTAGACAGAAATTCCCTCAAAAGTTCGCTCAATCTGCAAGAGATCACCAAAACCCTTTGCTTGAAAATGCTCTCTTCATAAAATTTGAACTCTTATTGTGCAATAATGAGAGGAGAGATTGTTTATTTGTATTCAAACTTAAATTCAAAGTTAGAAACACACAAATGCACTTCCATTCTTGACTTCAATTCGATCTTGCTTATGGAGAAAGTTTATAATTTTAATTTGAGTTGCACAATCATCTTCATCTAGTTCGAACTATGGAGAAAGTTTATAATTTTAATTTGAGTTGCACAATCATCTTCATCTAGTTCGAACTTTCACAAGTGCAAATTTCTAATTTGAGACTCAGTTCTAAACTCGAACTTGATCTCCAAATATCTTCATTCTAAAACTTTCTAATTAAGTTGCAAGTTCGAATCTCTCCTCAATCTGCAATATCTCTTTTCTAACAAAACTTTCCAACTTGAATGTTACCTCATTTTTCAAACTGGTGTTGACTAGTTTGACTCCTTAATCACATGGCGAACTTATTTGGAGTGTTGGCACAAGTATTGGAACTATATCCCAAGATAGGGCGAACTTTGAGCTAGCCATGATGTTAGGAGGGCGGACTTTTGAGTTCACCTTTTGAGGACTTCTTCAACATAGACATCATCTTTCATCTTGGGCGGATTTCACTCACTTTGAAACCATCTTGTATGTCTTCCAAGGCGAACTTTTGCTTGCCTTAGACTTACCTCTTGCTACCCTTAACACCTTCAAGGCGGAGTTTGCTAGATATGCTTTGATGTCATCATAGATAGGGCGGAGTTTAGCCAGGCCATAACCATTCACCACCATCCCATAGGGCGGACTTTTAGAGGTAGGCATCTTCCCTCATCACCTTAGGCGGACTTTTAGAGAGATCGCCAAGGGTGGAGTTCATTCATTTTGCTCAAGGCAAGGGAAGGGCGGAGTTTTGAAGCTACTTCACTTGTTATCATCCCACAAGGCGGACTTTGATTCATTTGAAGGGGCGGAGTTTTGAAGCTACTTCACTTGTTATCATCCCACAAGGCGGACTTTGATTCATTTGAAGGGGCGGAGTTTAGAGTGTTTAAGGCGGACTTTTCACCTCTTAGGCAGCTTGGAGGCAGAGTTTGAGTCAGACTAAAAATGCTAAAAACGAAACTTCCTAAAAATAGAAAGTTGTTCAAATTTGTTCAAATCAATAATTCCTCTATAAAACAAAACCAAACCTCAAATAAAGCATCGTTTGGAGACTGTACTAAAATAACAGAGGTCACATATATATATTTAAATTGTAACTATGTGAAATTCATTTACTAAATGACTGAGCAAATCCATAAAAAATTTGAAGGATTTCTCATGCGGGTCAGTTTACTCATAACTTCCATGAAGATGTGTTAACATTGTTGCATGCCCATGAAGTGAACCACACATTGAATAATACCCTATGCTAGTTAAGCTTCTGGCATTAAACCCCTCTGTAAACTCCGGTTGATGTATTGTGAGCTGGACTAAAATATTGCCAGTCTGGCAACTTTTGGCTGTGATGCTTATTTGCTAAAGAACAAACGATTACTGTAGGCCAAATGGCATAAAAACAAAACATTTAACATCCACCATCCATGGCAGTCCATATAATATAAATTACTATTTAAACATCGAACCTCAAGATTATATCATGTGTGTATTGATCCTCACCCATTGTGATAACCATCAGAACTGACTTGCTTGGCTATTAGGTACGAAAATTAAATGGATCCCTCATTAAGTTGCACAACTACTTCCCTCTTGCCTGCTATAAACACCTGAGCTCCCTTGCTGAGTTACAAGTTCACAGATTTAAGAATAAGAATGAATGCGCAAGAATCTGAAACTCAACTGCCACAATCCACTTCAGTTGGTTCTCCATTTTCACTATAAGGATATTCTTCACTTATTATATTCCATTTTCAAAAAAAAGTGCAATCCAACATTACGATGATATTTAAGTTCTCCTAATTTCAATTAAAAAAGTAGATCGAAATATCTCAACAACCATCCAACTCACCCAACAAACCAACTAAAAAGACATTTCACATTAAAAAAAAAACTTTTTTTTCCAGCAAAGCTCTCGTGGGATTCTACATCAGTTTCAACAAAGCTTGTATTGATTCATCTATCTCATTCAACCTAAATTCAAAGACACAAGAAAGAAAAACAATGGCTACACAAAATTCACTAGAACATTACAAGGAGATTTCATTTCTTCCTCTTCTTAGAAGGGTGTAGAGATTCTTCATCTTCCTCATCTTCTTCATCGTCTTCTTTTTCATCTTTATCTTCCCCCTCGTCATCTTCCTCTTCTTCCCCTTCTGCATGGTCGTCCTCTTCCTCAACCACCTCCTCATCATCATCATCATCATCTTCATCGTCATCACTGCCATTATTTTCATTGTTGTCATTTGCATCATCATCCTCCTCATCTTCTTCATCTTCATCGCCACCACCACCTTCAGGTTCATCAACACCATTGTTTTCTTCTCCTCCATCTTCAGAAGACACATCGTCTTCACCCTCTTCTTCACCGAAGTCTTCTTCGTTGTCATCATCCTCATCATCTTCATCTTTATCATCTTCACTCTCACCTTCATCTTTACTGGTGGCTGCCATAGAGATTTCAATGGCACTACTGATCCTCACGTTGGTGTCAGGCCCATTCATGAACTTTACAGCTTCAGTCAAATCCTGCACACCAAATATATCAAGCGTCATATCCCCATCTGCATCAACGACTCGACCAAAAAAACACATATGCAGATTTCCAGAATACAAACAAATATAGAAAGAATCTGTCATTGATAGTTTATTTTTCAGATCTTACACACCTCTCTTGTTGAGAAGCATTCCACCGTCCCATCTATTCTGCAAATCACAAGAGTAACAAGTTCAAATGTCAGGATCAGATTTCTATGCAAAACCAAATCCAATAAAACACATTCCATACAAAAGCATTAGAACCACAAATCACCTGGGACTTGTTCCTTTCAGCTGAGTTTCTACTGTACCCATGCCGGAATCAAAACCAACCTGTACCAATACTCGCAGAAAGAAAGAAATAGCTATTAAGACTAAAACTCGGTATGATTCAAATGTCTGGACTTGCATGAAAAAGTCCCTCGCCATAAAGATGAAAAAGCCAACAATGAAACGACCATGTGGATTTTAAGATGCAACAGATCCATAAGAGACTCGGGTTATACCCAACAATAATAATTTAACCTTTTCAATAAAAGGGTGTCAAAGAGCTGAAGAAACAGTTCGCTATCAGATGGCCTAAAATATTCAAGCTGTAAACCAGACATAGTCCAGTCCCACGTTTTTAACAGTCATGAACCAAGATTAGTCCACATCAAACTCTATTGACCCTTTCCCTACCACTACAGACAAAAGGAAGGTTTAGAAGAAAGAAAAAAAAAAGTGGAGATAATCTATTCACACCAAATCTATAATAGAAAAAGGTACCAAAAAATTTAGAGAAACATAGTCAAAGCAGATCTATCTTTTAAAGCAACATATCACGAAGTACACCTTCCCATTCACAAAAGTTCCAATCTAACAAATTATATAATACTATTGTCCATGGAAATCCAACCAAACCCAACATTTCTTTAGATAACTTCATGCATATAAAGGAACCAAGTAACATATATTTGTTTTGGCCACATGGATGCAACCAGAACCCAATCCAATACAGACATACGTAACAGAAATCGGCCGACCTAACCCTGTCATATATAGCAGATATTCAACCGCTTACATTGCAAAGAATTATACAAGCAGATCCCAAGCCTATAAGAGTCGATTCATATTTACATACGTTCCCTTTTGATAATAGTGCCCCAAACAAGCAAAATACTGAAACAAACAACAGGACCTGGCAAAGCCAAATAAAACCTCTGCCCACAAAGCAGTGAAGACCAGGAAAACTCAAAGAAAATTAGTAAAGAATTATAAATTATATTTTCATATGAATACCCAGTAAAGAATTATAAATTATATTTTCATATGAATACCCACTTGTAAAATAAATACAAGCAAGACCTGTGACATGTAACAGGAACTAATTCCACGTTACACAAATCCTTGAAAATTCCTGGCTACCAAGCCAGTTTGCGGCGGTTTAACTAAGATTTGATTTGCACACCTGTTCCCCTCTAACAAACCATCAGTACTTAAACTACTGAAACAAACCCTCTAACAAAACCAAGAATACTTGCAAACTACTGAAACAAACCCGAAGGCTAACATATATTGAAGTAAAATACTATAAAAGCAAAAATTCAATACTTAGAAACTACTGAAACAAGACCAACATATAGAGAAGGAAAATACCATAAACTAGGTAAACAGGAAAAAATGAATACAAAAATTTGTTAAATCAACATTCTGGGCCTGGAACATCAAAAGATTTGACAAAAAATTATATTGAATTTTTCTGGATATGCTTGAAATCTCTGGCATGCATATTATTTCAAGAGAAAAGCAAACAATAAACTGACTTTAGACTCGCTTCTCAAATAAATCTTAAGATCTTAAAACAATAAGAACTCATCTTTCAAGAAAAGAGTCATAACTGACCTCCCAAAACATTAAATGCAATTTTAGAGGAATAAGAACTGTGAAAATAACAATTCTTATTCTTGCGAAGAACTGGAAAAAGAAAAAAAATTAGTCTACCATCTTTCAAGAAAACCCAATAAATGAGTTATAGCTGACCTCCCAAAACATTAAATAAGATTTTAGAGAAATAAAACTATGAAAGTACCAATTATTGTTCTTACTAAGAACTGTAAAAAACCAAAATTAGCCCATAGAGGGAAAAAACTGTACAACAGTCAGCAGCACTACAGACCTTATTAAAGAAATAAACAAAGAATTTGAAATGAAGACTCTAAACTAAGCCTCTTGGAGTCCTCTGACATTAAATGGGTAGGCCAAAAAAATTCTGCAAAAAATTCAGTAATGATAAAGACGAGAACCCAAAATTATTCTCAGACTAGAAAATAAACTCACCTTTTCAAGGCCGTCGAGCGTCCTCATGCAAACACTGGAAAAAAACAAAGCCTCTACCGCCCTCTGAACAAAGACATCAACAAGCAAACTCCAAACCCCTTGACAAAGATAAACTTGCTCGGCCATGAGGCCAGCAGCGAGTTTGGAACCCGCGACCGCCATGCACAAACCCTTGAACCACTCGAGTAACTGAAAAACACATTTTTACAGTTAAAAAACCCCCGTGAGACCAAAGCCATACCAAAAACAATATTTCCCTAACGGCCGTCCAAAAAAATCAAAGGCAGAGAAAAACCCATTAATTCTATGAAACAAAAATGAACAAAAACAGTAATTCTCGTTAGGGTTTCAAAAAACGGAAAACCTGGTTTAACGGCAGTCGACCCCGTTACGCTTCTTGTACCTCCAAGGCGCTGACTCCCATTCAGAAGACAAAGCCAAGCATCAGAAAACCAGGAAATTGACCAAAAACTTCTTCGCCATGATTAAAGCTCCAGCTCGCACCTCAGAATGCGGAAAGGGGCTCAAAATTCATCAAATTTCACCGGGATTCAAACCGGCGACTTCCTCAGACGCCTAACAGAGGCTAATCTGCACGCAAAGCGAGCTAGATCTCTGATGGATTCCTCGCTCTGGCTCGAGCTTGGGTCTTGTAGCCGTGAGCATTTACTCGCGTTTACGGTTTGTAAAACCCTAGCAATTTTACTCGCAGTTTACGGATTTGGCAGGAGATTATGGGCGTTTTCCACCGGGCAGTTCGGGCAGATCTTGCCGCCTTAGACTTGCACGGGTCGCTGCTGACCGTGAGGCCCCGCTGCCCCGGAAATAGTCTAGGGTTTTAGGTTTTGATTTATTGTTTTTTATTTATTTATTAAGAGAAAAACAAATTTTACGATTAGGGTTTTAGCATGACGTTTGTGTTGGGGGCATGTGATGGAGGGTCCATTGGAGCTCAGTTACCTAGACCTACACATTGATTGCGATTTTGACAAATGGCATCTGATTACTCAATTCTCTCTAATCTCCCAATAATTAGAATTTGTACTTTCAAAAAAGTGAAACAAATAAAATTCCTTCAAGAGGCTTCTATCACAAGCTCTAGGAATGAATCCAAGCCTTACATTGTCATTGTTATTTCAGCCCCTTAGGTGAAAAGGGAGAATAAAATCCCTTTCACATAAAAGGTCCTAGTTTCAAACAATTAAATAATATTGTGAGGGAGTACAATAAAATAATGCTCATATAAAAATATTATATATCAAATAATTAAACAAAGGGAGTACAATAAAATAATGCTCATATAAAAATATTATATATCAAATAATTAAACAATCTTAGAAGTTTAGGATAATATAGGCTTGGAAGATTAAACATATCGTTAAATTTATCGTAGGTAAATGAATTGAATGTGATATTTAGTGAGATTTTAGATTTGAGAAATATATTATTGAAGTTGTTAAAAATTAATTTGATTGTGGGTGTCTCGCATTTTAATCTGCCATCAAACTTTTCACATGGACATGGTGCTTTTGATTAGCCATATTCTAGCAGGTTTCCTTACCTATATCTAGTTATTTCTTCCATTCATGTTTAGCAAACTAAAATCTAGCACTAGCAATGATTACATTGATAGCAATATATTGGAGAGAAGGCAAAAGTTAAAGTTGCTATATTTGTTGCTAGTTGTTGAGACATATACAATTGTCACAATTTAGGAAAGATTCAAAATTATGTTATTTACTTCAAGGATATGTAGGTTTGTTAATCTATTGGCTTATGTTGAGAAACAATGTGAAGAAAGTTTGCAATATTAACTTTCTTATGTGATTACAAATCTGAAATGAACATGTGATTGCACCATTCAACATACATATAAATTCAATTGTTGTTGTTTTCCCAAAACAAGGGGCCAAAACCACTTGCAAAAACCCACGCCTTGGAGAAGGAATAGTCAATAGACATAATAAACTAATAAATAACTTTTCAAGTGACTCCTCATGGGCGTCAAACCCAAAGCCACTTAGTCATTCTAAGCAATCTGAAGCTTGTGGTGACCATCTGGATCCCCAAATGGACACTTTTTATCCTCCCAAAATTGATCTCCTTATGCATGACCCTTCATGTCTCATTATAGATGTGGGAAGGAATGTATTTTATCCATTTTGATTTATATCTATCACCTCTTCATGTTCACCTCTTGAAAATGCAATTGCAAATAGCCATGTAAAGTACAAATATTTAATATTTTTCTCATATGTCCTAGGGAACACTTTCCAAAAAATATGGAGACATATGAATGGCTTAGGATTGCAAGGTTAATGTCACCTTATCCTAACATTCTCCCACTTGACATTATGCATTGCAATTACATCCAAGAGATACATTAAATAAAATCAAGTATAGTGATCAAGGCTTATGACCTTCCTACACCAAGAGAACTTTTATATGGTCATTGGCTTCGTAAGATACAACATTATCCAAAGTGACAACTTTTTCTATCAAGACCTTACCATTATCAACCACTTCTCACATAAAGTGATACTGAACATCAATATTCTTAGTACAAGCATGATACATAGGATTCGTGGCCAAACATATAGCACTTTGATTGTCACATCCGATCCCTCACAATCTTATAATAAAAACCAATGCCAATACCAAGTATTTGTAACCATACTGCCTCCTTAAAGGCATGAGTAGCATCCATATACTCTACTTCATTGGTGAACAAAGCAATTGTGGGTTGCCTCTCACTCTTTTAACTCACTAGTCCTCCAAACAAAGTAAACACATAGCCATTAGTAGACCTTTGACTATCCAAGTCTCTTACACAATCTGCATCAACAAATCCAAGTGGGCATCCAATGACATAGGCACGTCATCAAGACCATGATAAACCAAACAACAATCAGAAGAAAATCGCAAATATCTAAATGCATGTTTAACAAAAGTCCAATACTCTTTTCCAAGATTAGACATAAACCTACTTAGAACTCTCATTGCTTGGGCTATATCTGGTCTAGTGCAAATCATTACATACACCAAACTCCCAATGGCACTAGCGTAAGGAACCTTAGGCATATCCTCATAATCATAATCAAAACTTAGACACATGCCCAAACTTAATTTAGTACCAACTAGAAAATTAGGAATACTAGCTGACTTACAGTCATGCATATTAAACCTCTGCAAAATATTATCAATGTACTTACTCTGGCTTAACCAAATATTTTTGTGAACCCAATCTCTGCTAATATTCATCCCAAGAATATATTTTGTAGCCTCCAAGTATTTCATATCAAATGTGTCAGAAAGTTGAGCCTTGAGTTCTCTAATCATCACCTTGTTGCTACCAATAAACAACATGTCGTCAACATACAAGACAATGTTTAGTATCTAATCATCAATAACTTTAATATAAACACAATGATCTTCCTCACTCCTCTTATAACCCAACTTCCATATAAAAGTATCAAACTTCTAGTACCACATCCTGGGTAATTATTTCAAACCATACAAAGATTTATTTAACCTACAAACCAATTGTTTTTTCCTTTTCTCAACAAAACCACTAGGCTATCGCATGTAAATCTCCTCCTCAAGATAACCATGCAAGAAAGTAGTTTTAACATTCATTTTCTCTATTTCAAAATCACAAGTAGTAATAATAGATAATAGAAATATAATAGAGGTAAATTTTGCAACGAGAGAGAAATTTCACCTAAATCAACTCCCTCTATGGGAGTAGCCCTTGGCCACCAATTTGGCCTTGTACCACTCTAACTGTCCATTTACTCCAACTTCTTTTTAAATTACCCACTTCCTTCCAATTGTATTCCTTCCTTAGGGCAAACTTACAAGATCTGAGGTGTCACAATTGTTTAAGGCCATCATCTCCTCCTACATGGCTTGCACCCAAGACTCACTTTCCTTCAAAGAGAGAGCCTCCATGAAGGATCTAAGTTCATTTTCAATACTTCACAAAGCAAATCTGGTGGACTATACCTATCAACTAGATTTTTTTGCCTTGTGGACCTCCTCAAGGTAGGAGTAGTGGGTTCAACTTGTTCATCTTCCTTTGTAAGTTCATCCTGCACACCATTTGAACTCTATGAACCCTCTTCTTCTTCTTCTCCAATTTTAGATCCATATATCTATTCTTCCACATGTGCATCTTCACATGTCTTAATCTTTGTTTCAAAGTTTATTGTCTTTGACTTCTCCTTTGGTTGTTGTTCACTTGAGTAAGCTCCAAACTCCCTAAAAATAACATCTCTAAAAAAATCATTTTTCGAATTGGAGGATTTCAAATCTTATAACCTTTTACATTCTCACCATAACCAATGAAGATTCATTTGAGCTTTTGGATATAGTTTAGATCACTTTTCCTAAGGCACATGAATAAAAGCCTCACAACCAAATACCCTTAAGTGTGCAACTGACAAATTTCTACCTATCCACACTTCATAGGGAATTTTATTAGTAAGAGCTAAACAAGGAGATCTACTAATGAAACAACAAGTAGTACCAATCATTTCTTCCCAAAAGCATCTATCAAGCTTGACACTAGTCAACATGCTCCTAGCTATTTTCATTATGGTTCGGTTCATTCTTTATACTACCCCATTTTATTGGGGAGTGTAAGAAGTAGTCTTTTGTCAAACAATACCTACATGAGCTTACAAAACTCATCAAATTCCCTTGAAGAATATGCATCCCCATTGTCAATCCTCAACACTTTTATCTTAATATATAATTGTTTTTCCACTAAGGCCTTAAATTCCTTAAACTTGGTGAAAACTTCATATTTAGAGTGCATAAAATAAATCCAAGTGTATCTTGAGAAATCATCAATGAGGGAAACATAATATCAAGATTTACCCAAAGAAACACGTCCACTAGACCACACACATCCGAATGAATAATCTCTAATGATCTCTTTGCCTTATAGATTCCTTTAGGAAATGATGATCTATTATGTTTACCAAACACACATTGCTCACATAATTTTTTTTTGCTAATAGAATAATTAGAAAGATTGTCAACCAACTTTTTATTTAGAATGGCCCTAAGACCTTTTTCACCAATCTGACTCAATATCTGGTGTCACATCATACATGCATTTGCATTGCTACTTATATTGGAAAAATTACAAAAATTAGAGGCATTAAGTCTAAACAAAGTCCCTATTTGAGATCCTTTAGCTATCACCAAACTCCCTCTTACCAATTTGCAACCAAACTTGTCAAACGTCACATGTACTCCAGAATCATTCAAATTGGATACAAAAAGAATATTTCTCGCAAGTCCTAGAATATGTAAAATATTATCAATGGTTTTTACTCTTCCGTTATTGAAACATAATTTTACCCTTCCTATACCAAAAACCTTCTTTCCACTATTGTCACCGAGGAAAAAATCTCCCCCATCATATGCTTTGTAAGAGGAAAACCACTCCTTTTGAGGAGTCATGTGGTAGGAGGCACCTAAATGAATAAGCCAAGCATCATCACTAACAATGTTAGCAAAAATAAACAAAACATCAGAATCATCATCAGAGGACTTATTTGTGGATGAATCAACATTCTTATTCTTAACTCTGCATTCCTTCTTTGCATGCCCTCTTTTCCCACAATTGCAACACTTTGCTCTTTCCAGAGGTCTTCAATCATCCTTTACATCCCTCTTTTTATTGCCTTTAGGCTCTTTTTCTTTGGATCTTCCTTGCACATGCAAGGCATCTTGGGAGCTAACATTCATAGACTTTCTTCTCACCTCTTCTAAAAGGAGTATGGAAATCAAGTTATCCATCTTTGGCTCTGTACTACCACTACAAATAGCAGCAATTAGGTTTTCCCAATATTCAGGCAAAGAGCAAAGAAAAAATATATATTTATCTTCATCTTCTAATTTAACATCTATCGATGCAAGATGACTTATAATCATATTAAAATCATTAAAATGGTCTATAGTAGATTCACCCTCTTTCATTTTTCCTTCTTTTGAGATATAACTTACTGGTAGAACTTTTAGATTGATAAATGTCCCAATCCTCTTTCACAACTTGTATGCAATGTCTTCTGTAGAGGCATTCAAGAGGATGAAATCAGTAAGACACAACCAAATGGTTCCTCGTGCCTTCTTGTCTAATTTTTTTCAAGCATCATCATGTAGAGTAGAGTCCTCTGTTGGCATTTCAATTAGGATATTGAGAAGGTTGTTGATGATTATGGATATAACTGATTAAGGATGTTTACTGTCTTAATATTATTGTTTTGTCATTGATGTCAAGAAATTGATTTTCTAATTCAGTATGATGTTGCCATATCTTAAGAAGTATGATTTGATGAGTATAAAGATGTTGGTAAAAGACACAGAAAGAATGTGATGAATAAGGGGAGAAATAAGTTATTCAATTGGCAACTATTACCGAGTTAGACAATGATGAGATCATGATGTTTAGATTGTTTTGATATCCTACATATGTTGTTGATTGTAAGGTTAATACTATACTATGTTACCGAGCAAAGAACCTAGTGGGTAAACCCTAAGGTTATCGCTATCGGTTAATGAAGGCGGAAGGTCTACCGAGTTGCAACCGAGCTGTAACAGAATGCATTAAATGATTAAAAGTGTTATTTAATGAAGGAAGCTGATGAGCTGGAATTGATTAAATGATTGGTATGCCATGCATGAAGTTTGTTAAAGAATCCATGGCAATGGAAGATCGGCAGAAAGATCTACAACTCAGATTGAACCGCAATACCTTAGCACAAGTTCCAAGAAATGTATGCAAGTTCCAAGATGAGGTAAAACGTTTTCAGATCGAAGGATACATTGAACCTGGTCAAGTTTGAAGATCTGATGGCTATGATTGATCATGGGATATGTGATCAAGGAGATTCAACGGTTAGCAAATTGTTTATAAATAAGGAACTTGTTGGTAAACGGATTTGTTGCTTTAAGAAACTTTCTTGAAAAACTCTGTTTTGCCCTGTAATTAGCAACAAAGCGTTCACAACAGTTGAAGAATCACAAAGAAATGGTAATTCTTCTCTGCGTTTGAGAGGGGCAGCTCCCTCGTATAATGGGGGTATTTGGATTTTTCAAAAAATTTAAAGAACGAACAATAAAGAAAGATTGAACGCCATACAAGGTATGAATCTAGTTTAAAATAAATTCCATATAATCAAGTTTGAGATACCACAACTTGAAATAATCTTCTTCACATTCAATGTTAAAGGGAAAGCATTAGGTAATCATCAATTAAACATAAGAGCATTGATAATAACCCATGAGAATAAGTTGAACACACATCCAAATTGATCTCTATTGCTTAATTTCTTGAATAATACTATCCAAGTCTCTCATACAAAGCTTGTGAAAAAGTCGTCCCCCCCAAATTGAATAATAATGAGGTATACATATAGGTGAAGTGGTAACCACCTGAGGTAACTACCCTAACCACCTTTATAACTACTTTATAACTTCCTCAACTTCTTGAAATAACTTCCCCAACTTCTTGAAATAACTTCCACAACTTTGGGAAAAATAACTACTTAGAATAACTACCCAAAATGAGAACTTAGGATAACTACCTCATATGAAAAGAGCCAAGATTATCCTTTATTACAATAAAGAAATAGAGATGAAAGAAAGGAAACTCGATCATGAGAGTTATTTACAAATAAAAACAAAAACATGATACGAGTAACACAACAAAAATGAAGACTATACAAAAGTATCTATGCACTTATTCTAAGCTAACTCCTTGCGCTGCCGATGAGGTTGTTGCTTTTGTAGGCACATTATGTTGTCTAGGTCCTTTGTCTCTGAAGATTTTGAAAAGTCGGATCGCCGAAGTGACAGATTTTTCTTTGGGAATTAGGATGTTAGCTATCCTCATTTTCCATGTCTTCAAGTTTCTATGAATGCCACTTAGTTCTGTCACCATGCTGAGTGTCTGAGGCATAGAAGTTCTCAAAGAATAGTAAATATCAATCAACCTTTCGATGGTATTCTCATTGAAATTTTTCCTATTAAAAAGTTGTTGATCTACCATGTTCTAGAAGCTATTCTGTAACACCTGCAAGTCTTCCATCAATGTCACATTTGGGAGAAGAGCAGTAAGTTGTCCTTGGAGTTTGACACACACTTGATCACATGAAAGCATGAGCTTTTCTAACTCTGATGAAACTTGATCTATGATCACTAGTTTCCAGTTAATGCTTTCTATCCATATCTTTGGGTAATCTCTTTCATTACTAGGCAAGATTTTCTCGGTTGCAAGGGTGTCCATTCCAATTTCTATCATTTGTTTAAAATCATTCACAATTTCTTTCCAAGTTGCCTCCTCTTTCTTGACATTCTTCAAGTCTTTCTCAATAGTATTTTTCTTTATTAAGGCCTCATCATGGATAGATTTTGCTTGGACTAGGAATTCACATGCGAGAGTTTTGACCTTTTCTACCCAACCTTCAGTTACCTTTCCATAGGCTTGGTATTTTTGAAGATTATCCATAACATTCCTTTCAATTACTCCTTCTGGTGTCAATATAATTGGCTGACGATCTACACTTAGTGGTGTAGTGGAGGTATCAACTACGGATTTCAAGTAAGAAGACAAAGTGTGCACTTGTTGTTTCAATTGATCCTTGGATTGCTTATCCTTTTCACTTCTCTCCACCATTCTGGCTGCCATCGCATTAAAGTTCTGAATATCAGACTCATGAGAAGAAGGTCCCATATCAATCTTTGTCACAACAAAGTCTACAGAGGTGGCCTCATTTGTATCCTTCTCAGATATGGGTTGAGCAATCTCTAAGCACATATTCTTTGAATTTGGATCAGTATTTATTCTTGAGGATACTTTGAGTTTCTTCAGTTTTTCAGCTCTTCCAAAGAGATCAGATATGCTACTAAATTCAGGTACCACTAGCTTTTCTACCTTCCTCCTCTTCAATAGACTTTGTTCTAACCATGGGAAAGAAGAATTTTCTGTAGACTCTTGGATGATTTCTTGTCTTGCTACCATTGTTGTTGTCACCTCTCTGATTTCTTCAAATTGATCGCTTGGATTGCTTGGAAATGATAAATCCATGACTAAAGTATTTTGTTGTGCTTCTTGTCATGGGGATTCAATAGGAATGGAGGGAGATATGGAATGCATTCCATCATCGAATCTTGTGTCATCCAGAATTTCCACTGGAACTTGATCCTTTACTCGATTTGCAATAGAATTTTCTTCTATGTCTTTTGCTCTGGATTTCTTCCTCTTTTGTCGAGGTTCATCACCACATGTGTTCTGAAGATTGTTCCTCCTTGGAGGGTCTTCATCTCCATCACTTGCTTGAGTATTCTGGTAAGAAGGAGTATCCCTAGCTGGAGTATGGGAAGAATGCAATGATGTAGAGCTCTCAAGATGACTTCCTTTCCTTCTTGGAGTTTCCTTTGTTGGTCTGGTAGCAATCATTTGAGTAATCTTCTTCTTAATCCAGGCTTCAGAATTCTTGATTACAAAACTTGTTCTTTCTCTGACATCTCTCATTTCTGGATCTGCCCAATTCAAATTGGGAAGTGGCTGGGACTGGACTTGCTCAAAATAGATAGGATCAATCAAATCAGATCCATCATCTTCAATGCCTTCTATGGTCCAATCCATCTTGAAATCATTCATTTGCTTCAAAGTCAACCTTGTCCAATCTCTTTTTCTAACCTCGAACTCATCTTCACAATCCTCCCAAAAGTCTTCAAGATTAGGAAAATGAAAATAGCCAGGACCTAACTTTAAGCTGTTCTTGACATAATCCTTACTATCAAAAGGAAATCTCATCTGATATGGATACAAGTTGACCTTGGATAAAGCTTTTTCTGTCTCATATGTTCTTGAACTTGACTCACATCTATAGTGCCCGAGACAAATGGGAAAGGCTACCCCTTTATTCTTTCTATCTCTACATTTCTTTTGAACTAAAACCAATTGCCGACAAAGCTCAACTAAAATGAGCTTATCATCAACATATCTGGGTAGCTTGTGTGGATAACCTTCAAATCCTCCTACTCGAAGATAGGTAAATCTTGGAAACTGGATGAAGAAACTTCCATATTTCTTTATCAATTTAGCGGCTTCCTTTGATATTCTAGTGGCAATGTCTCCTTGTAATAACCTAACTGCCCACATTGTGAAAGCATCATTCACCCACCTAAAATACACAAAGCTTTCCTCAAGTTGCAATTGCTTGTAATAATGGTAAACTTGAGTTTCTTGATTTAGGACACCATTAGTACTTAACCCTGGCCATGACCTCAAATTAGCAATAGCATATATCAAGTAAGAGATCATATGGAAGTGTTGACTTGTTTTGAAGTGCACTAACTGGTCATGTATGCAGTTGCTGATGAGATGGCCCCAGTCAATGAATTGCTTACTGGCAGAGATGACTATTATGAAGAGGTACATCTACATTTCGAACTCAGTGGAGTCAGGACTTCCTGTCACTCTATGGAGTAACAAAATCAAGTAACAAATCTCTTTGATAAAAAGAGAACGATGGAGTGTTTTTGGAAGCTGAGACTATCCTCCTCGTGGTGCAACCATCCATTCTTTAGCCAGATTGTTGAGGCATTTGCTTCTATTATCGCTGAAGTAGTTGTAAGCTTTTTGCTTATCAATGTGAGTGAACTTTTCCTTATATGGCAAATGAAGAATAATAGCTATTGAAATTCCGTCAAGTTTGGCCATTAAGGATCCGTCTGCAGCTCTTATCTCTCTCGCATATGGATTATATCTTTTTGAGCATTCTAATACCAAATCTGTACATTGAATTGATATGGGAAAACATGCTGCCTCAATCAAGCCGCTTCCTGCCACTCTACAAGACAATTTTGATCTGTCACCTTCCATGAAGAACTTTTTGATCTCCTGCAAATTTATTTGCCCAATCTTGGTATCATGAACCTCTGGAATCATGGTGGTGATCATCAGGGCATACTCATACTCTTGAGCCTTGTATTTCATGATGATGTGTTTTGCAGATTCTTATACTAAGAAGTTCTAAAGCATCTTTTTATCACCAATTGCAGCAAATTGGAAATTTGTAACAATGTTTAAAAATATCTCTTGACTCCCTCTTATCCCATAGGGTTGAAAGCTTGAAAGATCATTTAAAACAACACCGTGCTACTGTTAGAATCATTGCATTACGTTTCTTTGGGATAGTTTATTAAACAAATCATATCTCTCATTCTCCATATTTCATGATATCTGATGCAACTCCTCCTTCAATCTATATTTGGAAAGAATACTTATAACATATTTAAAGATCCTTGTGATAGCGAGCATAGGTTTTGAAGTAAACTGACCCAGTATTCTTCAATGCATGAATGATATCGATCTGAACTGAAACTTACATAAGTTCCTCTTTAATCACAAGGAAGTCTTTAAAGCTCTTTTATAACACATTACTCTGCCAGTGCAGAAAGTAATCATGCATATCCATTCTTTACGTTTGGACTCTGAAATGCTGCAAGCCGAAGGATATTTCAAACTAAAACAAATCTGACAGAAACCTTGCCTTGCGATGTGAGACAAACGACATCACCAAAATACAAACAGAGGCAATATCATCGATGGCTAAGGAGAAACAATATCGCCTAAGGTGGTGGAATACACATTGCACTTTCTTAAACCCTTATCAACATATTCACATTGTGCAACAATAACAATCATGTGCTGAGAATGACATCTCCTCAAGGCATGCTGTGGGATCATGGAATTCGCTTGTAGGCTGGCGGAATACTTAGTTCATTTGCTTGAGTATTTCTAACATTTTATCAACATATTCACATCTTCAATACCTGCGAGTGGTCTTCAATACTTGCGAGTGGAGTTAGAGAGCACGATAGCATGCATATCTATCGGCATGCAAAGCAAATGGCGGAAGTAGTTAGAAAACCAATTTTCGCCTTCCTTCCTAGCCACGTGGTGTATTCAATCCGAAAGATGGACGTTCAAGGGGAAGGCGTTGTCTTTCAAAACACTCTCATATCGCCACTGAAAACTAAGAAGTTGAAGTGTATCGGCATCTTGCTAATGTTGGCTAACTCACCGAAAGCATGAAACCGTTACATGAATTTGAGTTTCCTCATATTGTGCGTAAGAACGTATTGGTAACTTGATGATTTTTACCAACATGATGATAATGTCTAATTCGCGACCCGAAGTTGGTGTTCATTGGTCCCTTTAATCATTTTACCATGTTGCCGCTAACACTTGGTCAACTGCCAGCTTAGACCGTCGATGGTGTACATTTCCCAAATGAGTAGTTTCTAGTGTAAGAACCTTATTATCATTTAAACCATTCTTTGAAGTGCCTTATCTCCATGCCATGAAAACCTGCAATCTATATTTCAAATTCGATTATATAATACAGTTACCACATTACATATCACAAGGATGGATAAGGGTGCGTTCGGCAATGAAGTCTGCCCGAGTCATTTTACTCTCTTTCAAAGCCAAAAATTAGTAGTCAACCATGGAATGAGAAGACCATCCCTATCATAGGCATATTCATCTCTTGTGTCCTGGGTACATTTAGAAGGCATTGTTGATAGTAGGTTTTGTTTTTTTTTCGTCAAGGGGTTTCTAAATTCCTTGAATGACACGAACATTAAAACAACTTCAAGATTCTTTTCTTATGACCCATGACATAGGCTAAAATGGATTTTAATTAATGTGTGAAAATAATTGATCGGTTAAACCTCTTGACTTCGTCAAATGAAAAGAAATCACACATATTCATGCTTTGCATATATTTATTTTTCTTTGAAAATCGTTATTGACTCAAATTGTCTAACACAAGAATTCCAACAATTTTCAACTCTCAAAAAGTAGGGTTAACAGAACTGTTGATAAACAATGCATGTGGCAAGTGTAAGCACAAGGATGCTACATAGTGATTACCGAGCACAGAAGCTTGAAGACCTGTTTGATTAACAGAGTATAGAGCCTAGCAGAGGGACAAGATAAGTCCTATGACTAGATTGTATTGAGCAAATAAGAATCTGCTTTAGCATTTTTTATGTGAAGTTGCAGATATATTTTATTACTGTTATTTTGTAAAGTGATAGAAAATCTCTTAACCGAGTGGACTTAACAGTCTTATTTGTAAAACCCTCTAGCAAGGTGATATTCTAAATGAGTGTTTGAAATCCTTTGACAAGGTCACTTCTAACAAAGTGAAGATCCTAACAGATCTGAGGGAAATCCCTTAACCGGGTCACATCTAGCAATGTGTTTGTAATCTTTAACAGGATTTGCTTTTAACCAAGCATACTCTAGAAGAGTATATTTCTTAGTGGGTCCGAAATCCCACAGTGGTTTTTCCCTATTTGGGTTTCCACATTAAATCTGGTGTTATGAGTGTTGTTATGATTATGTGTTCTTAAGGTTGCATGTTTTACAGTTTTGATTACATATATCTGTTTAAGCTACCGAGGTTGAATCTGTTGATTTTATGGAAGATTAAGTTTATATGATTCTCCCCCCCCCCTCTCATCTTGTTAGCTTGGCATATGTACTTAACAATTTGTATCAGAACTATCAATTGGTATTAGAGCTTTGGACTCCGGAAGAAAAAGTTTAAAGGTACTTGAGGAAAAGATCCAAAGATGTATAAGAGGGATGCACCGAAGCTGAACAAGTCAAGCTTCTCTACATGGCAGAAAAGGATGAAGCTGCACCTATCAAGAGTTGGAGAATATGTTGTATATTATCTGGAGAATGATTTCATTACACCTAGCACCTATCCATTGACAATGGAAGAGATAAAGGCAAAGCAAGAACATATTCAAGCAATGATTGAAATAGCATCCGCATTGACCGACTCAGAGTTTAATGATCTAGAAGGCTACAATGATGCCGAGGCAATGTGGGACAAGCTCATATCTGTGTATGGCGGTGATGAACATGTTCAAAGAGCAAAAGTGGATAGTCTAAGAGGACAACTTGAATCTATGAGGATGAATGAAGGTGAGAACATAACCCAGTACAATACAAGACTAAAGGAGATTGTCAATCAAATCAAAGGAGCAGGAGGAACCATTGAAGAAAAGGATGTCACAAGTAAGTTATTGAGAACCCTTCTACCTGCTTATGCAATCCGAGTCTCTGCAATCAATGAATTGAGGTTTGTACCCAATATGTCAGTTTCTTTGGATGCTACTATTGGTAAGCTACATGCATTTGAGTTAAGTAACTTTGATAGCAGTGGGTCTTCGGTAAATAAAGTTGAATCTGCATTCAGTTCTTTTCATCTTGGTGAATCTAATGATTACAATGATAGAATGAGTAAGTATTCTGAAGGGAATCACAGTGGAGCAAGTGAAAGATTTTGTAAGAACATGGAAGAAGTACACAAATTGTATGAGGAAATCAGAAAGCAAGAAGAGTTTGAAGCACTATTAGCCAGAAGGTTACCGAGAGGCAAAGGTAAGTATAAAGGAAAACTACCTTTAAAATGTTTCAATTGTGATAAAATAGGACATATGGCTTCTAACTGTCCTGACAAAGATTCTACTGATAAGAGAGATTACCGAGATGACAGACAGAAAAATAATCATTACAGAGGATACCGAGACTTCAGAAGAAGAGATAGAAAGTCATGCCTAATATCCGATGAGGAATCAAATGATGATAAATCAGATGAAATTGATATAGAGGAAGTAGTTTATGTGGCCATCAAAATGGATCAAATGAAGAAAGGTGTGAAGAAAAATCCCTAATATCTCACATAAATACTAATGATTCCTGGATCATAGATAGTGGATGCTCACATCACATGACAGGTGATAAACTCAAGTTTGTTAAATTAGAAGATTATGATGGAGGTTATGTAAGATTTGGTAATGATGCACCATGTCCGGTAAAAGGTAAAGGATCCATAACACTTCTTGACAATGCTAAATGTAATGATGTTTATTGGGTTGAAGGTTTGAAATATAATTTGTTGATTGTAGCACAACTAAACAACACAGGTTACCTTCTATCGGGACTCAAACAAAAGGTAACACATTTCACCTTGACTCAACTTGGAATAATTGTCTTTATGCAAAGACAGATGATACCTGGTTATGGCATAAAAGGTTTTGTCATGTAAATTTTGATAATCTAATCAAAATAAGTAAGAAGCACCGAGTAAGTGGTCTACCGAGTTTGGAAAAACTTGAGAATGCTATGTGTCGAGGATGCCAGATGGGTAAGATGACAAGATCAAGCTTTACAAGTAAGTCCTACACTTCTAAGGGAATTTTAGATCTTGTGCACACTGATCTTTGTGGTCCTATGAAAGTTCAAAGTTATTATGGTGATAAATATTTCATATTATTTGTGGATGATTATTCAAGGATGATGTCAGTTATGTTTTTAAAAGAAAAATCAGAAGCTTTTCAAATGTTTAAATGGTACAAGGCAAGAGTTGAAAATGAAACAGGAAGACAACTAAAATGTCTTAGATCAGATAGAGGAGGAGAGTTTACCTCTGATGAGTTCAACTTATTCTGCAATGATTATGGTATAAAAAGAAAAGTCTCTGCACCGAGAACTCCATAGCAAAATGGGATAGCTGAGAGAAGAAACAGATCTATTGTGGATTGTGCCAGAACCCTGATGATTGAAAAGAAAGTGCCACAAACATTTTGGAGAGAAGCAATAAGCACAACAATTTACACCCTGAACCAAGTACAACTGAAGAAAGGAACTTTGAAGACACCATATGAAATCTGGTATGACAAGAAACCTAATGTAAGTTACTTCAAAATCTTTGGAAGTAGATGCTATGTACACAAAGATGATAGAAATGGAAAGTTTGATCAGAAAAGTGAAGAAGAAACATTTCTTAGTTATTCTTCTAGAAGTAAAGCATTTAAATGTCTGATCAAATCATCTAACAAAATAGTAGAAAGTGCAAATGTGAAAATTGATGAATTTGCAGAAAGAAATGATGAAGGAAATTCTAAGGAACCAGAAGATTATGAAGAATTTGTCTATGTTCAACCGACAAGTCCTACCAAGAGAGTTACTGAAGAAAATAAAGAAGATATTCAGTTACCGAGTGATGAAGAAGATCATACAGAGCCTACCAAGCCTGTATTAGCCAAGTATGTCAGAAGGAATCATGCATCAAGTCAAATTATAGGAGATAACGATGATCCAGTGATGACAAGGAACAAACTGAGACAGAACACATGTTTGATATCTGAATTTGAGCCGAGAATAGTGAAAGAGGCATTTAATAGTGAAGATTGGATAAATGCTATGACAGAAGAGATTGATCAAATCAAGAAGAATGACACATGGACACTGGTCCCAAGACCGAAGGACAAAAATGTAATCGGTACAAAGTGGATTTTCAGAAACAAGCTGAATGAAAAAGGTGAGGTCATTCGAAATAAAGCAAGACTAGTTTGCAATGGATATGCTCAAGAAGAAGGAATTGATTATGGTGAGACTTTTGCACCTGTGGCTACACTTGAAGGAGTAAGAACATTGTTGGCATACACTGCTTACAAAAATTTCAAGGTATATCAAATGGATGTCAAATCTGCATTTCTGAATGGTATGTTAGAAGAATTAGTTTTTATTGAACAACCTGAAGGATTTGTTGAAGGAGAGAATAAAGATCAAGTATGTAAATTGAACAAAGCTTTATATGGTTTGAAACAAGCACCTAGAGCATGGTATGAAAGATTGCACTCTTATTTAATCAAGATTGGTTTTATAAGGACAAGTGAAAACAACAATATGTACATGAAGAATGATGAAAATGGAATACTGATCTCAACCATATTTGTTGATGACATTATATTTTGTGGGAATGATTCTCTATGCAAAAACTTTGGAAATGAAATGAGAAAAGAATTTGAGATGTCATTAATCGGTGAGATAAAGTATTTTATAGGTTTACAGATACTGCAAATGAAAGATGAGATTTTCATTACTCAATCCAAGTACATAAAGGAAATCTTGAAGAAATTTGGAATGGAGGACTCAAAACCAGTAAGTACTCCTATGACTACCAACTATAAATTATCAAAGAATGATGAATCTGCATCTATTGATGAGACACTTTACCGATCCATGATTGGAAAGCTACAATATATTGTTCATAGCAGGCCAGACATAGCACATGCAGTAGGTATAGTTGCAAGATTTTCTGCAGATCCCAAGGAAACACACATGACAACGACCAAGAGAATTTTTAGATACTTGAAAGGTACTAAGGATTATGGCTTAGTATATCAGAAAGGAAATGACTTTGATTTAAAATTTTATACTGATGCTGATTGGGAAGGCAACATTGATTACAGAAAAAGCACAAGTGGAGGAGCTTTCTTTTTAGGAGAAAGACTAGTGAGTTGGCTTAGCAAGAAACAAGGATGTGTTTCACAATCAGCAACAGAAGCTGAATATGTTGCTGCAACATTGAATTGTACCAATATAGCATGGATCAAACAATTGTTGGAAGGTATAAATGAGAAAGTTACCGAGCCAGTAACTATATTTTGTGAGAATACTAGTGCCATTAACATTTCAAAGAATCTTGTTATGCACTCTAAGACAAAGCACATCTCTATCAAATATCATTATCTTAGAGAAGAAGCTCAAGAGAAGAAAGTGGTGTTGGAGTATGTTAGCACAAAGGAACAAATAGCAGATATCTTCACAAAGCCATTGCCAAGGGACACTTTTGAGTATCTCAGAAGCAAGTTAGGGGTCCTACCCCTATCTTCTACTCACTAACAGAGTTTGGTGAAAGCATCAATTCGATGAATCTACAAAATATTATGTGTGGATTGATGCTTATTTACACACTTTAGGATGTTTTCTAAAGGTGTGCAAGAAACAAATACAGGGAACAAGAATTGAAGACATAATGCTCTGACCGAGACTGAGTTGACACATAACAGCAAAGAATTCACTTCTCAGCGGAAGAAATCATGTTTTAGCTTTTTTACTTTTTGGCATTGTTATCAAAGGGGGAGAAGACTATTGTATGGGGGAGAAGTCTGATGATAGGGGGAGAGCATTTCAGAATCAATTAGGTCAAATCAATTGGTTTTTCCATCAATGCCAAAGGGGGAGATTGTTGGCATTTCAGTTAGGATATTGAGAAGGTTGTTGATGATTATGGATATAACTGATTAAGGATGTTTACTGTCTTAATATTATTATTTTGTCATTGATGTCAAGAAATTGATTTTCTAATTCAGTATGATGTTGCCATATCTTAAGAAGTATGATTTGATGAGTATAAATATGTTGGTAAAAGACACAAAAAGAATGTGATGAATAAGGGAGAAATAAGTTATTCAATGGGCAACTATTACCGAGTTAGACAATGATGAGATCATGATGTTTAGATTGTTTTGATATCCTACATATGTTGTTAATTGTAAGGGTAATACTATACTATGCTACTGAGCAAAGAACCTAGTCGGTAAACCCTAAGGAACCTAGTTGGTAAACCCTAAGGTTATCGCTATCAGTTAATGAAGGTGGAAGGTCTACCGAGTGAAGTTTAGTATTTACCGAGTTGCAACCGAGCTGTAACAGAATGCATTAAATGATTAAAAGCGTTATTTAATGAAGGAAGCTGATGAGCTGGAATTGATTAAATGATTGGTATGTTGTGCATGAAGTTTGTTAAAGAATCCATGGCAATGAAAGATCGACAGAAAGATCTACAACTTAGATTGAACTGCAATACCTTAGCACAAGTTCCAAGAAATGTATGCAAGTTCCAAGACGAGGTAAAACATTTTCAGATCGAAGGATACATTGAACCTGGTCAAGTTTGAAGATCTGATGGCTATGATTGATAATGGGATATGTGATCAAGGAGATTCAGCGGTTAGCAAATTGTTTATAAATAAGGAAGTGTTGATAAACAATGCATGCGGGCAAGTGTAAGCACAGGGATGCTACATAGTGATTACCGAGCATAGAAGCTTGAAGACCTATTTGATTAATAGAGTATAGAGCCTAGCAGAGGGACAAGATAAGTCCTATGACTAGATTGTATTGAGCAAATAAGAATCTGCTTTAGCATTTTTGATGTGAAGTTGCAGATATATTTTATTACTATTATTTTGTAAAGTGATAGAAAATCTCTTAACCGAGTGGACTTAACAGTCTTATTTGTAAAACCCTCTAGCAAGGTGACATTCTAAATGAGTGTTTGAAATCCTTTGACAAAGTCACTTCTAACAAAGTGAAGATCCTAACAGATCTGAGGGAAATCCCTTAACCGGGTCACATCTAGCAATGTGTTTGTAATCTTTAACAAGATTTGCTTTTAACCGAGCATACTCTAGAAGAGTATATTTCTTAGTGGGTCCGAAATCCCACAGTGGTTTTTCCCTATTTGGGTTTCCACGTTAAATCTAGTGTTATGAGTGTTGTTATGATTATGTGTTCTTAAGGTTGCATGTTTTACAGTTTTGATTACATATATCTGTTTAAGCTACCGAGGTTGAATCTATTGATTTTATGGAAGATTAAGTTTATATGATTCACCCCCCCCCCCTCTCATCTTGTTAGCTTGGCATTTGTACTTAACAATTTGTATTAGAACTATCATCCTCTAGTTTCTTTTCATGTGAAACTAGCAAGCACTGATCTCTTTCTTCCAAAAGATCTTCGACCATCTTTAATTTCCACATCTCATATCCAGTGCCATTGAATTTCTCCATATTTGTGCGAGAAGTAGAAGCCATGGCTTTCATCCCCCTTCCCAAATTTGCAAACTCACACAACAATAGCTCCCACTACAACAAAAAACCTTCAACACTTAAAGAAAAATGTGTCCTCCTCTCAACAGAACTAACACCAAATGTTGAGAAACAAGGTGAAGAAAGCTTGAAATATTAATTTTCTTATGTGGTTACAAATCTTTTAAAAAGTTGAAATGAGCATTTGAATGCACCATTCAACATAAATATAAAATCACCCATACCAAAAGAGACACCAGATTTACATAGAGAAACCCTTTCAGTAAAAAAATCCACCAAAGAATGAGGGCAAATATATTATTATTATTTGAAAGAGGGAACACTACAATAATACTATAATGGGTGAAAAATTATGGTTTCCACCACAAGAAGGATGAAAACCACTATTTTTTGCTTAGTGACCTATTACATTCAAAAGAGGGGTATAACCCAATAGATTCAATCACAGACCAAAAAGATAAGGGCTGAATGCTAATTGGATTTCAAGGGAGTTGATATGTTTACCCTCTTTTGTGAGTTGTATTGCTGAAATTAGGGAGAAGTGTTGAAAATGAAGGTAAAAATGCAAAAACAATGAGCTACAGATGCGAGACTGAGACGCACACCTAGATCTAAGAAGTATAAGAAGAGTCAGATCTGATCTCTAAAAAAGCTCCAAAAATGTCAAGACTAAAATGCTCGTCACTTTGGTCCTCTGAACTTTTCACACACAAAAAGGGGTTGATTCATTTTTGCAAGTAATCTCGATTCTGAAGATCACAACTCTGTACCCATTTCATGCACATAGAAAGAAAGGGAAATAGGTTCGGAATAGGGGCTTGCCTCAGTCAAACCCTGGTTTTGGAATTAACCATGAAATAGAGATAAAAGATAATTGAATTGCTATAATTGAAGATTCTCCTTTTGAGGGAGATGTTGAATAATGACTGAAAACCAAATGATATACCTTTATGTGAAGTTTTGTTTATCTCCACATGGGATTAGGGTTTCATGAATTCTTTGATAAAATAAGATGTTAATCTGCACTTCAATGCTTGAATCTTGACTTTGTTGTCGCTCCAAGGCTTGAAATAAGGCTGATTACTTGCTCAATTGCTTGAATGCTTAAATGAATGTTTGAATGTTTGATGTCATGTATTCTTACTTATGCATTCTATGTCAAATGACAAGGTAAAGTCTCCTTTTATACATGCCCATAAAAAAACTTGCTAATTTTCCAACATGAGCTGACATAGAGCTAGGAATCCTACTCAAATTTGAAATAGCAAAAAGGGTTTGAAAGAGGGCCCCAATAAAGGACCAAAGCATGGTGCCCTAGTCCTAATTAGGACCATGGCATGGTGCTTTGGTCCTACCCTAGTTTAGGGCTAGGACAAGGTGCCATGATGATGTAAAAGTAAAAAATGAAATCATACTTGAGTGGTATGAGCAGAATCAGGTACCAGTCAAGCCTAGGGTGCAAATGCTAAGGTAGGGACCCAAATATGGTCAAAATTGTACAAGGGTGTGATTTTAGGATACTAAAAATTCATTTTACTACACTTCTCCAAATATTTTTGTAACTACTTAGAAACAATGAATAACTAATGATAAACAATGATGCCTGGGCTCCAATTTATAGCCATATGGGAGAGGACAAAACCACTTGCAAAAACCCATGCCTTAGAGAATGAATAGCCAATAGATATAATAAAATGATAAATAAACTTTCAAGTGACTCCTCATGGGTTCTTTGTTGGAATCCAAGAACACTGAGAGGGGGGCGGGTGAATCAGTGTTCTACCGGAATAATCAATTTAACCTTATGAAAACATGTATTCACCAACCGGTACATATAAGATTGAAAGAAGTAAAGCAATTAATAAGCCAATCACACAAATGAATACCATAACATAGAGAATTAACCACGGTGGGATTTATGACCCACAATATCAATCCACTGGCCATATGAAAAGATATTACACAATATGGGGGTTTGAATTTGCAGGAAGGATTACAACCTATAGCACACTGCTCATCACAAAAGGAGTCTCACTGACTACATACAAATGCAGTCTACAATCCAGAGAAATGAGTGAACTGCAATGATAGCATGTTCTATGCCTCAATACAGTTCTAGTTAAGCTCTGACTGTTCTAGTTTTGAAACCCTAAACCCTTACCGGAATAACCTCTTACATAATCAACATTCCTTGCATTAAAAAATCACTCTCATTTCTCTCCACACCCTAACAGATCACAAAATGATCTAATCAACTAACCTATATACCCTTACAATCCTTCATGCCTTATGTCGGCTTACATAGATAATTAAAAAATGAATATACAAGTTGGCTCAATTACATAAATGCATGAATATCAAAATCAATTGTCGATGTCGGATTGTGAGAGTTGAGAAATACAACACCACAGGAGCCCAAAAGATCTCTGCAAGCTGAAATAAACCTATTACAAGGAGAAGCAAGGAAGCAACAAAGGAAAAAAAAATACACAGAAAATATGCTCAAAAAGATGAGAGCTCAATATTCACAAAATGTGTAATGTGATAATCAATCAATCAATGATACAAAGAAAATAATTAACCTCTAATAGGTCAAGAAACCCTAAAAGGGAAAACCCTATGCTTGCACATAATAATTAATAAAAGAATTAATTGTTATGCACCTAAAGTTAGCTTAAGTGTAAAAGAGATAAAGGGAACTTAAATAATTAAACAAATGTTGTTTAATTAATCAAGTAAAGACCTGATTACTCTAACAACCCCCTTAAGCTAGACTTAGGGAAAAGCTAAAACCTAGAACAACTACTGAAAGCAGGAAAGATGGGTCCCGACAACAAGGCCTGATCAGGTACCCAAACACAACCAAATCTCTATGAACCAGAGAAATAGAGAAAACCGCATGGGAAAAAAACTCTACTCCAAACAAAGATGGAAAAGCAAGAAGAACACCACTGAAGCAGGAAAAAAACTGCAAACACTGTCGAAGAGTAACTGCTGATCTGAAGAACCTTCACTGAAATAGAACATGACCAGGTAGAGAAGATTGTAATCTACATAAGTGCCCTCAAATGACACTACTCAAATCATATGGCAAACAAAGGCAAACAACTGAACTCGAAGATACATATGGCATGAGAAACCAAAGCTTGAAGAGTTGATCAATCGAACCAAGGAAGCAACTGAACTCGAAGATACATATGGCATGAGAAACCAAAGCCTGAAGAGCTGATCAATCGAACCAAGGAAGCATTAGAACCAATAGGACAAACCTCCCCACAAAGCCTGAAGAGCTAATCAATCAAACCAAGGAAGCATTAGAACCAATAGGACAAACCTCCCCATAATATTGAAGAGGGAGAGGGATAGGTACATTGAAAAGAACAACCAACAAGAACTGCATGACGAAGAACCAGAAACATCAAAGGTGCTAAGAAAGTACATAGTGTCATGGAAGGAACATTCACTTGACACACATCATGAGGTGAATGTCATGGAAGGAACACTCACTAGACAAAGGTAGATGACAAACAAAAGGCAAACATCAACCCCCCCATGACACTTTATAAGTAGTGCATGTACAATAAGGTACAATATGTGCAAGATCCCAAATAAACAATGCATGATGGCACTTTATCTCAGTGCATTTGCATAAATAAAATGCTACAATGATAAGAAGACTGGAAAAGGAAAGAACAGTCAAAACTGAGACATCCTACTCAGAGAAAGAGATCCCAGGACCTAAAACAACCAAGGTATGTACCAGAGTGCTGAAAAGCAAAAAACTGAATAAAATATTCCTAGAGCAGAATTTGGAAAAAAAACTCATATGGCTGGAAATTAAACAGAACAAGCTTTCCAACAATATAAAGTTTTCAAAAAATGGAGTTTAGATGCTCATTCTAGGGCCCCAAAAGTGCAAAAAAGAGACCCCACTTTGACTGGAAAAAATAATAGTCAAACAACAAAATTGGAAAAAAATTCCAACACCACGGCTTGGAACCAACTTTCTGATGCCTATTCGTTTTTGAAAAAATGACTCTGTTTTCCCAACTTATGGGAAAAAAACCAACCCCCCTAAAAGAGGCAAGAGTGAGGTGCAACGGTGGCAGGGTCGGGCGGAGGTGGCTCGTGAGCGACGCTCCGATGGCGGGTGGGTGACGCAATGGTGGCGGACGCGCGGAGTTGCGATGGTTGGCGGGGCTGCTATGGTGGCCGGGTGGAGGCTACGATGGCGGCTGGCGAGGGCTGACACCCTGTGTACCGTGGGGAAACCCCCCAAAAAAACTTTGATTTTTTATTTTATTTTTTTAAACTTTGCCGTCTTTTTTTATTTTTGAATTTTTGAAATTTTTTTGTTCAAACAAATCATTCGGCCTGCATGCAATAAAAAGGCATTATTTTTTTTGAATTTTGTTTTCTCCAGGGTTGTACGGCCTGGTACTGAAGAAAAAAATACACCCCCAGAGGCTCAGGTGACAAAAATGGTCAAGTTTTATATGACCATAGCGGTTTTTGGGCCTTCTGAGCACGATGGTGAGGTCTGTTTAGGCCCAAAGTGCTCAGAAAAAAGGCCTATCCCTAGGTGCATAAAAAAACTTCTGAAAAAACCCCAGATCTGCTTCCAATGCAAAAAATCTTAAAATCAATTGTCGATGCCAGATCTCCCAAATGATGTCGACCTCCAATACCGGTATCCTAAATGAAGTCATGTCGGCCTGCAATGCCGGTAACCAAATAATTCCTCCTACCAGTGAAGATATCTGTCGGTGTTGGTGAAGGTGTTGGTGAAGTGTTTGTCGGTGATCAACCAAACCAAAATATGAAAGCCGAAACATTTTTCCATCAATGACAACATATTAAAACCAATCAAATGAGTGTCAATTGCCAACAATCTCCCCCTTTGGCATTGATGGCAACACTCATGTGAAAAATGATAATGGTTTCCATCTGTCGGTTTCATCCTGAGACTGCTCCCCTTGAGCTGAATATCCATCTGTGATCATGATCTGAACAAAATACTCCATACCTCCTGATGCCAGGTTTATATTTTTCACCTATACCTCCCCCTTTGGCATCAATGCCAAAAAAATACCAAAAACCGGGATGAAGAATGAAAGTCTGTACAAAGAATGTCCCAAAATACCTTACCGGAGCTGAATATACTTGAAAATTTCCAGATAGGCTTTCTCCAAAAGCTCTAGATAGGTATCCCAACCTGATTTGAAAGTGTCGGAAATAGATACAAGTCCATTAAGCATGTGAGCATATGACTCTTTCTCATTAAGCTCTTTTGGTGTGGGCCTACCAACTAAATCAATGCATTCTTTTTTATGTACACTTAATGAGTCCAACCGGGGACTCACGAATCCTCTAAGACCTTTAGCTCTCCTTATGATTTTATCTTTATCCCTCTCAAGAGCTGAAACTTGGGCTTTCAAAACCAAAATTCGTTCATCAATAGATGTAGTCAAATAATTTATGCCATCAAAAGAATTTACTATACCTACAATTTTCTCCTGAATATCCCTGATGCAGAGATTGGCAGCTAGAAGGTTAGAAGACCCAAAATCACCCCTCTATGCCTAATACAACCCCACAACTAGGGTCCTACACGCACTAATGAGAACCAGTCACCAATTGCACTTCCAAGGGAGGGTTTGGATTGTTTCACAACTGGGATACTCACCCTAACCTTCCAATCAAGTGTGGAATTCTCCTTTGTGCACCTGGGTCAAGAAACCCTTATTTAGGCCTAGTTCTAGTAGCCCTACCAAACTGGTATTTCCAACCTTATTCAAAATTCTTCCAAAGAACCCTTAGAAAAAATTGTAGATTTGAGTACCCTTTTGGGGCTTACATCCAATCCCAAGAGATTGAGGTTTGACTCTGCTCCAGCACCATACTCCTGAGGCTAGAAAAACTTAAGTCTCTTGAGTTGGCAAATTTGGAACCTTGCATCCAATCTTCTCCAAGGCCTTCTTTGTCATCCAGGTTGCATTTTCTAAGGGTTTTTCCTTCCATTGGACAAGGTATTCATAGTGGATGTGCCTCCTTGTTTTCCTACTCACCCTCTTGTCAAGTACATGCTCAACTTCAAGCTTAGGCTGCTTAGGTAGGTCTTGTAACATCTCTTGCTTACTAAAATCGTCTTGACCTATGTCACACACATCAGTAACAAGACCTTTATATGCATATATATCTGAAACATTGAAATTGTTAGAGAGACTAATGTCTGGAGGAAGATCAATCTTATAGGCATTGTTGCCAGACTTTTGGATGATCTTGAAAGGACCTATCTTCTTCGTCATCAAATTGGTGTATTTCTCCTTAGGGAGTCTCTCCTTCTTGAGATGAATCATCACCATATCTCCAACCTTAAACCACAAATCGCTTCTTTTCCTATCTGTTACATGCTTGTATTTGTCTGAGGTTTGTTCCAACCTATCCTTTACTTATTTGTGTATGTCTCTCATCACTTCTGCAAAGTCTTCTGCTTGTGCACTTCTCCTTTCCAAATCCTTCACATCTCTCAACTCCAATACACCTATAGGGTGTGACACATACACTATTTCAAAGGGACCATGACTAGTGCTCCTATTCACTAAGTCATTATAAGCAAATTATGCTTGAGGAATTATTGAATCCCATGTAGCTCCTTGATCCTTAGCTAGACACCTTAATAGGTTTCCAAGTGACCTATTGATGACCTCGGTTTGTCCATTAGATTGAGGATGATAAGCTGATGTAAGTGACAGATTGGTGCCCAGTCTTCTCCAAAGTGTTTGCCAAAAATACCTAATAAAATTAGAATCTCTGTTTGAGATGATTGATAGTGGCAAACCATGTAACCTTACAACCTCCTTGAAGAATATACCTTCTATGTGAGATGCGTCATGTGTGGTTATACAAGGTAGGAAGTGAGCCATTTTTTAAAACCTGTCAACAACTACATAGATATTGTCATAACCCTGTTTGGTCTTTAGAAGTCCTAATACAAAGTCCATGTTGACTGAATCCCATGGCTTGTTTGGTATGGGCAAAGGAGCATACAAACTTGCATTTGAACTACTACCCTTGGCCTTTTGACAAATCATACAACCTTCCACATACTTTTTGATCTCAGTCTGCATCCTAGGCCAGAAGTAGAATCTTCTAACCAATTCAAGGGTCTTGTCAATCCTAAAATGACCTGCCAATCCCCCACAATTCTTCTCTTTCACAATGTTTTCTCTCATGGAGTCTTTAGGGATGCAAAGTTGGATTCCTTTGAAAAGTTGACCTTCCTGAAAAATGAAGTCTGAGAACTCCTTGTGGTACTTGTCACCCATTTCCTTGCACACTTGGTATGCTTCTTTGAAGTCCTCATCTCCTTGGTACATATCCTTCATGTAACTAATTCCTATGCTCTCCAACTGAACCTCCTTTACTATAAAGTTCCTCCTGCTAAGGGAATCAACCACCTTATTTGCCACTCCTTTCTTGTGCTTGATGGCGAAAGTGAATGATTGAAGGTATTCCATCCACTTCATATGCTGGTGGTTCAACTTGTCTTGTCTATTCAAAAAGCTCAGAGCATGGTTATTAATTTATACTATAAACTCCTTTGGCAACAAATAATGCCTCCATTTCCTCAAAGATAGGACCATTGTATCCATCTCCAAGTCGTAAGTTGAATACTTTTGTTTGGCTTCATTTAATTTTTTACTAAAGAAGGCTACTGATCTACCTTCTTGACTCAAGACTCCTCTTATTTCGGCTTGCTAATTTTAGTGAGTTGAAACAAGGTATCATGTTTACCACATCGAATTGTGAAAGAATATTGATGAAAAATGATCACAAGAAGATTTGATACAAGATCAAAAACTAATGGAGAATCATTTGGTAAGAAAGAGAACTAAGCCTCAATTCCAACACAACAAAGAGTGTGAGGATTTGAGATCTCTCTAGCACAAGATAAAATATTTAAATGGAAACAAATACAACGAGAAGGAAGAAGAGATAGAAAGCATGAATACACGCTTTGGTGATCCATGAGAAGAGAAAAGTAACCATGGACATATCACCCCTAAAGCTAGGTGATCCATGGAGAGAAGGACATGGAAAACTAGCCCCCAGAATCTGTCTGGGTGATCCATGTAAGGGAGGAGAGTGAGAACACTGTTAGTTCCACTCAACCTCGTGCATGTGTGTGAAAGTAGAACAAGGATACCTACCTTCGACACCAAGAAGATATCCATCATGCAAAAATGTCATAAATCCAACAAAGAGAGGGAATATTCTTCAAGCAAGGATAAGATAGTTGAAAAGAGATATCTTGCTATATAAGTGTAAAGGAGATCCTTGGAGGAGATGAGATCTTTGTTCAAAAGACATCTACCTTCAAGAGAAGTTGTCTTAGACAACTATAACATCTTCTAGAATGAATGAATGGAAGAGTTTTGAAAAGAGAAAAGGATTGAGATGACATCAAAGAGAGATTATTTATAACAACACTCTTCTAAAAGAAGGCAAGAGATCCTCATCAGGGATATGCATGTGCACAAAATAGAAGGGTTTATTATAAAAGATAGTACTTGAAATGAAGAAAAGAAATTGATGAATTATTGAAGACTTCCAACACCAAGGAAGAGGTCTCAATTAAGGATATGTACTTAAGATCCCCATTAGGGATGCTTGTTCCAATATGAGAGAAGGAATTCAAGTATGAATACACCTCTACAATCAATAAGAAATCCTTATAGAAGACACTACTTCACAAAGGGGAAATTTTAATCTTAAGGAGGAGAGATGTTTGAAATCACTCTTGCCCCCATATATATAGGGAGAAGAGATGAGATAGAAATAGGTTGTTATGTTGCTTCCAAAAGTATGATTGCACGTGAAATTGTACCATCATGAATGAAAATGAGCCCCCAGTAAATCAACTACCAATGTCACATAATTATGAGCAACATAATAGCCACTAATGTTATTTAAATACATGATAGATTGAATGAGGTATTTGAATTTGACATGTTAAATGCTCTACTATAAGTGAGATTAAAAACATTTATAAGATGATGAATGCTAAAAAGTCTTTAGAAAGAGAGAAGTTTATAGGAGGAGAATAGGCCACTAAGTCATACTTCTCTTGCACACAAGAAATCTTAGGATATGGATAAGTGTAATTCATTAGAGCCTTGTTCCTAGAGGAAGGGGTTTTAGAATGAGTAGAAAATAAAGCCTCGTAAGTGGGATTAGAAATCTCTCGAGGAGATTCATAAAGAGATTTGTTCATCACCAAGATTTCCTTATGAGGGGGATGAGTCTTGAAAGAAGTAATAGATGGTTGAGGTGAGGTTATCATCACTACTAAATATAGCATTCACATTGAGAGATGGTATTTTAGATGCTTTGGTGGGCTTATAAGGATTATGTCCAAGTCTAAATGAAGCTTCATGTGTATTATGTTCTAAAGGAACTTTAATTCCTTGTTCATTTGTGCCACAACCATTTCCATCATAGCCACTCTTAGCCAAAATGTAAAAATTGGGACCATAAAGGGATGCCAAATCAGAAGGAGATGGTGATGCCTTATAGGTCTCGGTGCTATATGGATTAGAGGAAGGATTTGAAGAATCATTTGGATTAGAAGCAGCCACAAAGTGGTTACTTAGTTGTTTAGACAAGGTAGGTTGCTCTTTAGGTTCCTCTTTAGATTTCTCCTTCTCAGTCTTACATCCTTTCCAAGATACTCTATATTATCCTACAAATGTAAGGTTAAAGTCTAGAGATCCCCAATCATCATTTGCGAGCACTTCTTCAGGAGAAAAGAGATCCTTGGGAGAAGATTTCGATTGAGTAGAAGAATCAGGAGTACTAGAAGGAACAACATCATTAAAGGAAATAGATGTATTTGAAGAAGTAGAAGGATTGGAAGAAGAATGAGAAGTAGTTGAATAAGAAGATCCAAATTTTAATGGTTCTTGAGTTTTGGAATCTAATAAGGTGCATGTCATATTGTTATGAATGAATTTGACTCGCCTATGCAAAGTTGAGGGGACAACTTGCATGTTATGAATCCAAGGTCTCCCTAATAGAAGGTTATATGTCAAATTACCAGTCATAACATGAATAGGTGTAGGTAACACAACATGACCTACCCTAACAGGAAAGTTTATGACACCCAGATATTGTTTAGCAACATTATCAAAGCCTTGAATAGTAAGAGAAGAAGATTTGATGAGAGAACGGTCCACTTTAATCTTATCCAATAAGTCCACACCACAAACATTAAGGACAGGATCCATTGTCCACAAGGGTTTGTCTTATAGCACTATGACGGATAATAACCACAATCATAAGAGGATCATATTGATTTTGGATTTCAGGAGAAGGTAACTCATCTTGTGTGAATACAATTTGAGCTTTGGATTTGTTTGTAGGATCAATCAAAGTGGACGTGTTATTAGGTGCCATTGCAGGTGGGACATATAAGTTTCTTAAAGAGTCTTGTAACATCTCATGATAAGCAAGTGAAGTTTGAACCAAATACCAAATAGAAATCTTGGAAGGAGTAGCTTTAAGTTGTTCAATGAGATCATACTCCTTACTAAGGGTTGATATACGAGGTGCTTGTGGAAGAATAGGTTGAGAGGGAGAAAGTGAAGTTGGGATAACTGGAGGAGGACTAGGTTGCCTATTGTTTCTTGTGTTGTAAGTATGAGCAACCATATGATAACTATCTGTAGTGATTTTCTTAGCATACTCATAAGGGCTCTTAGTAAGATAACCTCCTTGCACAGTAATAATGAGTTTCTTAGGAGTGCAAAAAGAATCATTATCATAACCACCCTGAACCACTAAGATAGGCTTATGTTGAGAATTTTGAGAAGGAAAATCACCTTGAACGGTGAAGAGGGTTTTATTAGGTGTTTCATTCACATGTATCAAATTAATTGAAGATGGTTTAGGAATATGAAGGTGTCCTTAGAAGAAGAATGAACAAGATTGTTGGAAGAATTGTTGATAGTCTCTCCTTGCACTAAAATGTTATCATGGGTAAGACCAATTTTAGGAGGGAGACTAGAAGTAGGTATTGACATTTTAGAAGAAAGAGGATTAATAGGAAAGGTCATATCATCCTCTATCACCAAAGGATCTACATGGGAATAGACTCTCTAGGAGAAGGATCAACATTACTCTTTAAAGTATCACCTTTGAGAGGGATCTCTTTGAAAGAGATGTCAACAATCTTACCATGAACTAGGGTATCCTTATGAGTAGAACCAAGTTTAGGAGAGGGAGATTCTTTACCTTTAGAGAAAAATGATTGAGATTCATGGAAGGTGATATTCTATCAGGGGTGTTATCAATCATGATTTCATCCTCTTTGGCTAGGGTTATCTCATGGGGGAGAAAATAATTAACACCTTCTTTTAATGGTTCATCCCAAATAGTGAGGTCATTATAAAAAGTATTAGAAATATCTTGCACAAAGATGTCCTTATTGCTATTGCCAATTTTGGGAGAAGGGACAACATTGTTCATTAATTCTTTATCCTTAGGAAGGAGATCATCACTACATGTATTTAAATCATCCTCTTTACTCAAAATGTCTTCAATAGGATCTTTAGGGGAGAGAGAATTAAGGAAATTTATTATGATTTAATCTTCTTTCTCTAAGGCATCTTTAGGGACAAGACAAGCTTTAGGAGAAGGGCAAAAATTTCTCATTAATGCATCATCTCTAGTGGGAATTTTGTTGGAGTCAAAAGAGGAAATTCCATCACTAGGAAAAGTAGGGACAATATCATTTTCTTGCACAAAATGAACCTCATGAGGGGAGTATTCTTTAGGAGTAAGATGAAGATATTTCTCCAAAGATTCATGCTTAGGAAGGAGATCTTTGGAAGAAATGCTCATAACCTCTTGTTGTACTAGCATGCCCCCATTGGTAAGACAAAATTTAGGAGAAGATAAGTCAATGTCCATCAATACCTTTTCACTTAGAGAGGCATCATGTATAAAAGGTAAAGTAACATTAATAAAAGTGTTTATGGTATCATCCTCTTCCTCTAAGATAGCTAGATGAGAAAAACACTTTTTAGGAGAATTGTCGAGATCACTCTTCAAATATTCAACCTTAGAGAATAGGAGAGATTTGAAGGGATTGGTAAGGAATATTTTAGGCACTAAAATGTTGTCATAGATGGGAGGAGGTTATTTAAGAGATGGAAAAATTGAAACAAGGGAATCTAACCCATTATCACATTTATGAAATGAATGCATCTTGACAAAAAAATTCCTCTTTCAAATGATAACACATACAAAATAGAAGGAAATGTTCAATTTTAACCAATGCAAGCACTATAAATTTTTATTTATAAAATAAAATTTATAAGTGAAATGTGCTCCTAAATCAGATCTGAAATTTTTGATCCAAATCAAGCTATCCACAAGTTCATTTATGAATTGAAAAATTAGGGTTTTAACAAAATTAACCTCTAAATTTTAAAATTTGCAAGGAATTGAAACTTGTCAATGTAAATTTGAATTTGAAATAGAAAAAAACTTATATCTGAGAACATAAATTAGAATTAAAGAAGGTTGGATTCATGTCGGGTTCACCAAAATGTGGTAGCAAGAAAAGCGAGATCGGGTGACTGGGACCTAATCCCACTTTTGCCAACACATTGGGAATATGAAAGAGCCTAGGGAGATAGCTCACTTTGGATACTTCTTGTGAGAAAGAGAGAGCCAAGTATTATCTCTTAGGGTTTCTATTCCTCTTGTTGCAAATGATGAGAAAAACTAGGGTTTGAATGATCAACTAGACTAGGAGATATAGAATGAAGCACAAATGAACTTCAAAGTGAACAAACTTGCAGATTTGAAACTGAGATACTTAAAGTAAGAAAGGGAGAGTATTTTGGATGTGTACCTGATGCTTCAAATTGAACAAAACTAACCTGGACCAGGGTGACACGCCACTATCATGTTTCTGTAGACAGGAGGTTGCAACTGAGACACTGCAAACTAGAGGTCCTAAGTCTGCAACCTGTCAAATTTGACTACAAAATGGAGGGACCAGGGTGCCACGCCCCTATCCTAGGTAGAACCAAGGCACCACACCCCTTTCCTTGACAAATTTTTGCACTTCTTAGACTTCTGAGTGGTTTTGATACCTTTTCCAGATCTGAAACTGCCTCTGGATGCCTGTTTCTGCACCTGCAACTGAAAAGGGAAGGTTTGGGTGGCTATATAGGGTTTTTCCTTAGTAAAACCCCTATGTTGGTGATTTCCACCTTCACAAATAGTCGATAATATACTAAAAATGTGTGTGCTAGAACCTTGTGTTATGTAAGATCCTAAAATGAAAGAAACTAGAGCTACCCTACGCATGAGAGTAAACCCTAAATGTAAATGTAGTTACATAAATCTGTCCACTTAATTAAATGAATATTTAGTATTTATTTGATTATTTAATCATCAACAATATTTAATTAATTCATCTTAACCCTCTTCTCCTATTAATTAAATAAATTATTCAATTTATTTGATTTAATTCACTTAACCAAATTCAGACCATTAATTAAATAAATAAATCATATTTGTTTAATTAAATCTTCTCTCACATTTAAATAAATTAATATTTATTTAAATCCCCCAAAATCTCATCTCTCACATTTAAATAAATTAACATTTATTTAAATCACCTTTATCCTCCACCCACTTGCATTTTCCTACAAATGCAAGTTGCACAACTATTTTAAATAACTAAATTATTTATTTAAAATCCTATTTATCCTCACCCACTTGAAACCTTTAATGGTTTCCCTTAAAGTCTTCAAACTTAATGGCTTCCTTCTAGAGTCTTCTCAAGCCTTTAATGGTTTCCCTTAAAGTCTTCAAACTTAATGGCTTCCTTCTCGAGTCTTCTTAAGCCTTTAATGGTTTCCCTTAAAGTCTTCAAACTTAATGGCTTCCTTCTAGAGTCTTCTCAAGCCTTTAATGGTTTCCCTCAAAGTCTTCAAGCATTTAATGTTTTATCTTCCTTTTTCTCATGTAAATAAATTAAGATTTATTTAAATAAAATCCAAAATTCACATTCACATTTAAATAAATTAATATTTATTTGAATATGTACCCAAATGCAAATTACACCATTTAATTGAAATAAATGATTTTATTTTAATTGAAAATCCCAAAATTCATCCCACTTGCCTTCTCCTACAAAATCCACTTGCATGCCTAAATCCCTTCTAGATTCTTCTAACTCCTTCTAATTAGCCTAATCCTATCCTAATCATTGTCACATTCTTAAATAAAAGGAAGTCACTTCTCAGAAACCTCCAAAGTCTTCAATAACCATTAAAGGCTTTATGTCTTCAAATAGTTAACCTCTAAAGTCTTCCAAACCATTAAAGGCTCTTACATAACCATTTATGGTTAACTCACCTTTTACCTTTGGTTAGAGACTTTCCTCTAACTTAACCATCCTTTTGACTCATGGGTCTCTTCAAAGCATTTATTTCTTTGACTAAGGTAGCCATTTAACCCTTGCACATTCATTTATCCCTTGGATAAAAGGAATATCCATTAACCTAACCCTAACCCAACCCCCTAGGGTAACCATCATGTCCCCTCAAGCATTCAATGTTCCTTATCTCTCCTCTCAAGCCTCCTCATGGTGACACTTGTAAACATGGGATTGGGTTGAAAGTCTCACATGGATTTAATATCTTTCAATCCTAACCCTTGTTAAGATTGCTCAATCTTAACCCTTCATTTTCCTATTTCTTCTATAAATAGAACCCTTCTCCTCAAGCAAAGAAGGAAGCATTAGAGTATTGTTGTTATACTGGTATTAGCATAGAGTTTTTTCATAGCATCACTATCTACACTTGTATAGCATTTGTTTATCACATCCAACCATCTTGAATCTCCATATATGGCTAGTGCTAAAAGCTTAGAGCTACACTCATTCGGGACTTGGAGAGGGGAGAAACAAGTGAGAAGCATCAAAAGGAGTCATGGAAGCATCTTAGGGAGGCTCTTCTCCTTTCTTTTGTTTTGTTAAACTTTTTTCATGCTTTTTTGAAATCTCTTTTGATATGTTTGGAATGGTTTTTAGTTCTTTGTTTTGGTTTTACGGTTGAAACTAACTTATTAACATTGAACTTTGTTGTAGCCTTGTCCCCATTTCCATGACATCAGTAAATGTGAATGTAAATGACAATGATTCAAACCAAATATGCTAAATGATCTAAAGCATGAATGTAAATATGCAAATTGATGTAAAGAAGCTCATACAAAGACATGAAAATAACATGAAATCATACCCATCCACAAGGGAGAGATATTGCCACTAGAACTCCTATTACTCTTCAATGTCTTCAAGGCTCCTAATTGATGATGAATTATTGACAAATTCTTGATGAATGTTGTTGAATGTTGTTGAAGACTTCACATAGGCTTCTCTTTCACTACATAGAAGGCTCCTTATGCTCCAAAAACCTGCTCTTAGATTCTTAGGAAGACCCCCTTCAAATGAAGAAAGAAAGCTCTTATGTATGAAACCCTAGATCTTAATTTCAATTTAATTCCACCTTTAGGGCGACCTAGGAATTGAATTTCCTGCAAATCTTTTGTGGTTAAGCATTATAATATCATAGAATTGTGCTCAAATTTCGGGAAAAAAGTTGAGGACCATGTACACTTCCGCCATGGTCCGACCAACTTTTCACCAAATTTTCAGGGCCATTAGATATGATGATATTAGAGAAAATCCCAAAGTTACAACTGATTTTGAGGTGTTTTGATATGCAAAATCGAGCCTTAAAGGTCAAAATAGGACATAATTAGGGTTTATGATTAAATGATTTATTGGAGGAATAAAATAAAAAGGAGCACACTTAGGGTAAAGGGCCCAATTTTACGACGTGGGGAGTGATGAAATATGACTTTAGATTTAATTAAATTAATTAATTAAATGCTTAAAGGGAAATAATAATGCAAGATGCAAACACACTAAGGTGGGTGCTAACCAAAATGTGAAATTGTACCACCCAAGCAAGGGTGTACATTTTACGATACTACAACAATATATTATATTTATAAAATATAATAATATATAATGTTATAATAATATGATATACTAATGTAGTATATGTAGTAATAATAACATTATAATATTAATATATAATAAAATTTTTATATAATACATTATTTGCAAGTAAAAGTGGTTGCACTTTTGACTCATATAAATTTAATGGTAAAAATATTAAGGTTTTCACAAACCAAAAAGGAAAAGGGCTGAGAATTTATTGGATTTACTAGATTTCATTGGACTGCCCTCTTTTAAGTTGAATTGTAAAAATATTGAAATTAAGGTAAATATGTTGGATTTGATGTAAAAATGCATGAACAGTAAGCTACAGTCATTGGAAGAGCCACGAACCTGGATCTGAGAAATGTAAATGTATTCAAATCTTTTCCTAAAAGAAGAGCCTCTTTTGTTAGGACCGGTATGGTGGTCGCTCTAGTCCTCTGCACTTTTTGCACTCCAATGGGGAATTGATTCGTCACTGTGAATAAAGACACTTCTGGAAATCACAACTTTGTACCTGCTCCTGCACATAGTAGAGAAGAGAAACAGGTTGGGAATAGGGGTTTGCCTTAGGTCAAATCCCATTTTTGGAATTAACCATGAAATAGAAATGAAATATGATTGAATTGCAGTAATGGAAATGTTCTCCTTTCGAGGGAGATGTTGAATAATGACTGAAACACAAATGTTATACCTCCTTGTGAAGTTTTGTTTGTCTCCACATAGAATAAGGGTTTCATGAAGTCTTCAATAACATCGAACATGAATGTCAACTCTAATGCTTGAGTCTTGACTTTATCTCTACTCTAGTGCTTGAAAGAAGACAAATTAATTGCTCACTTCAAATTTAATGCTTTAATTGATGTGTATGTATGACCAATTGTGTTGAATGTATATCAAAATGAGAGGGGTAGACCTCCTTTTATACTTGCTTGTCGAAAAATAATTTAATTTTCTGACATGATCTAACATAGAGCCAGAATTCCTACTCAAATATCATGACAATTAAGGGGCCCAAAATTAGGTCTTAATTGGGAGGACCAAGGCACTAGGCACTCTAATTTTGAGAGGACCAAAGCGTCATTCCCTAGTCTTGCCCAATCAGACAAAAAATTAAGGGTAGGATGAAATGTGAGGTGAAAATGGTGGCAAATTTGCAAAGTATGAGAAAAATCAAGTCCCTACTATAGAGGAAGCCAAGGATATGAAAATCTTTTCAACGGATGAGTTATTTGGCTCTTTAACTGCCTATGAGATGAGGACAACTGGTGAAGGAACTTGAAAGAAAGAGACTACATTCAACTCCATCAAAAGGGGCAAGAAAGAAATTGCTCATTGTAAATCCGATGAAGACTCAGATATAGAGGTCGCAAACTTTGTGAGGAATCTTAAAAGAGGATATGGTATAAATGAAAACTGCCTCTCAAATGTTTTAACTGTGGTAAAATAGGATACTTTGTTGCAAAATGTCCCTATGGTGAAATCGGTAGAGATGAGAAAAAGAGTTCTGACAGATCTCTCGGTAAGGATAGAAAGAAGAAGGCCTGCCAGCAAGAAAGAATAAGCTACCAGAAGCAGAATAGTCTATATACCTTTGAAGATGATGCCACAGATGAAGAAAGTGCATTAAAAGAGGACTGCCATGAGGGTGAAAGAGAAGTTAATCTCTTTATGGCACTGGATGAACCGGTTGATGAAGATGAGTAAGATGAAACATTGAAGCTGAAGCGGACTTGGAAGGTGAGCTCATAAGTGCACTTGAAGAGTTTAAGAAAACCAAAAGAGAACTAAAAAAGGTTAAGCATACTGCTACAGAGGAACAAGAACAACTGGAGGAATCTCTAGAGAAATCTTTGGAGGAATCCAAGAAAGTAATTTCTAATCTACAACTCCAATTGGAAGAAGCTAAGAGGATATGTGAAGTTACATCCTCCGATTTGATAGAGAAGGAAAAGGAGCAACAAAATCTAGAAGAAGAAATTGTAAGGCTTAGAAAGGAGCTAGAAAAGAGCAAGGATGAATTGAAGATGAGGAGCAAGTATGAGGGTAGCATTGAAGCTTTAGACAAGATGTTGAGAAAATAGAAGCATTCAGAAGACACCGATGGTTTAGGATTCGAAGAAGGACAATGTTCAAATAGACAAGACACATTTGGTAAGGACATACAATTCGCTTCCTCAAGTGAAAGTAAAGAGAAGCAAATCTTTACATTCAACAAAGATACCGGTAAGAAGACCTATGCTGAGGCTACAAGAAATCAACCTCTGAACTGGTATGCTCAAAACTAGAAGGCTCACACATCGTATCAGTATGTAAATCATAAAGGCAAGCCCAAGGTGGATAGTGAAGGATTCACTAGAATCAACAACATGAGAGGAAGACATCTGATGAGACAAAGGTTTTCCATTCCAAAGCAACAAGACTGGTATGTACCAAATTTCCATGGTTATTGCTACCGGTGTAATAAGTTTGGACATAGAGTTGTTGACTATAGACTGGTGAATAAACCCCCTGCTAGTTTTGAAAGTAGGAATTCTTTTACTGCACTCCAGGATATGGATGTTTATTGTTATCAATGTAATGGATCTGGTCATAGGAGTTTTGAATGTAGGAGAAGTCAACCGATGTCCTACAATAGTTTTAAAGGTTAATATTTTAATGTCAATGTAAAATGTTATTATTGTCAATAGTTTGGGCATATTGCTAAACATTGCAAACTCAGAACAACTTGACAAAAGAAGTCAATACTAGATCAGGAACCGGTAACAAAACCAGAGCATGAAATTGCAGCAGACAAGAAGAAAGAAGCCAACCCGATTTGGGTTGAGAAGGACAAGAATAATGTAGAATCAAGTTTGGTTGTGCAGACTACCCTACATGCAGAGAGAAGAAACTTGTGGGTTTTAGACAGTGGATGTTCCAATCACATGACTAGAGAAAAAAATAAATTTATTAAGCTTGAAGATTGGAATGGAGGTTTAGTAAGATTTGGAGACAACTCTTCCATCAAGATAAAAGGAAAAGGTACTCTGAATATAGATGTAAAATTGAAGGCACATGATGTGTATTGTGTGGAAGGTCTAAAGCATAACTTAGTGTGAGTCAAATGTGTGATAAAGGATACAAATTCACTTTTGACTATACCGGTTGCCAGATAAGAAAACAGATTACCAATCAGATTGTATCAAAAGGAAAAAGAACATATGGAAATGTGTACAATCTGAATTAATGCTTTGAGTCCCAATGCATGATGGGACAAGTGGATGAGAGATGGTTGTGTCATGAGAGATTAGGCCATATAAATTTTGATAATCTGGTTACAGTAAGCAAAAAGGGCTCTGTGAGAAATATATCACCAATCATCAAACGGGTAAGCACATTTTGTGATGAATGTGTAAGAGGAAAGCAGACTAAGGTGAGCTTCAAGACTAAGGAACATAATAATTGAAGGGCACTTGAACTGGTGCATACTGATCTATGTGGACCAACCAAAACAAGAGCTCTATCTGGTGAAAGATACTTCATGCTCCTCATTGATGATTTTTTAAGAATGGATGGGTCACTTTCCTACAAGACAATTCTCAAGCCTTTGAAAGATTCAAGATTTTTTAGAAGATGGTTGAGAGAGAAAGTGGATGCAAGCTTAAATGTCTAAAATCAGACCAGGGTGGAGAGTTCACATCAAATAAGTTTGAAGATTACTGTGAGAGACATGGAATAAGAAGACAATATTCAACTCCAAGATCACCACAACAAAATGGTGTTGTAGAAAGGAAAAACAAGACAATCAAGGAGATGGCAAGAACCATGCTAAATAAGGGAAACACACTGGATATATATTGGAAGGAAGCAATTCACACTGATGTATATACTTTGAACTGGGTCCAACTGAGAACAAACAAAAAAATGACACCTTATGAAATGTGGTATGACCGGAAGCCATCAATTAAATACTTCAAAGTGTTTGGAAGTAAATGCTTCATCAAGAGAGATGTGAATGGCTTAGGTAGATTTGATTCCAGGAGTGATGAAGGTATCTTCTTGGGTTACTCAACTCATAGCAAAGCCTACAAATGGTACAACAAAAGACCAAGAAGAGTTAATGAGAGTGTGCATGTAATATTTTATGAAGATATGCATAAAGGAAGACAAACACAAGTAAATCGGTATGATGACACCGGTGATGAAGATGAAGTTCACACTAACAGTGAATTGGAAGAAGCATCAAACAAGTCACCCAACTGGTATGTGTAGAAAAATCACTTGGAAGATTTGATCTTAGGTAATAAGAATGATGGTATGCAGACTAGAAGAAGACTTGCCCGGAATGATGAACAAGTCAATTTTTGCCTCATGACTGAAATGGAACCAAAAATTTTTAATGAGGAAAGCAAAAGTTAGAAATGGATGGATGCAATGGAAGAGGAATTGCAACAAATTGAGAAGAATAAGACTTGGGAATTAGTTCCTAGACTGGTAGACAAGAATGTTATTGGCACAAAATGGGTCTACTGGAACAAGATGAATGAAGAATGCAAAATTGTTAGGCATAAGGCTAAGTTAGTATGCAAAGGGTATTCTCAAGTAGAAGGGATAGATTTTGAAGAAACATTTGCACTAGTTGCTAGACTTGAGGCCACTAGAATGTTTCTAGCCTTTTCAGCTTACAAAGGATACAAGGTATATCAAATGCATGTAAAGTGTGCCTTTTTAAAAGGTAACTTGGAAGAATAAGTATGCATGGAACAACTAGAAGGTTTCCTCCAACATGATGATGAAACCTTTGTGTGCCAGTTGAAGAAAGCATTATATGGTTTGAAGCAGGATCCAAGAGCATGGTACTCAAGGTTAGATAAGTATCTAAAGGAGCAAAATTTTAGAAAAGGGAGTGTAGACAGTAATCTATACATTAAAGAAAATGGAAATCACATGATTATTGTGGTTGTATATGTGGATGAAATCATTTTTGGAGGCAACAAGGATACCCTGTGTAAAGAGTTTGTTGATCATATGCAGTCAGAATTTGAGATGTCAATGCTTGGAGAGCTGTCATACTTTCTTGGCTTGTAGATTTCATAGCAAGATAAAGGGATATTTATCTCTCAAATCAAGTATGCTAAAGATATATTGAAGAAGTGTCAGATGTAAGACAACAAACCGGTAAGTACCCCCATGGTGACTAGTTGCAATTTGAGCATGGTTGATGAGTCACCGGTAGTGGATCAAACATTATATAGATCCATGATTGGTAGTTTGTTATATCTTACTACTTATAGACCTGATATAATGTAGGCAGTATGCATGGTGGCTATATTTCAAGCTGCACCCAAATAGCCACATGTGAATGCAGTTAGGAGGATATTCAGGTATCTACAATGGACACTTGATTATGGACAATGGTATCCCAAGCAAGGATATTTTACCTTACAAACCTACACTAATGTTTATTGGGTAGGTTGCATTGATGACCGGAAGAACACAAGTGGTGGTGCATTCTTCCTAGGTAACCGGTTGGTCTCATGGCACAACAAGAAGCAGGATTCAATTTTCCTATCTACTGCTAAGGAAGAATATATTGTTGTTGCTACATGCTGCTCTCAGGTGTTATGGATGAAGAAAACCCTCAAGGATATTCAGGTAGAAACATCTGACCCTGTTTCTATTTGCTGTGATAATTCAAGTGCAATCAACATATCAAAGAATCCGGTTATGCACTCAAGGACCAAGCACATTGCCATCAAATATCATTTTATCAGGGAGAGGGTGGTAGAGTAGGATGTTAAGGTAGAATATGTTCCTACAGGTGAAAAAGTGGTTGATATCTTCACAAAACCTCTACCGGTAAGCACATTAGAGTATCTGAGACACAAGTTAGGAGTTGTGTCACCAGCTTCATGCACTTAAGTCGGTATGGAGATCTATGGTTCAGGGGGAGTTCACTGCCATATCTTTTGTTTCTTGGACCAGTTGATGAACAAAGGGGAATATTTGATCAAGGGGGAGATTGTACTAGTCGAATATTGTAGTCTTATGATCTGCTATACCGAAAAAAGGCAAAAAGTAAGAGGATACCAGATGGTGGAGAAGGAACCGGTATGATAGTGGATGATGGATACTATTAGTGCCCTTTGTCATTATTTTCAAAGGGGGAGAATGAATCGGTTGAAGAAATGCAGAGTGTGTTGGCATCAATGCCAAAGGGGGATGTTGTTGGCATTTTCTTGTGATTGATGTCAACCAGTATGTATTCACCAGTATGGATGGCTACTAGTATGCAAGGTGTATGCAAGATGCAAGTAGAAGATGTTACCATTATGGATGTTCACTGGTGAGTAAACATAAGAAAGGATAGAGATAACTAAAGGAAAGACTATCCATGTCAATCGGTATAGCATGATCAACATGTGTGTATTGTCAATCGGTATGCAGGAAGGTGTAGTATCAACTGGTAAACAGGGCCACCGGTGAGCATGTATGAACAAGCAAAAGACAAACTAATAGAGTGAATGATTTTCGGATCACATTGAGTGTGAACATAGAACCAGGAGCAATCCAAGTTAGCTTGAAGTAATCGACAGAACAATGAAGAGATCATACAAGGGTTGACCAGTCATTGCATGATTGGTAGGGAAAGAAGACCGATAGCTAAGGCAAAAATCGGTAGTGTGTTTAGTTGGTGACTAAGTCTAAATCGACACAATGGACTGAGTTGAGTTGGATGTCAACTAAGATGCCACGTAGTGTCCAAGTGGAAAGTAAACAGTGCATCATCGAAGTAGTCGGTAATTGGTAAGACATTTAATGCAGTCTACAGAAATCATGGGATGATGACCAAGGTTTGCGGCTCAAAGCAGAACGACATAATAAGATTAAGATTAGGATCGGTGCAGGACGCCGAGTAGCAGATCAGATTTGGTGAAGAAAATCATCCAGAGCATTTATGGTGATTGATAAAAAGAAGAGTTGTGTTTGCCAAATATAGTAAGCGTGTTCTGGAAGGAATGGAAATGGCGGTGAAGATTGATTTGTTGCAGGTTGTCAAGTGTGGAGAGGAGATCCGATGTGATCTGATACGGTTCATGGTAGGTAAAAGAAATCCTAATCGTAGATAGTTTGAACCTTATTCTGGCGGGAAAGCTTATGTATAAATATGCAGATTGAAGAGATGATATGTGACGCTAGTTTCTAGAGAGGAGTGCGCTTGAGCGAATAGAGTACAGATCAAACTGAGAAGAGTATTGCAACCAAGTATTTGATAGAGAACTAGTAGAAAAGGTGTAACCAGTAAGAGGAATTTAGAAAAGGTTTAACCAGTAGATAATAGAGCTGAGGTGAACCGATAGCAAGGCATTCGAGAGTGATAGAGTGCAGGGTGAGTATCAGAGGAAGTCAGCAAAGGCAAAGATTGACCGGTAAGGAATCAAAGAGAGTAAATTGATAACCGGTAGTGAAAGAACCGGTGAAACAGAGAAGAGTTGTAACAGACAGAGAGAAGTTGAATAGGTGTTACAAAACTCATTTGTAACATGGTGCTTTCATTGTACTAAGTTTGCATTTCATTGTATATCATTGAGTAGGTGCTCGACGTACGGGTTGGTGCCCATAAAATTAGGGGTTGGTGCCCTAAATATTTGTCATACTGTGTTTTATTGTGGGGTTGGATTGGAGCAGTAGTCTCCAACAACATTTCTCACCGAGGTTATTCCCACATTGGGTTTTCCTTGTATATCCGGTGTTGTGAGATGCATTCCTTGTGTGTGTTTGATTACTAGTGTTTTCATTACTTTATAGGTTGCACACACATAGTAGGAAATTGTTTGAAATCACCGATTCACCCCCCCTCTCAGTGACATATTGTGTTCTACAAAACTATTTACAAATTAAAAAATTATAATATTATATAATATAATAATAATATTGTTGTTGTAATGCTAATATATATAATATAATTTTTTACATAAATATTTTTAATGTATAAATATTAAGCTAAGAATTAAATTAAATGCTAAAATATAATATAACAATATAATTTATGACAAAAATGTCATTAGAAATTTTTTGTATAGTGTGATTGTGCAATTGATAAGAGATGTTTATGATAATATAATTTTTTTTTTAAGTAATAAAAATTAAACCATTTGCCAATCAATTTTTTTTTGTAATATTATGTAATATAACAATAATAATATTGTTGTTGTTGTAAAACTAATATATACTATATATTTTTTTACATAAATATTAAGCTAAGAATAAAAACAATGCTAAAATATAATATAGCAACATATTATATTATTATATTAATAAAATATAATAATATATAATGTTATAATAATATGATATACTAATATAATATATGTAGTAATAATAACATTATAATATTAATATATAATATAATTTTTATATAATACATTAGTTGCAAGTAAAAGTGGTTGCACTTTTAACTCATATAAATTTAATGGTGAAAATATTAAGGTTTCCACAATTAGATGTATGAAAACTGCTAATATTTAGACTTAGGGACCATTACATTAAAAGAGGGAGGTAAATCTAATGGATCTAGCCACAAACCAACAAGGAAAAGGGCTGAGAATTTATTGGATTTACTAGATTTGATTGGACTTCCCTCTTTTAAGTTGGATTGTAAAAATATTGAAATTAGGGTAAATATGTTGGATTTGATGTAAAAATGCATGAACAGTAAGCTACAGTCGTTGGATTGAGCCACGAACCTAGATTTGAGAAATGTAAATGTATTCAAATATTTTCCTAGAAGAAGAGCCTAATTTGTCAGGACCAGTATGGTGGTCGCTCTGGTCCTCCGCACTTTTTGCACTCCAATTGGAAATTAATTTGTCACTGTGAATAAAGACACTTCTGAAAATCACAACTTTGTATTTGCTCCTACACATAGTAGAGAAGGGAAATAGGTTGGGAATAGGGGTTTGCCTTAGGTCAAACCCCAGTTTTGGAATTAACCATGAAATAGAAATGAAATATGATTGAATTGCAGTAATGGAAATGTTCTCCTTTCAAGGGAGATGTTGAATAAGGAATGAAACACAAATGTTATACCTCCTTGTGAAGTTTTATTTGTCTCCACATAGAATGAGGGTTTCATGAAGTCTTCAATAACATAGAACATGAATGTCAACTCTAATGCCTGAGTCTTGACTATATCTCTACTCTAGTGCTTGAAACAAGATAGATTAATTGCTCACTTGAACTTTAATGTTTTAATTGATGTGTATGTATGCCCAATTGTGTTGAATGTATATCAAAATGAGAGGGGTAGACCTATCATACTTGCCTGTCGAAAAATAATTTAATTTTCTGATATGAGCCGACACAGAGCCATAATTCCCACTCAAATCTCATGACCATTAAGGGGCCCAAAATTGGGTCTTAATTGGGAGGACCAAGGCACTAGGCACTCTGGTTCTGAGAGGACCAAGGCGCCTTTCCCTAGTCTTGCCCAATCAGACCAAAAATTGAGGGTAGGATGAAATGCGAGGTGAAAATGGTGGCAAATTTGCAAAGTATGAGCAGAATCAGGCCTTTCTATAGAGGAAGCCAAGGATCTGAAAAGCTTTTGAATGGATGAATTATTTGGCTCTCTAACTGCCTATGAGACGAGGACAATCAATGAAGGAACTTCAAAGAAAGAGGCTGCATTCAACTCCATCAAAACGGGCAAGAAAGAAATTTCTCATGGTGAATCCGGTGAAGACTCAGATATAGAAGTGGCAAACTTTACGAGGAAGATTAAAAGAGCAAGGATAACTTTAAGAAACTACCCCCCAAGCAAAAGTGTAAAGTCCTGGCGAATCAGACATTATTTTTGGGGAAATTTTTTCATATTGATGGTGAATTTTTTTTTCAAAATAGGAAAAAAATTATTTTGTATTGGTGATTTTTTTCTAGGGTACGAAAATTGCATAAAATTTTGGCTAATAATACCTTGTTCTGTGGGTAAAATATATATTGTAGGAGGCGAATATTTTTCATTTAAAGGAACAAATATATAATTGTATGGGCGAAAATTTTTACTCGGAAGGAAAAATTATTTCTGTATTGGCGATTTGTATCGACCGCTTGAAAATTATTTAATTTGTTTGGCTAATATTTTGTTATTTATGGAAAAATACATATTTTATTTGGGATTTCATGAATTCATTGCCATTAATAGACAAGGCATATCACATCACATCAGTACATCATATTGAGTCTGGACTCTGCACGATGTATCAATAAGCGCAGCCTATTTGATATGTGAAGGGTGAAACATACCTAAAATCCATCAATGATTTTAAACCGTTTGATGATCGTAGATCAATGGCTAAAGTTTTATTTCGGCCCAAATTTCTGAAGATAACGTAGTTCACTAGAAAGTGCCCAGAATGGAATTGGATTCAATAGACACGTATCAAATGTCACGGTTGATAATGTTGGTCATTTAATATATTTCTATTCACTAGCTACAATCAACTCTATCCCCATGACTTCCAATATGGTACTTGGTACTGGTTTATAGTTGTTTCCAATTTCGCACACTAGTGCATTTATGAGAAATATTTGCAGAGATATACGAAAGATTTAAAAAAAATTAAAGGAATTAATACAGTTAGAGAAGGAATTATTACAATCAAGAGCTTTATCTATTTATAGATGATCTCTACTTCTTTCATCTTCAATTAGCCTTTGGTAGATAAATCATCGGAGCTCATGGCATTTAAATTCTACCTCTGGTTTAGGTCTATAGGCTCAGGCTGTATAATTTGGTATTATGATTTCTCAAGATGGATACTCCTATCCACTTGAGAAGCATTTCTGCAGAGGACCAGAGGGCCTTTTTGGGCTCCATTAGAGACCTAACCCTCCAATCAGTCTGTAAGGAGGTTGGGATGTTCACTAATGAGGTTGTGAGGATGGTGTTGGGTAGAGAGTTTTTGCGTAATGAAAATAGATACCATGTTAACACGAACATTACATCCCAGTTCTTGACGTCTCTTATGGACATTAGAGGAGACAAGGTGGATATGTTGATGTTGTTAAGGAAGGTGTTTAAAGAAGACTTCCTTGGAGACGACGTTACTGTTTTCGTCTTTGTAGAAGTAGGGGTAGGGATCCCTTGGGCGAATGAATTAACCAATATTCTCCTCCTTGACCAAACAGTGCCAGTGGCCAAGCAAATGTTTCTTTTGAACCTGAATGCGGAGTAGTTGACGCGTCATAGGAAATGGGTGCGGATTGGTAGGGACTTTCTCCAGAAATGGTTCCTCTTGGATGACTTTCCAAACTATGGTTGGCTTGACGAATTCTCACAACTTATAATGTCTGAATAATTCTACATGGAGGGAGGGTGAGATTCTTAGGGTAAACCATGAATGTGTCCACTACCTGTGCCCTAGCCCTGACCCCCTAGTAGTTTTGTATTTTTGGCTATTTCCTCATAACCTCATAGGTTCACTCATTTTGGCTTTAAAGTTTTTGAGGGACTCCGACATGTAAAAATTGTAAATTTATGAAACATATATATTAATGATAATTTTTTAAATTCCAGTTTATTTCAGTTTGCCTCTTATGGAAATAAAAATGCTTTCTATTTCATTTTATTATTTTTTGTTGTCATCATGCCATGGTAGGATACTTAGCATAATCATTATGTTTTGAAATAGCTTAAATAGTTATTAATTTGTGTGGATATAAGATTTAATTTTCACCATAAAAAAATAATAGGTCTGTTCTAATTTCTTCTCTAAATTTAAAAAATAAACTTAGTGTCACTTCTGAGATCTTTTCTAAAAGATACTTGAAGTGCTTGACAAAGAAGTATTTGAAAAAACATAATGTCAGGGATTGGCTGCAAGTGATAGCATCCAATAAGGATCGCAATGTCTATGAGCTATATTTTGTTTTTGTCTATGAGCTACGTTATTTCAATATTTTGTTAAACAATGGAAATAAATTTAATACTGTGATCTTTTTTATGTAATGTTTCTTCCTCTATATTTAATATATATAAAAAAATCCAGTTCGTTCCATTAATTATTTGTACATTGATTATCATTGATTATAATTTTATAAATATAAAAAAAAGATGTTTATCTCGCGAAAAACAAGTGAATTAAAAGTCCAACTTACTTGTTGTAATTTTTTTAGCATAATTTTAATATAAAAAAAGTCCAACTAACTAGATACATGTACATTGAACACCAACACGAAATAAAGGCTATGGCCAATGGGATGATGAAGTATTGGGTGAAGTGGCATTTGGGTGGTAGAAATCCTATGTATAATGGGACCCACATGAGCTGACAACGGATATGTAGTGATATTGCCTTATGGACCTATGGTATGCACATCATTGTCATGAAAGTGAATGGTTAATATTTAGCCTTTATGTGGCTTTAATGTCGGCTTGTGCATATGAATTATACAGTTGAACTGTTGAACTAGTGCTTGCGGAGGAATGATGGCAAAGTTTGTGATTAATGTCAATGGCCACCGCCATTGGATGTTAGAAATTAGAATTGAGTGAGAGGTGTTTAAATTTTGGGTGGATTGGAAGTATCAGTATCATACTGTCTGCAATTGTAGCATTTGCCATTGTCTTGGGTTTCTTAAACAACATGGAAGCCAATTTCTCCTTTCATACTGATAAGAAATTAGTCCCATTTCTCGGACGATTTATGGATAAGAGGCTGAAAGGTTTGTTCTTGTTTAAGGATGAGCAGTTGTACGAGAGTGTGAAAATGTTGTTGGGAGAGGAAATTGTCCATGTAGGTCATCGCTACAGGACAAACATGGAGGCATATTCATTGATTGTCACTTGGGGTTTCCAATTTGAGGACAAGGTGGACAAGGTAAAAAATGCTCTGAGAGTTGTAATTGATGGGCACTACTTGTTAAATCTAGATAGTGTGTGTGCTCTTGTGGTCCCAATGGTGGGCATTGTTCCTGAGGCAAGGGTGGCTGGTTTGGTGGCACCGCTACCACTCATTCGATGGGTTGATGATGATTTGAAGGAAAGATGCAGAGCTCTTTCTTGGCGTAGGTGGAAGGCCTTCAAAATGTTTGCAAGGTTGGTGCAGTGTGATGAGGTTTTAATGGTCCTTCATGAAGTGGCATGTGCAGAGGTGGGTCGAGAGTTGAGACCGAGACTACCCAAGCAATGAAGCGATTCTCAGAATTCTATGATGACTCGGAGTACAGGTCGTTTATGAGTTAATCTGTTTGTATCTTTTTGTTCCATGTCCATTTTTTCCCCAGAACCAACTTTGTATATATGGGAGGGGTATCTGCTACAAATTTTGGTATGCCAAAATTGGAATTTCAGGGTTTTTGCATGTAGTAGGGTTTTATTTTTTGTTGGGAATGGTGGTTTTGGCCCTTGGCAGTGTTTTTTGCGGTGGCAGAACTCTGGTGGTTTTACTATACCACCTATACTTGCATATTTGTAATATTTTATTTTCAAGTAATACAATACAAAAATTATCGACAAAAAAATGAAATATCATGCAAGTTTTGAAATTGCATATTTAAATTGTATATTTAATTCATTATAAAGTTATATGTTGTCATCTATTGGATGAGCACAGATCAACGACGTGAGGTGTATTTCAGGCCGAATGTGAGAATGATAAACATTTTTTACAAACTTCTAACTGAAGACTTCTATAAACAATACATTTTTTATAAACTTCTAACGGAAGACTTCCATAAACGATAAACATTTAATTAAGTATAGTTAAATTTTAAATTTGCAATTGTATACTTAATTAAATTTAATAAGCTCTATTTTAGGCAGAAGTTGAAAAGGATTAAAAAGTCTTCAAAACCATTCTCAAAAGTGACTCGTGTCTGTTGAAGTGGCCAAAAAATGGCAAAAGTCCTGGGACCCATGACAACTGACAACAGATACCATCGTCTATTGGATGAGCACATATCAATAACTTAGGGTGGATTTTGACCTGAATGTGGGAAGTAAACACATTTGTGAGAACTTCATCTACAATTGAACATTTTACATTTAATTAACTATAATTAAGTCTATAAAGCTCTATTTTGGGTGAAAGTTGAAAAAGATTAAAAAGACTTCAAAAATAGTCCAAAAAAGTGACTCGTGTCTGTTGACGTGGCCGAAAAATGGCAAAAGTCCTAGGACCCATGACAACTGACAACAGATACCATCGTCCATTGGATGAGCACAAATCAACGACTTAGGGTGGATTTCGGCCCGAATGTGGAAAGTAAACACATATGTGAGAACTTCACCTGGAATTGAACGTTTTACCTTTAATTAACTATAATTAAGTCTATAAAGCTCTATTTCGGGCGGAAGTTGAAAAGGATTAAAAAGACTTCAAAAACAGTCCGGAAAAGTGACTCGAGTCTGGTGACGTGCCTGGAAAATGACAAAAGTCATGGGACCCACGACAACTGACAACAGATACCATCATTCATTGGATGAGCACAGATCAACGACTTAGGGTGGATTTCAACCCGAATGTGGGAAGTAAACACATTTTTGAGAACTTAACCCAAAATTGAACGTTTTACATTTAATTATCTATAATTAAGCTCTATTTCGAGCGGAAGTTAAAAAGGATTAAAAAGACTTGAAAAACAATTTGAAAAAGTGACTTGTCACTCGAGTCTAGTGACGTGTCCACTGTCCACAGAATTTAGACTGAAGCAATGAATGTTTTGTCCTTCGGCGGTGAATAAATATTAATAATAATTTATAAAATTACAACAGGATTCTAGAAATTTTGCCCTTTAGGTATTACTTTTGTACTTTTCAGTGTTTTCAAAATAAGTGTCATAATCATATTTCATTTCATGGACAAACCAGTAAATCCAGGGAGATTCAGAAACAACTACTAGATTGAGGAATGCAAGTTGCAACAGAGTTTGTCTGCGCCAATCTAGTGAAATAGAAATATTGGGTAAAATCTAGAACACCTACATCCCCAATTTTTTACTTTTTTTAATCTTGTGGTTCAATTTGATGGTTATCATTTTCAGGTTTGTATCTAGCATTATTTTGAATTATTAACAATAACAATGATGGGGAAACTGGGAAGCAATAGCTCAACAGGAAGCCAAGTGAAAAAAATAGACCTAACCAAACTGGTTAAAATATTAGGTATCACTGATGAATACCATGATATTTATGACCCTGCTATCCATAGTGAAAAGCATATCATAGATATTAGATATGCATTGTCTAATAAGGTGACAGATCCAAGCAGGACAAAATTTACTATTTTCAACACAATGTTAAAACAAAGAAAAAATAAAATCGCATCGTTGGATGCTGGAATGGGAAGCATGGTGTTACCTAAAGTATTCCCTTGCCCTGAATTTGTCATGGTCTACGCCAAAAATTATGATGAAGATAAAAAAGCAATTGTCAATAAAAATACAAAAGAGGAAATTCTATCCATAAACATGGGAGAATTTGCTTGTTTGTTAAACCTAGGGTTTGAAGCACAAAACTCAAACATACACATTGACCTAGGAAAGCTGGTAGAGAAATATGAGAGTCTCGATCCAAGTCATAGAGATTCATTTATCAGAAGTCTAATAATGTGTGATACTCTGTTGGATCAAAATCATAAGCCTCCTTATGATTATAACATTTTTGTTCCATGAGTTCAGGATACTATTTCCTTGCTGACATTTTGCCTCGGATTGGAAAATAATAGGGAAGAGGGTGCTAGCCTTCTTGAAATGATTTTTAATATCCATTGTGTATTTCAACTAGTAAGATATAATTTTGTTGAGTATGTTGTTCAATCCATGCAAAAACAATTACTAATGATCAAAAAAGGTTCTTGTAAGACATTTAGGTTCTCATCCTACCTGTGCTATCTTCTTCTATCTAAGTATCGTGCAATATTCAAGACCAATAATCTTCACATTGTGAACTATAAGATTGATGAGAAGACTCGGGACATAATAGAGAGTTCAATATATGAATGGACACCAAAGGTAAGGATGCATGATAACAGAAAGAACTAAAACCATTTTGTAGACTTCTTTTTGGCACTAATGTATAATGAAATTACAAGCATTCCAATGCCTATATTGCTTGTGTCTTTTAGAGATTGCATTCAACTCGGAAGTCAAATACAATTGGCTGACTAGTTCTTCATGGAAGAATACACCGTGTTATGGTTTTACAAATCAACAATAAAACCCTAAAGACTTCCAATACATGTGATAGAGAGGGTATCTGCATTGGAATATGTACGACAGTTGGAGAGCATAGATAAGCACTTTCACAGTCAGCAAAAGAAGAGCATATTTCCTTCCTTGCCTTTCTCATGTGGAGGGTTCACATTTGAGAGAAAAGAATTCAATGTGGCACATGATTTTTGACAGTTTTTAGCTTTGGTGATGAGGGTCTCTGGCAGTATGATCCAATTGGTGTAGTTCAAGCAAGGCTTAAGAAAAATGGGAACTCTTCAACATTAAGTCAACATGAAAGTAAAACATTGCTAGAAAAGCTTAGAAACATGGACTCCTGGGATGAGGTAAAAAAAGAGATGGAGAAAATTATCACTAACAATAACATTTCAACAGAAGAATCGTCATCACAAATTATGGCATTACACACAGAGGACAACAGAGGAGGGCATCCAAAATAGGAGGTCCTACAATTTCTACCAAAAATCTGTAAGGAAGTTAAGTAGCGGAAACAACTTCCTACGCTAACCTTGAGAGGAGGGTAATGCAAAACTTTTTCAGATCATTACAATAGTTACAGAAAACAGAAATAGATATAATAGCATTCATACCACAACACAGTGATTTACGTGGGGAAAACCCTTTCGGGAGAAAAACCCCACCCTCCAAAAGCAGCTCAATATTTTATTCAGCAATCAAAAACAGATTACAACATACTTGCAGAGCAAGCTCTTCGCAGGAGTACCACTAATCAGAGATTCAGAGGCAACTCAATAGCCATGAGACTCTTACACACAACCTCTATCTCACACACCTCATAAATAGGAGATACAATACAAGAAACCGTCAAACGGTATTACAAAACCATGGGCTAAAACCACCCAATAAGGTGTAGCCGACCTTATCTCCCTTCTAGATGCCCTATAACATGTTAAAGCACACATCAACACATGTCGCTCCCTTTTACAGCTCATTTATGTATCCGATACAAATTATTTTTCCTATTTCAGGAGTACAAACTTCCGGAGGCCATAACTTGAGAACCGGGTGTCCGATTGATGAACCGTTTGAAGCGCCGGAAAGCTCGCGAAGTGCTCTATCACCTCGTAACCAGCTTTGCTGGTTACAGCCACTTTTTAGGGCGTTTCGGAGCCTCTAAAGTCCCCAAAATTAAGTTTAAACATTTTATTGCACCCCTCCAAGATGAAAACTTTAATATCTTCAAAACTAGCTGTGACCTTGCGACGCAACTTTACCGGAATGCTTATCTAACCAACCAGAAGCTTTAGGGAGAGTTTCGCACCATTTCATGCTCAAATGAAAACTTACTATAAATAGTAACCTTGCATAAATGCAAGGTTGAGACACCATTTTTTCCAACAAAATCTGCTAACCCATCTAACAAATCTATTCCCAAAATAATTTTGCAAGAATGTAAAGATAGTTATTGGAGTCAAACCAAAATAAATGATTTTTGGACTATGAGGAAGAATCTCGGTGAACCAAAGACCAGTGCAAAATTTGAGTCCATCAACGAGGATGTAGAGTTTAGGAAATTGTGGAATATGGTGCATCCCACAACAACATATGACAGGGGTGATAATGAAAATGAGTATAAGGTTGATTCCACTCCAACAACTACTATAGTCTCTAAAATATTAGGTGGAGTCAATGAGTCAATGAAAGAAAAATATAGCAAAGGGGCAAACGTTGTGGAAAAAATGGGTTTTGAAGGTGGTGGTCTAGGTCCTAGAGGAGAAGGCATTTGGTATCCACTTGAGGTACAACTTCCATCAGATTCAAAATAAAAAGCTCCTATTAAACCATTCATTGGACTTGATTCATCAGATTCATCACGAAAAGGTACTACTCATTACCCTTAGGGTACACCTACATTTGTTATAGGTTCAAATCCACAACCACCACCACATCAGGGTATTCCTATTGGTGGTGAATCAAGTGCGATTGCCACTGGTGGGGAATTTGGGGATAGTATTCTTGTTAGTGTTCAGTCAAGTGCCACTGCGATTGGTGGGGTTGGCATGGGTACTACTACTGATACTAGTTGTCTTGATGTTGGACAAGTGCAACAACAAAATATCTCTCGCAAGAGGCCACTACTGGTAGATACTCATACTATTCAGAATTCTATATCAAGTGCCACTTCCACTACAAATCTATCATTTGTAGCTTGATAATAGACCCCTCAAAAGACTATAAAAACTACGCATGCAAGTGACAATGGGACAGGATCAAGAATGGTTGTCAGTACTCCTCATAATGAATTAGTTAAAACCACAGACATAGGTGGAACTGGAGCCTCTGCTATTTCACCTTTCAAACATTCAATTGCTTCAACAAGCCCATATTTCCAATTTCATGATTACTATGAAAAATTTGAACACATAACAAATGCAAATAAAGAAAAAAAGAGAGCATTGCATAGGGTTGCTCTGACTGAAGTTTTGGACGAACAACCTGCAAGGAACAAGGTATTTCCAATATATAACCCACACAAAGATATGATGGAGTTCATGGTTGTTATGCCCCCAAATAAAGATAAAAATCCACCACACAGTCAAATAGATCCCTTTGAATTTCAAGTTAGCACCCTCCAAATGGATTTTTCCAAAGTACAAAATGTGGACAAATTAGTGTGTCAAAAAGGACTAACGAAGTGGTCTACACTTACTGCTAAAGGTGGAGAGAGAAAAAAATAAACTGGAGAAATAAATAGAAAGGTTACAGGCAGATCTGGAAAATGAAAAAACCAAAGAGGAAAGCAACAGATAATAAGTGCAATGATTTACAGAAAAGGATAAAAAATTCAGGCTCTGCAGTACAAATTGTAGAGCAGGAAAAGATGGATGCAGAATTAAAGGACCTGAGTGAAAAACTGGTTAAAAGCAGTAAAAAAATTGATGATGAAAGAGCCAGTTTTCAAAAATTATACAAAATTTATGAGTCTCCTGCTGCCGAAATAAGAAAAATACGGGACCTATTGGATCATGAGAAGGAAAAAGCAAAACATTTGGAAGAGGAAGAAAGAAAAAAATGTGCACAAATGAAAGAAGACCTACACAATGCAAATGATAAAATTAAAAATTCAGAGGATAGATTGAAAGAATATAAAAAATACAATGAAGTATATACAACAAAACATTTGGGGGCAAATAATGTAGAGGAGTGACAAGTTGTGTGAATGGTTTGAATTGAATGAAAGTCTAAGATTAATTTTTATGAAAATCAAAGGGCACATTGAGAAGAGCATACATGTTTATTCAAAAGAGGATATGGCAAAACAATTTTTTCAAGTAGTCTACAGTACCAGTGACAACTATTTGGCATCCAAGGGAATTAATGGCCGCATTGATGCCACAGTTAAGACATCATCTATCCTTAAAAAATGCCAAAAACTAAGGGAAACATCAAAAGTTATGTATAAATGTGGCAAAAAGATATTGAAGCTGCAAGTAAAGACAACTAATTTGATTAAAATTAGTTTGCCTAAGATCGTTGACCCATCAAATAAATTCGTTGGAAAATAAACTTACAAAAAAACATGGAGATAAAAATGAAGTCTGATTTAGACTTGCTTCCTAAGAACACAACTCCCCAAAGCTTTCTGGAATTCATCAAACCATTTACAACTCTGAATGCGGTATTGGATGAAATATTGATGTCAAGTCACTCTTCTAAATATGGATTGTTGTCAAAGTTACAGTTGAATTTCCATAGTTTAAATAATATTGACCTTCCATTAGACGAAGAGTGGAGCAGCCTACAAAAACCGGCACAAAAATCTCTAGAATCATAGTATGTATTGCATAGTTTTCTGCTTTTACTCTTAATTTCAAGGTTTTATGTTTTTTTTGTTTGGAATTTGGCATCACTTGAAATAACTCTATTTTATGAACAGGAAAAAACCAGCACTCACTATTGCTAATCCAACCTATGAATCTATGATGCACAGTGCAAACCTTCAGCCTGTAAATTTATATTCTCAAATTCTCCCAAGTTTTAACATTTCGACATTTCTCTATTTCTGATTACTGGGTTTTGGGCACTACTATTATCTATATTTAATTTGTCATGGCTTGAATTAATATTTAATTTTAAACTCTATTTTTTGAACATGAGACATCAAACATGTAGCAGTTGTTAAATTACTAAATTGCTAATCCAACCTATGATGGCCATACAAATTTGTGCTGAGTTTGTGATACTGATGACAGTCGAGATGATATATTCAATGTCCAGTGCCTTATTAATTGATTTTAATGTTGAGTCTGCACATGTTGCAAATTGACCTGAAGCTGTTGTTGCTCCCTTGTTTCTATAAAAGGGAATTCAAGGTCATTTGCAAAGGGTTCTGAAACTTTGTATTGACTTTTGCATGGAGAATCACACAGAGTGGTGTATTGAATGAATTGTATCATATGGATATATTTTGAAAGAATTAATAAAAATCTAAGTTCTCAACATGTCTAAATAAACATCTATGTATCAATAAACACATTATGGTCTTTTATTATGCTATTTTAAATCTGGAAATAGAAAGTTAAAAAATACAATTACAAATCAATATTAAATTCTAATTGCAAAAAGTTGACAGACTCATAAAATATCATCAAGTTATCAACCATAATAATATTCTTTTGTAAGATGAATGATGATATACAGTAATAAGATTAATAAATACCATTCTCTTACAGTTTCCATTCATCCTCATCAAATTCAAATCTTTCTTGATTCTTCTATGTATTTTCTTCACTCTAAGTCTGCATACCTTCGTTGAACTGCATCTCAATGCTACTAGTAGGTCCAGTACATGAGTCAATAGTCCCACTGGCACTTTGGTTTGAAGTGTTTCCCAAGCCTCTTATTTCACATTTGGACCTCCATATTTTCAATGCTCTATCATAAGAAAAAGTGTGGACATCATACCTAGATGTATAAAGCCTCAAGCAATTTTCCAAATTTTTGTCTAGTTTATTTCTTAGCTTTGATTTTAGGAACCCCAAAGCATTGAAAAATCTCTCATCTTCCACCGAACCCAATATCATGGTAAGACATAAATCAACAAGCTTCAAATATTCTAGCATTGAATCACGCAATGCTGTGTTCTCAGCTATATATTTCCAAAGCCTTGTTATTGATCCCTCTTCTCGAGGATTCTCCATTCTTCCATATTGTTCCCTCATAGTGTATGCAAAATGAGATGATTGCTCTCTAAGATGAGTTTCGTCTAATATTTCATTTATAGTTACTCCATTCAATTATATGGATATGCAAAATTGTTTTATCAAAGTCAGTAGCTTACTTTAAAAATTAGCTGCATTGTTGAGGCTCCAATATTGAGTAAACATAATAGACATGGCTTTGAGTAGGTTGTCAGGAGGGAATCTACTTCTAATCTGTGAGGAAAGATCATAGGCAATTTTCTTCACAGAAGTAGTTACAGACTCAATAATCTTGTTGAAATCCCTTGTAACTCTTGCTATTTTCTTCCTAGGGCGCTTTCCTGGTTCCTCGAGGTTGATCATGGCATAGAAGTACATTGGTATCTCAACTCCCTGTACATTGGCACATACCTCCCTATTTGCACCAATTTGTAAAAAGTTATTAGGATTGTTCAAATATGTGAGTGTCCGCCACTTAACAAATTTCTCATCAGATAGTGTTGGTTGATTTCGATAGAGATTGTTGAGGGTCATGCATGTCATCTTACGCAGTGTAGCATATTCTGCAATATATAGAGCTCTTTTTTGGGTAGCCTTCATAATATTTCTCATTTCCTCTAGCATGGGTAGAAGAGCTGCTAAAGTTAAGAGTGTCTCTAGATTACTTAACCTCCGAAGAAGGTCAGGAAATTTCGGTTGCTCTGATTCATCGCGAGTTGTGTGAAATAGTCCAATCAAGGATGGATATTCTAAAAAAAATTGATGTGTTGGATCATCCAAAGAGATCCATCTGGTATCATTATTCTTGAGAAGATTGTTCCCATCAGTTATTCCATCAGCAAAGAGTTCAAATTCCATAAATCACTTGGGACTTTGACAAAAGTGTGAGTAGAGCTCTCTGATTAAAATTTCAATTTTTTTACTGAAGCATACTTGCTCACAATTCCAAAAGATAGATTCATTTTGTGAGCCATGTAGTGAATTGCAGTAATGTAGGGTACAAAAGAAATTTCAAACTTTGTACAAAGATCGTTCCTGTGACCTTGCATTACTGAAGCTCCATCTACTCCAACACACACCAATTTTTTGGCAACCGTCATGTCATCCATACCTCCATATTTAATTAAACATCTCTTTACTAGTTGAAATAAATTTTCCGCTATCGCACTATCCTTCATTTTAGCAACAGATAGTAGATGAGGTTGGCAGGAATGATTTTGTACAGTATAAACATGCATGCATACCCATTAAGTATTGTCTACTGTCATAACGTCATCTAAAGAAAATGCAATAAAGTTTGAATCTCTTATTTTTTCCTCTATGTCTTCTTTTTCAACCTCAGCAAGACAACTTACCCATTCCCATCCATTGTTTACTGACCAGTGACTATTAGGATAGTTAGGAAATTTCAAAAAGTGTAATAAACCACTAATTGATGGGAAATCTATCATAGCACGCCCTCTGCTCAAAATATAAAAATCAACACTTAACTGCACAACTTTGATGAATAATGATGAACTACTAAGGTCCTAACCAATACTGAGATGGGGGGTTGAATCAGTACACACACAAAATCTGCTTCAACACTTTAACATATCAAAACAGAACTGACCGATTGTCTCCACCATTGAACTTAACCATCGCTATACCAGTTAAACAAAAATACTTTAGACAACATTCAATAGATCTCAAACCTTGATAACTACTTCACTGATATAATCATGCATGATTTGTACCAATAATACCACAATCGTTTAACAATGCATGCATATCTAACTTAACCAAAACCACACAATCATCACCTGAAAATCTCACAACCCATAACACACAGATTTTTCACTTGGAAACCCAAATGGGAAAAACCATAGTGGGAATGAATACCCACAAGCTGTTTGTGAACTCTTTTGAAGTTCGCTCTGTTAGGAGCCTAGTCCGGTTAAAAACTTTACAATAAAGGTCCTGTTAGGAACCGATCCTGTTAGGGATCACCCGATTAAGGGATGGCTATATACCATGTTAAAGTTTGAAACCTTATTAGGAGTTACCTCGCTAGAGGATTTAAATAACTAAATAACCTTGAGCCACCTGGTTAGAGGATTTACAACAAAGCCTATTAAAGCTACCCGATCAAGGGATTTACCTTCTATTGAAATGGTTAGAAGACAATAGGTAAAACATCGATCTAATAACAACACTTCTTGCTAAGGAAGATCCTTTTCAGTTCCTCTCTTCTCCAATCACACTCTACAGATTCCTCACTTTGGTTCGACAAGTATCAAATCTCCAACACACGGACACAAATACAACTTTTGCCAACCACTGCAATAACAAAACTCATCGACCTTATAGACAACAACTTGGTCGATAGCATGAACCCTAAACCCTAAATATTTCAAGTTTACAATTACAAGTGGTCCAATCTTGACCGTCCAAACACATTACATAGAATTAAATGATCTAAAATAGATCTCAAGACATTTTGCATTGTCCAATCTTCACCGCATTTGAAAATCAATAACCCATCACGTGCTCATCACACGCCGCTAAGAAAAACGCTCGTTCCTAAGGTAGGCATTCAATGCATTCAATCTTCACATGCAAGAACCACAAAGAAATCCTTCACGTGCACACGGATGACGTAGTATCTCGAGCCTTATCCTTATTCCTTAACTAACTTGTCACAAAAAATCATCGATTGCACCACACAAGCCAAATTGGTAACCCTAGAGCTGAACTGAGACTACCAACAAGTAGTCACACTTAGTGAACCCCGACACTAGTCCACTCCATCCCAGTTGACCATAACGGCTTCTGATCTTCATACCGGTTCATACTGGTTCACCTGCTTGAGCACTTATTGACATCAATAACAACATGCATTATCACTGCTTCATCATATGCCAACAATCTCCCCCTTTGGTATTGATGGCAATACTCAATATATCATTGCTCAATATCTGCACCATTCTCAATAACATATAACGGTTCAACTTAAAAGATCACCACCACCACCTGGACTGGTCAGTGTGCACTTTTCTCAATCACTTCTCACACCACTTATTTCATCTCCCCTTTGCATATTGGCCTTCAAACACATATCTTCTCCCCCTTTGACAACAATGCCAAAGTGGAGGCACAAGCTTCGGGGCTCCACTATGTTGCTCCCCCTATGGAGTAGCATCCTGCAACACATCAATCCTGTAAGATCTTACATGGTAGTACCTGACTGATGTGGAGCACACATCTTTAATTTACTTCATGAAGGGGCATAACCCCTAATGCACCTCTCAAATAGGTAAATGTAGTCTTTGGTAAGGGCTTAGTTAATATGTCTAGTAGCTGCTCCTTACTGGAAACATGTTCTAACAAAAACTCTTTATTCTGAACCTTTTCTCTCAAGAAATGATGCTTAAGCTCAATATGCTTGGTCCTAGGATGCAATACCAGATTTTTGGAAATATGTATTGAACTGGTATTATCACAAAATATACTCACCGGTTCAGATATAATCACTTTGAAGCCATTCAGTACATGCTTCATCCAGATTGCCTGAGTATAGTTCATAAATGTTGCCACATACTCTGCTTCAACTATAGACTGGGAAATATAGCTCTGCTTCTTGCTCATCCACGAGACTATTCTTCCACCAAGGAAGAACGCTCCACCAGTTGTGCTCCTCCGGTCATCCACATTACCTACCCAATCTACATCAGTAAACACTTTGAGATCAAAGTCACCATTGTATGGATACCACAATCCATAATCAACTATCCCTTTCAGGTATCTAAGAATCCTCTTAACCGCTACCAAGTGAGATTCTCTTGGACTCTTCTGAAAATGGGCCACTATGCCCACTAGATGAGCAATATCTGGTATGTTGTGCACCACATAGTGCAACTTACCGATCATTGACCAGTACTCCTCATCCACCAACACTGTATCATCCTCCTTTGTTAGTTTGCAGCCGGTCACCATCGGTGTTCCAACTAGTTTTCTCTCCTCCATGCCAAAGGTCTTCAATACCTCTTTGATATACTTAGATTGGGTAATGAATATACCCTCTTTCATCTGTTGAATCTGTAGACCAATGAAAATTTTTATCTCTCCAATCAAAGACATCTCAAACTCCTTTTTCATCTCATCTGTAAATGCATGACTCATATCATCATCTCCATCGAAGATTATATCATCTACAAATACTTCACATATCTGAATCTGACCACCTTCATATTTCAGGTAGATGTTGATGTCCTCTCTTGTTCTCTTAAATCATATCTTCACAAGATGAGAGTGTAACCATTTGTACCAAGCCCTTGGTGCCTATTTCAATCCATACAGGGCCTTGTGTAATCTGCACACCATGTCACTATCCTCTAACAAAGCAAACCCATCTGGTTGCTCAATATACACTTCTTCCTCCAAGATTCCATTCAAGAAGACAGAATTCACATCCATATGGTATACCTTAAATCCCTTGAATGCTGCAAATGCAAGTAGCATTCAGACACCTTCCAGTCTAGCCACTGGGGCAAAGGTTTCTCCATAGTCTTCTCCTTCTTCCTGAGCATATCTATTGCATACAAGTCTTGCCTTGTTCCTTACCACAATGCCTTCTTCATTCAGCTTATTCCTGAAGACCCATTTGGTACCTATGACATTCTTGTGTTCCGGTCTGGGTACCAAGGACCATGTTGCATTCTTCTCTATCTGGTCCAACTCCTCTTCCATTGCCTTTATCCAATCTTCATCAGTAAGTGCCTCTCTAGTGGTCTTAGGCTCAAATTCTGAAATCATGAAAGAATTTTCTTTCACCTTTCTCCTTGTAAGTATTCCTTCATCTTTGTCTCCTATGATCTGCTTCAGATCATGATGCAGTCTTACATACCTAGGAATGGTCGTAGCTGGGTCAACATGCTTTTCCTCTTCTTTTTTCGCTTCATCTTCTTCTTCACCCACTGAAGCTTCTACCAGTACAAAAACACTGAGGTCTTTGTAGTGTTTGTCACTTATTTCCTTCTTAACCAGTTGTCAGAAGGCTAAACCTGATTCATCTTCTGTTTGCTTGCTGCCAGTTTCCTTAGGCATCTCAGGGGATTCATCAACCCTGACATTGATACTCTCAACAATCTTCTGAGTCCTATTGGTGTAGCACTTGAGAGCTTTTCTTTTAGTGGAATATCCCAGGAATATTCCTTCATCACACTTATCATCAAACTTACTCAAGTTCTCACCTCTCCTAATATAGCATTTACTCCCAAACACTTTGAAATAACTCACATTGGGAGTTCTCCCATTCCAGTACTCATAGGGGGTTTTGTCTTTACCTTTCTTAATGATTACCCAGTTCATGGTATAGACTGTAGTGCTCACTACTTCTCTCCAAAATATGTGAGTGACATTTCCTTGGATCAACATAGTTCTGGCCGCTTCAACCATAGTCCTATTGTTTCTTTCTACTATGTCGTTCTACTGTAGTGTCCTCGGGGAAAACAATTGCCTCTTAATCCCGTTCTCCTCGCAGTACTTATTGAATTCATCAGAAGTAAATTCACCTCCCTGATCGATCCTTAGGCATTTTATCCTTCTACTACTCTCCTTCTCCACCAATTCCCTAAAGGCTTTGAACTTTCCAAATGCCTCAAATTTGTCTTTCAAGAATGTGACCCACATTATTCTTGAGCAATCATCGATAAGAATCATGAAGTACCGATCTCCGTGAATGCTTCTAGTTTTCATCGGACCACACAGATCGATGTGCACTAGATCAAGTAAGTTTTGTTAGGTCTTACTTGGAAGGCTAATGTACTGAGAGGCAAGGGGTGAATCAGTACTTCAAAACTTTTCTTGAAAAATAGTTTTACTGATAAACACAAACTATGTATTGCTGATCTCAAAGATATAAAATACCGAAACATAATCATAAAGATAACATGCATCAAAATATCACTCCATAACACAATTATTTTTGGTCACGCTGAAACTCTTGGTTAGAGAGAAAAACTACGGTGGGGATGGCACCCACAACTTCACTACTGCAGTAATCAAGATTGCTCGGTTAGAGATACATGTTTAGCCATTTCTAATAGCTTGCCCTATTAGGAGTATAAAGATCTTTAGATCTACCTTGCTAAAGGATTTTACAAACACTTCTACAAAATGTTGTACCTAGTTAAAGGCTTTACAATTTATAGACTTTATTAGAGTCTTTTACCCTATTAAAGGTTTCTTTTACAACTTAATATTTCAATCAAAATCTTTACAAAATATCTGCAACTTCACATCTGAAATGTTATAGTAGACTCTATGTGCTTAATATGAAATTACCTTACTCATAGCATTCCTCGGTAATTGATAAATCAACTCAGTAACCACTTTTGTATTCTCTGTTCCTTAAACTGTTCTCTGAAACCTTCTCGGTAACTTGTGATTATCTTTGTCAATCTTATTTCTTCATGCTTGACTTAATCATTCCTTCGTCTCTCTTTTCTTGATTGACCTTACATGTCACCTTCTATTCATGTACTCAAATCATTAAGTTTATATAGATCTCTGAGATGATGATCTGTTCATGCTTCGATCATACAAACATGTTTTATTGAATGAATAAACATAGAAATTATTTCATTGGATATTCCTCAAAATCATACAAAATTTTTAAATGCAATTTCCAATGCAGTAACGATTTCATCTTCTCGAATTATGGAACACGTTTCACATGAGTGTCCAGGTTCATTGAATCTAGTAACACGTTTTCACTCGGTTCAGATTAACTCAGTATACCTTCTTTGCTGCTCAGTAAACATATAAACCTTACTCGGTAGACAGTCTGCATATGTCTTGGTTCACATCTCAGTGTGTATCATCTCAGTGACTTGTCTTTCTTCTGTAACTGACACCGGTGACCTTGGTATTTACCGACTGGACTTTTCGGTAGTATTAACCGACTAGAGTATATAGAATGACTTTGGGCATAAAACTAATGACAACTTAGTAAATAGCAACAATATCCCCTTTTGACATTAGTTTGGTATGTTTGACAAAACTCCTTTCAAAGTCATAATACAAAATCTATATACTTGCAAAATAAACTAAAATGTCAGTATATACAATGTTCAAATACATACTCCCCTTATCAATATTAAGTACATTACTTGATGTTCCATGCTTTGTATTTCCATGCTCTAGATGTTCCATGCTCCCCCTAACAATTTCAACTGTACACTCAGATACTCTGTATACTCAGATATTCATGCTCGGTCATGTGTTCGGTACACTCCCCCTTTTTGACAAACATCAAAACTAGTTACCATTTGGTGGGGGCAATTGATCAAAAATAGATGTATACTTTGTACGAGCTTCTATAAGAATGTTCTTGAGTGCATCATTGACACTTTCCAGTATTGTAATCTGAGTGGTAATATCAGCTGACAATGTGATCAAACCATCTAAAGTGCTTCCCTCGGCTTGAGTTGACAATTGGGTAGCTTGGTTGATCTGCTCTTAAACTGATGACAAATGGGAACTAAATAAAGTTTGAAGAGTCATGATATCCATTCTTATTTTATGCTCTTCATTCCGAAGTTCTAACTATTGAGCCATAAGTGTTTGTAGCTTTGAATAAAAATTCTGAAGAGAATTTGGCTCAGTAGTCAATTTATTTGAAAGATCGGTGATCTTCTTTTCAATGACTTCAGTCTTATTCTTGATGTCTTTGATGAAGAATGAAAATGTACATAACTTCTGGAATAAATAAATAATATGTTTGAGTTGAGGGGATAACTCAACAATGAATTCAATAAGCTTTATTTTACCTATAGCAATTGCTTTCTGCACTTCTTCAATCGTCTTGGCAGTTTGCTCTTTTTCTTTCAATTTGCTAAGGTATTCTGATGCTTCTACTCCTGATTTCTCCAATTGAGTGAGTAGTGTAGACTAGGAAATTGAGGATGCATCAAAGCAAATAACAAATTAGGACAATCACAAAACCTAAAACTACAATGAAAATAATCCTAATCTAATCAATGAAAACATGAAGACGAGATATTCAAAATGAAATCAAAGCAAACCAAATGCAAATATCTCCTTCATGTGGCTCCATTGTTCTTCTTTCACCTTCCAATTTGATGTTGTTCTCACCTACAAAGTGCATTTGCAAATGGAAAGCAAGTTGTTGATGAAATTTGTAGCATAAGGTTACTCGAAAATGTGATTGATTCCATCCTTTGATTGAAGAAACTCATCCAATTTATAGACAAATTGGAGAGAGGACAAGATTAGCATGAAATTGATATTAGAGGCAATTGATTTCAAAAATGGCAAAATTGAGTTGAAGAAAGAAGGTTATGACACCTTCTATGTCATGAATTATGACATATTGCCAACGCAAAGGTTAGAGGACTAAAAGCCTATGACATCTTGCTATGCCAACGGTATGACGCATGAGAAATTCATGCTTCCACCGAAGCACAAAAATAGGTAGAGACTAGAGAGGAATTGATTAGGTGGAAATTGAATTTAGCAAATTAGAAAATGAGGTGGAAATTAGGAATTAGGAAAATTAGAAATGAGGAAATAGAAATTAGGTGAATTAATTAATAGGTTTTCATCTATTAATTAATTCATGAAAGAGACCTAGGACTAAATAAATAGATTTATTTAACCCACAAAGAATAAGAAAAAGGATTAAATGAACAAATCATAAAACCCTAGAAATAAGAGGACAAGGAATTAGATCAAGACAATAAGAAATCAATGTAGGTTCGATCATGATTCTAATTGGCAAAGGACCAATGTTGATAAATGATTGAGATTGGTTGACAAAAATCAATGACAAATTGACCAAGATTGACAAGGAGATCAAATTGATAGGCGCCAATTGACGAGGAACAATGACTAATCGATCCAAATTGAAATGATTGACAAGGAGATCAAATTGATAATTGCAAATGATTACTAATAAGCTAAAGATGATTGAAAAATTGACAAGAGGACAAAACCCTAATTCTATCATTGATTAGGATTGATGATGTCCAAAATGATGATAAATGAGCACTCACCATGATGCAACAGGATAAGATCGACCAAAATCATGACTGAAGATTGCTATCAACAAGACCTAATTCGAAAGCGAGAAAAATGAGGAATGCAGAAGAAGGACTCGATGCTTGCAAATGATAAAGACCAAGTGTGCAACATAGAAGAAATGTTAATGCAACGCAAGAACCCTAAAATAAGGCAATGCGCAAACGTTAAAGTATGACTCCGCAAGCATTGACCATTTTTAGATGTCTACAAGTAGGTCATCCAGTTGCACATGGATGACAACATATTTATTGATGGTAGCTTCAGGTATCATATCTGTCAATAATGTTTTGACCTTCTGAAGTACTCAGTTCTTCTATTGAATAGCTATTTGTCTTTCCTGCTCTGCTTTGGCTTTACAAAGCTCACCGAACTCTATCAGTGCTTGCCCTTTCAATTTTGTTAGAACAACATTCGGTAGCACAGTAGGCTTTGACAGATCTACCTTAAAACTATGTCATTTTTCTTTCTTCTCCTTTGATGATGCCTTTGTCGATTGAATGGGTACAATGGCTTTGGAGACTTGACCTTCCTCGGTATGTTTCTTGGTAGAGGCAACACTTTTGTCAGTTCCTGTAGCCTCTATTTTATCCTTTGGTGTTTCCTTGCTTGAAGTATCAGTGGCAATTGTCTCAGTGCTTGAAGGTACTTGTGAAGTTTGCTCGCCGGTGGCCTGAGAGGTAGGTTCATCTTGTTTAACCTTTGGAGCCTCTGTGCCTTCATCTGTGTCCTGAGGTTTCTCAGCTGAGACTTGTTGAGTGAGCGGAGGATAGGACTTGACCTATTCCAAAACTGATTCACTTGACACAAGTTTGGCATAGGCATTTCCTTCTATCATTTCTCTGTCCTATGCTTCAGTGTCTATGACATCCTCATCTAACTGAATAGTGGAAGCAGGATCTTACTTAGGATGTCAACTATTTCATCTTCACCTTTTGACTCTTCAGCCTGAATCTTGAATATCTTCTTCCATTTCTCTTTGGTTTCATTTTCAACTTCTAGATATAGTCCATTCATCATTTTTAAGGCCCTATGTTTTACTTGAAAATTTGTTTGGTAGTTTTTCAAGTGATCTCTTATTTCATCTACTGACATATCTGGAAAGAGATGTACCAAAAATATTTCTCTTATTTGCTTCTCCGATTCCATAGCATATTTCCATCTATTATCAATATATGAGTATAATGCTTCTGGAAGAAAACCAGTCACTTCCAATGGAACTACTCGGAATTTGAGAAGTGTACTAATTACAGTCTCTTCTATTTTTCTCTTCTCTTCATCTGTTCTAGAATCATATTTTACATATCTAAATGACCCAAATCCACCATATTCCTTCAATTTTGCACAAAACTTGTCGACACTATGTACATCTTCCTTTGTGCTTTTTACAATCTGAAATTTATTTACATCTTCCGACTTTGTGTCACTTTTCAAAATTAGTTTTCTGTTCTTCTTTCTATAAGTTTTTGTAACCTTAGGCATTTCTACATTATTTTGCTTCTTACCAGGTGACACAACAGATGATCTAGTGTACGGTCGCTTCACTGGTGGGGTCGGTGATACCTTGGCTGCATCCTATTTCTTTGTTTTCAAAATTTTGCCCTTTGGCAACTCGGTGCTCAGTGTAATTGTTGCTTCTTGAGCTTCAGATTCTTCCTCGATTGAAAGTTGATCACTCTTAGTAGGAGTGGAGGTAGAACCTTCTCCAAATATTTTAGTTAAATCCTTGATCATTCTTGTGGCTTTCTTGGCAGCCTTTGGTACAACTATGCTCATTTTTACTTTTTCTTTCACCTCTTCATAGGTGCCATATCTTTTCTCGGTAGCATGCCTTGGAAGTGCTAAAAAGGCATCTATCTATTGTTGAGCAATGTCAAAATATATTTCATAACCCATAGGTGGTAGTGATTGAGTCATGGGTTCTACTGCATTGACATAACAGTAGTCTGTATCCAATTCAAAACATATAGCATCCTTATATTTTTCCACTAGCTGAGGTGGAATCTTGTACTTGCTATGCATCTTTTCCTGGAATTTGTTGAAGTAGTCATCCATTATCATATTGAAATTATCACCTATTTGATTGATGAAATCATTTATTTGATGGGTGATAGGTCAGTGTAATTCCCAAACAACATTACCTACTGATGGAAAGAATTTATGAAAATAGAAGAAAATACACACTAGGAGTGACCCAAACTTTAGTGTGTTGGCAGTATTCTTCTTCTTTGGTTTCCTTATTGTATTTAGATTTTCAAAAAGATTCTTCAACAACACTTCACATAAATCGATTTGCATACCCTTTTTAAAATTTTTATAGGCCAAATCTAAAGCTGCACACGGTACACTGTTTTCACTTGCCGACTGGAAGAAACAATAACCAATAACTCTAATAGAAAAATTAAGTTATGCATCTATCACATTGTTCAACTTAAGACCTTTGCTATCAGACTCAACACCTGTTAATATTATCAATTCCTTCTGTGAAATCATCTTCTGTGCTCAGGCATGGTCAAATATAGGGTATCCGGTTATTATGTGAATAATCTCCTTGGCGATCTTGAAAGGTTGTTCCTCTAGCCACATAAAACCGTCATGTACTCGGCTCAAGACAAATTTGACCCATTGGGGTTTGAAGACATGAGGATATGTTAGGGCTTCAGTTAATCCCTTGACTTTGATATGCTCAAACTTGCTATCCAGATTTCCACCGATGCACAATTTATCATACATATCCTTAATCTCAGTGTGACCTATCTCATCAACTCTGCACTTGGTATAAAATCTAACATCTTCAATCAACAGAACCCTATCCAGAATAAGAGAAAATGCAATTTTCTCATCGGGTTCGGAAGCCACTTTGGGAGGTAAGGTATATTTCAGTGCAGGCTTCGCAATGGTCTCTACTACAACAAGTTTCTAAACTTTGGGGGCCATTACAAACTGAAATTTTGCTTACAAAATAGCTTAGGGTTTCAAATAACCAGAAAATGCTTCCAACTTAGTAAATACTATGCAAATATTCACAACTTGACTTGATCGGTTAACTGCTAAAAATGTGGTTTTAGATTAGCTAAATACCTTGAATTCGCTCTGGAAATGTTTGATCACCTTTAGATTCACTCTGCTTTGCACTTTGAAAACTGGTAAGTAAAAGAATGACTGCGCTCAATACTTTTAATACCTCCTTTTGACCTTATCGGGATTCGTGTGGTTAGGTATAATAGGCATTAAATGCACTTGGTTTCCCTTTACAGACTAACTCTCTTATTATCTTTTTACCGACTAGACAGGCTTACTAGTTTTACCGACTTCCCTGGTAAATCAAAAGACTAGATAATTTTTCGAACTTACTATTGCATCTTAGCTATGCAAATTTTGAATTTAAGTGCATGAATACATAGGAACTGTTAAAATCTAACCTTTGAGAATGCAGTCCCTCCATACCTTCATTGACAAATCCGAAGTAGATGCACCTAACTCGATAGGTAAGGTGCTTCCTTCATTAGTTGACACATTTTCCTTCTTTTTCCAAATTTTTTGCAATTTGCTTCTTATCTCCTCAGTATCTCCTCTCGGTTGGTCTTTGCAGTCTTTAGCTATGTGTCCAACCTTGTGACAATGAAAACATGTCATTCCTGGACTTCTCCATGATCTTCGGTTGTTCATTCCAAACCTTATGATATAGTTTGCACTTATATGTCCATATCTTCCACAACATTCACACCAAATTCTTGTATTGTAATCCCATGGTACTGAAGTATATTGTCAATTGATATTTGTGTTAGTTTGGTAGCTTCTAGTGTTTGCTCGATGTGGAGTCCACATATAGTTTTTCTGCTTACACCAACATTTCTCGGTATTGTGTCCATATCTATTGCAATTTTTGCAAAACCCTTTGTATTTTGCCTTTTGATAGTTGTTGACAGACTTTGTCCTACATTGCTTAGATGTGTGACCATACTTATTGCAATTGTAACAATAACCATAAAACCTAGTAACATCCGGTTGCTTACCTTTTCTGATCCAGCAAACATTGGCAGTATGTCCTTGTTTTCCACAGTAGTTGCAAATAGGCTTCTTGTCCTTGATGTTCTCTTTGTTTCCAACTTGCTTGGATGATTCTCCTTTCTCGGTAGTGTTGATCCCTTTCTCGGTAGAGTTGTTTCCTTTGTAACCAAGTCTTGCATTTTTGTTGGGTTTTCTCATATTTAGTTGCCCATCCAACATTTTTGATGCTTCATGGCTTTTCCTCAATGTTTCTTTTGACTTCTTTTTTGCTTCTAGTTCATCAGTCAATCTTGATATTTCAAGTTTCAATGCTTGGTTCTCATTTTCCTTTTGAGTAGCTTCATGATGTACATAGTCCAATTGATCAGACAAATTATGTTGAACTACAATCATCCTTGATATTTCATCATTCTTTGCAGTCATCATTGCTTTTAGATGTTTTTCTCCTTCTATAATTCGTTTATTATCTTCAGTTGTTCTCAATGCATCAAGATTTTCAGTCATTTGTGTGCTAAAATACTCATGTTCCCTTCTCATTGCTTTTAGATGTTCACTAAGTACTTTGTTCTTTTCGTTCAATTCTGCAATCATTTCTTCAGATTCTTCTGATATCTTGTTCTCAGATGATGTCTCAATTTGTTCCACCAACTCTTGTGAGTCATGTAAATCATCAGACAACCTTCTTCTAACTTTCAATGATCTCTGCATTTTCCTCTGCATATCTGCAATCATTTGATTAGTATGATCTAGTTCTTCTTGAAGATTCACAATCCTGCAAGATTGTTTATAGCCTTCCATTGATAGGATCTTTCTCTTTAGGCTATTAGACCCTTTACCAAGAATATAGCTCTGATACCAATTGTTAGGTCTTACTTGGAAGGCTAATGTACTGAGAGGGGAGGGGTGAATCAGTACTTCAAAACTTTTCTTGAAAAATAGTTTTACTAATAAACACAAACTATGTATTGCTGATCTCAAAGATATAAAATATTGAAACATAATCATAAAGATAACATGCATCAAAATATCACTCCATAACACAATGATTTCTGGTCATGCAGAAACTCTTGATTAGAGAGAAAAACTGCGGTGGGGATGGCACCCACAACTTCACTACTGCAGTAATCAAGATTGCTCGATTAGAGCTACATGTTTAGCCATTTCTGATAGCTTACCTTGTTAGGAGTATAAATACCTTTAGATCTACCTTGCTAAAGGATTTTACAAACACTTCTACAAAATGTTGTACCTGGTTAAAGGCTTTACAATTTATAGACTTTATTAGAGTCTTTTACCCTGTTAAATGTTTCTTTTACAACTTAATATTTCAATCAAAATCTTTACAAAATATCTGCAACTTCACATCTAAAATGTTATAGCAGACTCTATGTGCTTAATACGAAATTACCTTTCTCATAGCATTCCTCGGTAATTGATAAATCAACTCGGTAATCACTTTTGTATTCTTTGTTCCTTAAATTATTCTCTGAAACCTTCTTGGTAACCTGTGATTATCTCTGTCAATATTATTCCTTCATGCTTGACTTAATCATTCCTTCATCTCTCTTTTCTTGATTGACCTTACATGTCACCTTCTATTCATGTACTCAAATCATTCTGTTTATATAGATCTCTGAGATGATGATCTGTTCATGCTTCGATCATACAAACATGTTTTATTGAATGAATTAACATAGAAATTATTTCATTGGATATTCTTCCTTAAAATTATACAAAATCTTTAAATGCAATTTCCAATGTAGTAACGATTTCATCTTCTCGAATTATGGAACACGTTTCACATGAGTGTCCAGGTTCATTGAATCTGGTAACACATTTTCACTTGGTTTAGATTAACTCGGTATACCTTCTTTGCTGCTCGGTAAACATATAAACCTTACTCGGTAGACAGTCTGCATATGTCTCAGTTCACAGCTCGGTATGTATCATCTCGGTGACTTGTCTTTCTTCTATAACCGACATCAGTGACCTTGGTATTTACCGACTGGACTTTTCGGTAGTATTAACCGACTAGAGTATATAGAATGACTTTGGGCATAAAACTAATGACAACTTAGTAAATAGCAACAAGTTCTCCACAGAAAAAGACTTACCTTTGAATTTTGTGGAAGACGTTTTCCCAAGTTGGCATTCTATGCACAAGGCATTCTCCGGTTTGTTCAACAAAGGCAATCCTCTTACTGTCTTGATCTTACTAGCTTTTACAATATTGTAAAAATTTATATGACAAAGTCTCCTATGCCATATCCAACTGTCATCAAATTTCACCATCAGGCACTGACTAATCTTGGCATTCAGCTGAAATAGGTTTCCTCTGGTCTTCTTGCCGGTGACAATAAGTTCACCACTCTTTCCAATTATTTTACAGACTCCACCTTTGAATTCCAGTATGAGTCCTTTGTCATTCAGTTGAGAAACACTCAAAAGATTATGTTTAAGGCCTTCCACCTAGTAGACATCATCCGCACTGCTCTTTCCATTTAGTGAGATGGATCCTTTTCCTTTCACCATGCAAGGTGCATCGTTGCCAAACTAGACAACACCACCATCATATTCTTCAAGAGAGAGAAAATTTCTCTAGTCACTGGTCATGTGGTGAGAACACCCGCTATCAATGATCCACTCGTTAGAGTTGTCAATATGTGAGACAAGGGCTTTCTGGTCAAACAACTCTTCCTTGACAACCACAAACACTATGTCCTCATTCTCTTCATCCTCAAATTCCTCATCGGTAACACCTCCATCTACTGCAACAAGACAATTTCTCCTACCTACTCCTTTATACTTCCTAAACCTCTCCACTTTATCCTTATTGTCATTGTTAGGATAATTAACAACTATATGTCCTATCTTATTGCAGGAAAAACACTTCAGAGGAAGCTTACCTCTATATTTTCCGGTGCCTTTTGGAAGTCTCTTGGCAAGAAGAGCTTCAAAATCCATCAGAATCTCCTCATTGTCCATATCTCTGCTTGGCCTAGATTCATAACTGGTACGGACCTCTTTTCCTTTTCTGGTCGGTGTGGAGGAAGCAGATGCTCTAAAGGTTGACTCGGTCTTCTGAACACTACCATCATAGCCATTCAATTCATATGTAGTCAACTTTACAATAATAGAGTCTAAAGATACCTTGGTTTTGTTGATAGACCTTAGCTCCTAAATAGCGGCAACCCTAATTGCATAGACCAATAAAAGTGATCTCAGAACTTTAATCACAACATTGGCATCATCAATTGTTGCACCAGTTCTCTTGATCTCTCCAACCACTGTCTTGATTCTTATGCCATACTGTTGAATGGTCTCACCTTCAACCATCCTCATATCTTCAAAATTTCCTCTAAGGCTTTCTTCCTTAGCCTACTTGACATGTTCATCACCACCATAAATGGATTCCAGTTTGTCCCATACTTCTTTCGGATTGTCCTTATCTTGTACATCGATGAACTCTACATTAGACAAGCTGCTAATAAGGGCTTCCATGACTTGCCCATTTTCTTGTATCTCTCTTTTCTGATCATCGGTTAGAGTGCCAGAGGGGATTACATAGGCATTCTCAACATAGTTCCAGTGTTGTGCACCCAAACTCTTGATATATATCTTCATCATATCCTTCCATATTTTATTGTTGTCCCTGTTGAACTTAGGACCTTCCCTCTTCATCATTAAAACAAGATCTTTTTCCTCAAACGATTAAGCTTATATCACCGAGGACCTAGATGTGCTCTCATACCAATTGATGAATAATGATGAACTACTAAGGTCCTAACCAGTACTGAGAGGGGGGGGGTGTGAATCAATACACACAAAAAAACTTCTTCAACACTTTGACATATCAAAACATAGCTGATCTGTTGTCTTCACCACTGAACTTAACCATAGCTATATCGGTTAAACAAAAATACTTCAGACAACATTCAATAGATCTCAAACCTTGATAACTACTTCACTAATATAATCATGCATCAGTTGTACCAATAATACCATAATTATTTAACAATGCATGCATATCTAACTTAATCAAAACCACACAATCATCACATGAAAATCTCATAACCCATAACACAGATTTTTCACTTGGAAACCCAAATCGGAAAAACCACAGTGGGAATGAATACCCACAAGCTGTTTGTGAACTCTTTTTAAGTCCGCTCTGTTAGGAGCCTAGTCCGGTTAAAGACTTTACAATAAAGGTCATGTTAGGAACCGATCCTGTTAGGGATCACCCGGTTAAGGGATGGCTATATACCCTGTTAAAGGTTGAAACCCTGTTAGGATTTACCTCGCTACAGGATTTAAATAACTCAATAACCTTGAGCCACCTGGTTAGAGGATTTACAACAAAGCCTGTGAAAGCTACCCGGTCAAGGGATTTACCTTATGTTGAAATGGTTAGAAGACAACAGGTAAAGCACCGATCTGATAACAACACTTCTTGCTAAGGCAGATCCTTTTTAGTTCCTCTCTTCTGCAATCATACTTTGCGGATTCCTCACTTTGGTTCGGCAAGTATCAAATCTCCAACACACGGACACAAATACAACTTTTGCCAACCACTGTAATAACAAAACTCATCAACCTTATAGACAACAACTTGGTCGGTAGCATGAACCCTAAACCCTAAATATTTCAAGTTTACTCTTACAAGTGATCCAATCCTGACCGTACAAACACATTACATAGAATGAAATGATCTAAAATAGATCTCAAGACATTTTTCATTATCCAATCTTCACTGCATCTGAAAATCAATAACCCATCACGTGCTCTTCACACACCACTAAGAAAAATGCTCATTCCCGAGGTAGGCATTCAATGCATTCAATATTCACGCGCAAGAACCATAAAGAAATCCTTCATGTGCACACAGCTGACGTGGTATCTCAATCCTTATCCTTATTCCTTAACTAACTGGTCACAAAACATCATCAGTTGCACCGCACAAGCCAAACCGGTAACCCTAGAGCTGAACTAAGACTACCAATCGATAGTCACACTTAGTGAACCCTGACACCAGTCCACTCCATCCTGGTTGATCATAATGGCTTCTGATCTTCATACCGGTTCACCTGCTTGAGCACTTATTGACATCAATGACAACATGCATTATCACCACTTCATCATATGCCAACAATTTTCCCAGTTGTTCTATTTGCATTGCTTCTCTAAAATTAGCTTCAATAGAACCTTTAACTTCAACAGGCTTCGTTTGTATTTTCTCATGAAAATAATACTCTTCAGCATTCCTCACATGCTTACATTCCTCTATTTTCCATCTTATCACTGATTTTTCAACTCCGTCTATCATTTATTTTTCATAAAATTTACCCATATGCTTTTCTATGGTGTCAAATTTTAGTTGAAACCTAATTTCCTTGTTATATTTCCAAGAGCAAATCTTACACCTGCATTCTATTGGAGGTTCACCTTCAATTCAATTCTCCACTGGTTCAATGAATGGATACTTTGATGCCCAATTAATTTGAAAATTCCTCACTGACATATCCCACTCCCGATCCTTTTTTTAATTTTGGTTGATCTTTTTTTGATCTGGTTTTTCTTTTCCCCTTCCATGCATTATCATCAATGACATTATCACCCAAGTCGATTATATCATTCCAGCTAAGTTGGGTATCTACCAGATAATCTTCTTCAAGATCATCCTGATCTGAGATATCAGGTTCGTTGTCGTCTTAAACATGCGGTGTAGGTTGTGAATTGTGTACTTGTACTTGTGATGATGTTCCTAATTTTCACCATAATATTTTCCAAAGACAAAGTACGAAGACAACGTTCTGCATTTTGTTGGCCTCTCATGGCCTTCCCCACATTCAACTTTCCTACCCTTCTTCCTATTTGACATCTCCAATGAAATAAAGGCTGCAAGAAAATATCAATTTGTTTAAGAAGCAATAATAGACTATAAAGTATAATATATGTTTCATTGGCCCTATGACTTACAATCTAGATGTCTGAAGTCTAAATCTCTTGGCTGACCACTTGGCACTGACAGGTCCCCACTAAATAAGAATGAACTCAACAGTGCAAACATATATAGATAAATTTAGAATAATATTATAACACTTCAAAAATATGATTGCTCACCTTTAGGTCACTAGCAGTCGCCAATGCAGTCAACAACAATGATTTTCCTTGGTCTGAAACTTCACTATCGATCCTAATTCAGAGCCAAGAACCCACCAGATTGTGTAGAGATAGATATGATCTTTGAATGTATTTATAACAATCCTTATATGGAAAATTTTGTGAGAATTTAATATGGTATACAAATATTTGGCAAATCTCGCTTAAACTATAACACGACTTATATAATTTTCGAGGTGATTATGGGTCGTCCAATAATTGGTAAATACAATATAGTTGGTGAAAATTGGGGTGAATGGAGACATGCGTCGACAAAATGTCGAGCGAATTGTGTCCTTCTGGATAACAAATCTTTATATGCCTATAGGTGAATTATGGTCGTCTATTAAGGCAACCTCAGAGAGTGTAGGCAAAAAAATTAAATTTACTGTGTGTCCATCGTATATTGTATTGGTGAAATCCTCGCATAGAAACATTTAATTACATAAAACATATGGCGATCGAGCTGTGAATTTGACAGAAATTGATAATGTTCTAGCGATATAGCCACCCCCAATCGGTACAAAATATTTGCCATTTCCCAGGTCGCCGATGTGAAAAATTCACCATTGGCAAATATTCACCACTAAAGTAATCTCTATAAAAGAGGATCTGGTAACTATAAAGGAAAACTGCCTCCCAAATGTTTTAACTATGGTAAAATAGGACACTTTTCTGCAAAATGTCCCTATGGTGAAACCGGTAGAGATGAGCAAAAGAGTTCTGACACATCTCTCGGTAAGGATAGAAAGAAGAAGGTCTACCAATAAGAATGAAGAAGCTACCGGAAGCAAAATAGTCTATATACCTTTGAAGATGATGCCACAGATGAAGAAAGTGCATCAGAAGAGGACTGCCATGAGGGTGAAAGAGAAGTTAATCTCTTTATGGCACTGGATGAACCGGTTGATGAAGATGAGGAAGATGAAAATATTGAAGCTGAAGTGGAATTGTGTTGGTAAACAAATTTGTCACTATGAATTCTCCTTCAAAATTGATCATGTTTTCCCAAAGAGAAGTGACAACCATTCTAATAGTTGGAGAGATTGCAATCAAACTGCAATCTTCCTCTATGTTTGAGAGGGGCAGCTCCCTCGTATGATGGGGGCATTTGTGATTTTTGTGTACTTTTAACCTGAAAGTACATAAAGGAGAAAACACAAAACTAAGGAAAGATAAAGAATAGAAACCCCAACAATAGACATACAAATACTAATTGATATTTCACAAAAGATAACGATTACAAAGGGGATTTAAGCACAATATAAGTTTTGACTTGCAATGATGATGAAAGAAGAGCTACAAATCTCAACATACGAAGAGCTAAAACATAAATCTAGCACATCCAAACCAAGATACCAAAGCTTGATAATGTTTCATTACATCAATTGCATGAATCATAAGCATTCCAATAGATGATAAATGATTTACACATGGACAAAAGATACCACTAATTTGACACATGGAAAATCATCAATAATAACTCAAGATGAACATATAGAACATACAAACTAAATGCACATCCTTTATTACTTCCATAAAATTATACAAACCCGAGAACTCTCTTGTACAAAGTGCAAAACCAAAAGTCATCAAACTAGTTCTTTAAGAATTTCTCCATAGTCTCCCCTTTTGAAAAAGATTCCCCCTTTTTAAAATGAAATAGCCTTCTATTTATAGGCTTTCTGAAATAACTAATTTATAACCACTTTTGGTAACCACTTAAAATAACCAATTTTGGCTCCCACTTAGAATAACTATCTAAGACAACCATTTGCATAACTACCTTTGGTAGAAAGTTAGTATGATTACCTCTAGTAACTACCTTTTCGAAGGAGTGTTAGGATTTACCTAACTTTTACAACAGTGAACTTCAAATTCTAACTAGTGATTACAATAAATGACATAAGTTTCTTTTAAAAAAGTGATAATTTGAAGCCCATAACATCAAAGAGAAAAGTGAGATATTGACCATGTCCAGGTAGGCACTGTGTCATCTTCTAATCTGTGAGTCATTTGTTCATCAACAATTTGGTCTTCAGGTATGAGAGATTTGACTACATCTGCTAGTCATCGTTTCCTCTTGTGAACTCCTCGTGTTTCCAAATGATTTACAATATTTGATCTTCTCATGATCATTTCTTGCTATCATTTGTATAATGTTGATCATAAAATATGCCTTGGACAACACTTTTATTAAATGTATCTTCTCCATCAACATGAGGCTCCCTATCTAATGGCAGTAATATCCTCCCATTAACAAACTTACCTCTTATCATTTTAAGTTTTCTCTCAATTTGGCATCTTTATAGTCTTTCATACAACGTTATTATATTTTGCACATTAGTTAAAGGAGACTTAACCAAATTATCACCATCATTATTAATAGTACCAGGGGTATGAATCATAAATTATCTTTGTTCTTGAATTGTGATCACCAATTACACTAGCTCTGTATAACCGTATACGATGAAAATACCAATTAATGTGACACCAATATGTTTCAACTACAATAGCCCGGTGGTGAATTTTGTAATTTGTCTTGATCAATCGAAGAATACAACTATCCAAGAGACATTTTGTCAAACTGGTCAACTCCATGTCTGTGCAATCATCATGTTCTTTGAGGTGTCATCTTCTTGATGCGTGATGTCAAATTTGATAGCCTTGTCTATATTTTCATATTTTGCATTCAAGTCACGTTAAACCTGCAACTATGAATTGCATTTTTTAAAATTTTGTGAAGCCTATTCAACAAATTGATTTGTGTTGCTCTTATATTCATTGCAATCTGTGAGATGACTTCTTTGAGGTGTTCGTTGTTCTAAAGCTTCCCATATCGGTGCGCGATGAGAGGGAGTGCAAGCTAAGATTGTGGAATGTGGCTTTATATTCGCTAAATACACTTGCTCAAAATTTTCTCAGACCTCGACAAATCCATTTTGTGTATGTCCTGCAGGTATTGTGTCACATGAGAGAACAATATTTTGAGGTAGTTTGGCAATCAATTGAACGCTTTACCTATGATCACATTTCGCAAGCATGCTGACCAAAAACATTTTTAATTATAATATTTGCAAGATAATCTCTCAAATTTTTTGGAAGCATTATCAACAAAGCCTTTTGTGAATATCCCTGCAATCATTGAGTTCTATGAGCTAGCCTCTTTGAGGCGCCTCTGTCAAACAGTTCCTGCGCTTGTGAAGGTGATATGTCTTTGTGCTACACTTATCGTATTCCATAAGATGGACATTTGTTTGAGTATTTACGTTGGCCAAATAATATATGTGCTTTGTCCGTGCTTCATGATTTAAATCACCCATTTCAGCACTGGCGGGGATATGATGCTAGTGAAAGTCATAGAAATTGGTTTTGCAACTGTTGATTGCATTTTCCTGGAAGTTTCTGTAGCTGATTCAACAAATCTGTTATGTGCATAGCCACCGGTGCCACCAAAGAGGACGTGAGAAAAATTGCAGATTTTCATTTTTAATTCACCACTTACCTTTGCCTCGAGCAATTTCACCAAGTGATCCATGCAATGAAGTTTTAAGGCAGTTTAAGAATTAGTTATAAAAACTAACACTTTGATGAAGAGGGCATCAGTGTTTTTGCAATCACGAACCATGAACAACTTACTGAATCTTCATGAAGAATTTAAATGATCTTTTCATACATGTTTGTGTTGATGACTTGGCCAAACACCACAACTTGCCAAAGTTGTTGATTAGTGAAAGAAGCCCTATAACTTTTAGTTCACTCTTTGCATTTTGAAAATTACTTGCCAAGTTACTACAAATACGCATCGGCCCTTTCACCTGCCTACACTCTTTGTATCCCACGAGATGACATATATTTTATGCACTATGGTAGTTATAATAACTACTTTTCTCTACACAATGCCCAATTATTGGCTTCTTCATTGACTACACGATCACCCCTTTGTGAAAATTTTAATTCTTTTTATTGATGTCAGCAACTTGTGTAACTTGGCCAACTTCTCCCAGCCACCAAAAGATGGTAATCAAATCCTTCAAAGGAAAATGCATTAGCTACTTTGTATTGCAAACAAATTCACCGAACAACTTCTTCTTATGTGATGACTTCAACACTTTCAGCCACTTTTGAAAACACCAAATTTCCGATCGTGCTTTTAATATCGATATCTTCATTAAACTTTCACATTAATGATTCTTTCCTTTCATCCGCAAGATGGTATTGGCCTTTTTTGTCTTCTTACACAATTTTGGCACTTTGGTAGAGATTTTAAACTTCTTGTTGGAGATCGAGCAATATGATTTTTCTCTTTCGGAGATCGAAAAAAATGAAATTGTTGCATTCATTTCTAAAATCTTTATAAAATTCACTTGCAACTCTGCTAACAATAAGATGATAAAACATGCATGAATTCAACATGACACAACATATTTCCATGAGACCTTGTCACACGGTTTAGAAATACTATGAGACCAAGATTCAATACATATGAAATTTAAAAAATTTCAAGTTTAAAATTGGGGTAACAACTTGGAAGGTGAGCTCATAAGTGCACTTGAAGAGTTGAAGAAAACCAAAAAGAGAAATAAAAAAGGTTAAGCATACTGCTGCAAAGGAACAAGAACATCTAGAGGAATTTCTAGAGGAATTCAAGAAAACAATTTCTGATCTACAACTCCACTTGGAAGAAACTAAGAGGATGTGTGAAGTTACATCCTCCGATTTGATAAAGAAGGAAAAGGAGCAACAGAAATTGGAAGAATAAATTGTAAGGCTCAGTAAGGAGCTAGAAAAGAACAAGGATGAATTGAAGATGAGGAGAAAGTATGGGGGCAACACTAAAGCTTTAGACAAGATGTTGAGCAAACAAAAGCATTCAAAAGAAACTGGTGGTAGGATTTGAAGAAGGACAATATTCAAATAGCCAAGACACATCCGATAAGGAGATACAATTCGCTTCCTCAAGTGAAAGTAAAGAGAAGCAAATATTTACAGTCAATTTAGATACCAGTAAGAAGACCTACGTTGAGGCTACAAGAAATCATCCTGTGAACTAGTATGCTCAAAACCGGAAGGCTCACACATCATACCAGTATGTAAATCATAAAGGTAAGCACAAGGTGGATAATGAAGGATTCACTAGAATCAACAACATGAGAGGAAGACATCTTGTGAGACAAAGGTTTGCCGGTCCAAAGCAACAAGACTGGTATGTACCAAATTTCCATGGTTATTGCTACCAGTGTAATAAGTTTGGACATAGAGTTGCTGACTGTAGACTGATGAATAAGCCCTCTGTTAGTTTTGAAAGTAGGAATTATTTTGCTGCACTCTGGGATATGGATATTTTTTGTTATCAGTATAATGGATTTGGTCATAGGAGTTTTGAATGTAGGAGAAGTCAACCGGTGTCCTACAATAGTTTTAAAGATTCATCTTTTAATGTCAATGCAAAATGTTATTATTGTCAAGAGTTTGGGCATATTTAAAAACATTTCAAACTCAGAACAACTCGGCAAAAGAAGTCAGTACCAGATTAGGAACCGGTAACAAAACCAGAGCATGAAATTACAACAGACAAGAAGAAAGAAGTCAACCCAGTTTGGGTTGAGAAGGATAAGAATAATGCAAAATCAAGTCTGATTGTGCAGACTGCCCTGGATGCAGAGAGAAGAAACTTGTGGGTTGTAGACAATGGATGTTCCAATCACATGACTGGAGATAAAAATAAATTTAAGTTTGAAGATTGGAATGGAGGTTTAGAAAGATTTGGAGACAACTCTTCCATCAAGATAAAAGGAAAAGGTACTTTGAATATGATGAAAAATTGAAGGCACATGATGTGTATTATGTGGAAGGTCTAAAGAATAACTTACTTAGTGTGAGTCAAATGTGTGATAAAGGATACAAATTCACTTTTGACTATACCCAATGCCAGATAAGAAAAGAGAGTACCGGTCAAATTGTAGCAGAAGGAAAAAGAACAAATGGAAATGTGTATAATCTAAAGGAATGCTTTGAGTCCCAATACATGATGGGACAAGTTGATGAGAGATGGCTGTGTCACGGGAGATTAGGCCACATAAATTTTGATAATCTGGTTACAGTAAGCAAAAAGGGCTCTATGAGAAATATATCACCAATCATCAAACCGGTAAGCACATTTTATGATGAATGTGTAAGAGGAAAGAAGAATAAGGTGAGCTTCAAGACTAAGGAACATAATACTTCAAGGCCACTTGAACTGGTGCATATTGATGTATGTGGACCAAGCAGAAGAAGAGCTCTAGCTAGTGAAAGATACTTCATGCTCCTCATTGATGATTTTTCAAGAATGACATGGGTCACTTTCCTACAAGACAAATCTCAAGCCTTTGAAAGATTCAAGATTTTCTGGAAGATGGTTGAGAGGGAAAGTGGATGCAAGCTGAAATTTCTAAGATCAGACTGGGGTGGAGAGTTCACATCAAATGAGTTTGAAGACTACTGTGAGAGACATGGAATAAGAAGACAGTATTCAACTCCAAGAACACCACAACAAAATTGTGTTGTAGAAAGGAAAAATAGAACAGTCAAGGAGATGACAAGAACCATGCTAAATGAGGGAAACATATTGGATATATATTGGAAGGAAGCAGTTCACACTGATGTATATACTTTGAACCGGGTCCAAAACAACAAAATGACACCTTATGAACTGTGGTATGACCAAAAGTCATCAATTAAATACTTCAAAGTGTTTGGAAGTAAATGCTTCATCAAGAGAGATGTGGATGGCTTAGGTAGCTTTGATTCCAGGAGTGATGAAGGTATCTTCTTGGGTTACTCAACTCATAGCAAAGCCTACAATACTAGAACAAAATACTAAGAAGTGTCATTGAGAGTGTGCATGTAAGAGTTGATGAAGATATGCATAAAGGAAGACAAACACAAGTAAACCGGTATGATGACACCGGTGATGAAGATGAAGTTCACACTGATAGTGAACTGTAAGAAGCATAAAACAAGTCCCCCAGCTGGTATGTACTGAAAAATAATGTGGAAGATCAGATCTTAGGTGATAAGAATGATGGTGTGCAGACTAGGAGAAGACTTGCCCGAAATGATGAATAAGTCAATTTCTGCCTCATGACTAAAATGAATCCCAAAACATTTAATGAGGACAACAAAATTCAGAAATGGATGGATGCAATGGAAGAGGAAATGCAGCAGATTGAGAAGAATAAGACTCGGGAATTATTTCCTAGACCGACAGACAAGAATGTTATTGGCACAAAATGGGTCTACCGAAACAAGATGAATGAAGAAGGCAAAATTGTTAGGCATAAGGCTAGGTTAGTATGCAAAGAGTATTCTCAAGTAGAAGAGATAGATTTTGAAGAAACATTTGCACTGGTTGCTAGATTTGAGGCTATTAGAATGTTTCTAGCCTTTTCAACTTACAAATGATACAAGTTATATCAAATGGATGTAAAGTGATGCAATCAAGGCAGGGAGATCCAATGAAGGAAAAACCAACCTTTTAGTTAAACACATAAATCATGCAACACATAGTGGTAACTGGTAACAAGATGCCAGAAACAATAGAAAGAGCAACATGTAACAACATAGAACACACAACCGGTAAATAACTTGAATAAATATTATTACAATCTAAAGAGTTACACATGCCACATGTTGGGTCATAGTCCAGGATACAAATGATGCTTACAACATAATTACAAGATCCATAGATCATCCACATATCAGATCGGCCTCCGAAAATAGTCTGTCGATTCTACCCTAATCCGGACCTTAGCCTTCTGGCCTCAGTCCACCAAATATACATCCTCGCTCGATCTCTAAATTTTGTCTTCGATCTTCCAACTTTTTTCCTCTCAAATGATTCACAAACCTCCATTTATATCGTCCACAAATAATAACAACTTAATCAAGTCAACCCAAAGACCTACCAGTTTGTGCAATGGTAACGTGTCGACTTAAATCACTAAGAACAAGTTAGAAAATACATAAAACAATGTGCAGTCCTTTGGGAACATCAGACACGACACAAGAAACATAAATCAATGATTTACAAGTCATGGAGATCAACCGCAACCTGATCCAACTTCGCTTAACACACTGCAAGAATAACTAGTAAGAATATATCAACCGGGCCAATACCAGAATCGATAACTCACCGAGATCAAATCCAAATTCCATGAAACTTGAACACGACAAAGATCACGAACACAAGGGAATAAACCCAAAACCACAATGCTAAACACTCAAACACAAAGAAATGCCACAATCTCCATCAATTCCACTGAAAATCGCTCAATCAGTAAGAACTAGACCAGTTCTCCTGCATTAGACTCTCAAGGTTAATTAAAAAGTGAGTCCCATAACTTGATCTGGTTCAGTGATCTGTCAATAGGTACTTGCAACTACCTCAGGGGGGTTCAATGATCTGACTACAGCTTCTGGTTGCCTCTCCACGGTGATCTACCCTAATCCAGAGCTCAGCCTTCCAGCCTTAGTCCACCAGATTAGAATCTCGTTGGATCTACAAATTTGCCTGATCTCTAAACTCTGTCTTCGATCTTCCAACTTCTATCCTCTCAAATGATTCACAAAACTCCATTTATACCATCCGCAAATAATAACAACTTAATCAAGTTGGCCCAAAGACCAACCGGTTCGTGCAATGCTAACATGTTGGCTCAAATCACTAAGAACAACTAACAAAATAAATAAAACAATGCACAGTCCTCCGGGAACATCAGACACGACACAAGAAACATAAATCAATGATCCAGAAGTCATGGATATCAACCACAACCTGATCCAACTTCGCTCAACACAATGCAAGAATAACCGGTAAGAACATATCAACCGGGCCAATACCGAAATCGATAGCTCACCGGGATCAAATCCAAATGCCATGAAACTTGAACATGACAAAGATCAGGAACACAATGGAATAAACCCAAAACCACAATTCTAAACACTCAAACACGAAGAAATGCCACAATCTCCAACAATTCCACTGAAAACTGCTCAACCGGTAAGAACTAGACCAGTGCTCCTGCATCATAAAGTCTGCCTTTTTAAATGGTAACTTGGAAAAAGAAGTATACATGGAACTATTGGCATTTTTTATGTTTATGTTGTGATTGTCATTGATGGACACAAACTTGCATTGAGATCCCCTTTATATGTATGAGTTAGAGCACAACCGGTATTTGTTCCAACCAGTATGTTGTATTATGGTCTTTAGACTATTGGTGTTTTGCAAAATGTGTTTCCCGGTCTGAAGTGGCATGTTGACCCCAAGCGGTTCATGGATACCAAGCGGTACGAGGGATTAAAGCGGCATAACACATTTTTACCAGTCTTCATTTTTGTCAAACCGGCAACCGGCATTTTGTATGAACCGGTAATACTCTGTGATGAGTTACCAACCGGCATTTTGTGATGAGTTACCATCCACCGATTGTTTGACGGTGTCGACACCTAAACGGTGCCTTTTTGTGTCATGGTACCAAGTATGTCCAGGTTCATTGAACCTAGGAAATTGTTATGTAATCCTATTGGACCGACATGAAATCGGATTCCTTTATAAGGACATCATGTCTAGGGTTTTAGGTTGTTGATATGGATATAGCAAAAGTTTATGTTGTGGCTAGGGTTTAAGGTGATTGAGGAGTTGGAGAGAATATGAATGTGTAGAAGACTAAAGTAATGCTGGAGTGCATTAGGAACGAGCTACCAAGGATCTAACCAAGCAGTCTATGCTACTAGCTAGATCAAACACTTGTTGATTACTCACATCTTTGACAAGTCTATAGCCCTTAACCGGGTAGGCCCAAAAGCCTTTTGTAAATCCTCTAACAAGGCGGTTCACATCTGTGGATCTAAAATCCTCTAGCAAGGTAGTCTTTAATCGGACTTATCTCCTAACAGAGATTGAGATTCCTAACATGATCTGTTCTAGTAAAGAACATTGTAAGACCTTAACCGATCTAGTTCCTATTCTGCAGATAGTTACTTGTGAGTTCCATCTCACCGTGGTTTTTCCCATTTGGGTTTCCACATCAAAATCTCATGTTATGGTGTTTGTGCTTTTGTGGGTGAATGCATTATTTGCTATTTGGTTTGCATGTGTGCTAACCGGTTTGTCTGCTAAATTGTTTTACCGGTTTACTGTCAGTCTTGTAAAGTGTTTAAGTGTGAAGATTTTTGGCATACTAATTCACCCCCCCCCTCTTAGTATTCATCAATTGGTATCAAAGCCTACCTTTCTATAAGTTTAACCACTTGGAAAGAGATATGGGGGAATACTCTATAAGGGAACTTACTCATCATCTCACTTAGTCTGAGCAAGCCTATGATGATCTTATGGTCAAATATGAGGCATCTCAAGCAAAAAGGAGAGAACATGCAGAAACCCTGATGGAGCTATCTGAAAATAGTTCTTCAGATGAAGCAGACATGGAAGCCCTAATTGCAGAAGTAAATAAGTTGAATGAATCAAACTCCAACCTAAGAAAGGAATTGGAAGGACTAACTATCCGGATGTTTCAAGAGCTTGAGAACTGGAGGAAAGCTGGAGATCTGGTGAGAGAAAGAGATCATGAGATCTCCAAGCTGAAACAAGAGATCAGTGCCCTAACTGCTCAACTCCATGCAAGCAAAGTGGAAAAGGAAGACATGCAAGGAGAACTAAACATTGCCATCTTTGAGAATGAAAACCTGTTGGAAACAAATGTTGCTATTTCCAAAGAACTCTCTGAGTCAAAGGAAATACTTGCTAAGTTCAACAAGAGCACTGTCAAGCTAGAGCAAAAGCTTGAATCTGCCAAACCAGTCAAGAATACCAATGGACTTGGTTATTCCGGTCATGAGGAAGGTGAGACCTCTGGTACAAATGCTGGAACATCAAAGAAACAACCAGCATCAAAGGATAAAGGTAAGTAAAATTTTAAACCTATTTGCTTTAACTGTCTAAAAGAAGGACATACTGCAAATGCGTGTAGGAGTAAGGCTTACAAAAATTTTCCTTATTTCCTAAATGATAAGCCTAGATCCTATAGATTTGATGGTAACTGTTATGCATGCAACAAGTATGGGCATAGAGCATCTGAATGCAGGTCTATTATGAATAACACTGGAAGATATCCTCAGAGGACCCAAGGAGTTGGTCCTAAACCTTTTGTGAACCGGAATCACAATCGATTTAATGCCTTCAATCATCAGCAAAGAAGTGGTGGCTATCAAGCGGCAACCGGATGGAGAGAAAAATGTATGGTATGTCATGGTCATGGCCACACTGCTGCAACATGCAGAAGGAAGAATGGAAACATGAACAATGGACCTTGGAGAGCACCTGGATTGGTCTGCTATCACTGCAACAAAGTGGGTCACATTGCTAGATTCTATAGATCAAGAAAGGACGTATCTGATGATATACCGATCACTCCGAAAGGAAACAATGATGTTGACATTGTTCAAGAGGACATGAACAAAACCTGGAAGAAGAAACTAGCAGTGTTACAAGAGGAACCGGTTTCTGCACCTAGTGTGGAAATCACGGAACCGGCAAACTAAGCTTCAGAAAAGCTTAGGGGGAGCAAATGGCGAAATGTTTTGAACCCCCAGTTTACACCAGTAAAAGACCTTAACTGATATGTGATACCTGTCATTTGGCAGAAGACCAGAAATGGTAAAAACTCAAATTAGGGTTTACGCCCTAATTGAGGAGCATTAATTGTGGTAGGTGAGAAATATGTTTAAAAGGACTTTTCAAATCATTTCTCACTATCAGTTTTTGAGTGAAGAAAAGTTTTTTAAAGAGAAGAGCGACGAAAAGGCGATTTGAGAAGAGATTTTGAGAAATTGAGAAACCGCGAAGGAGATTCAAATTCAAACTACAAATGGTCAAGTGGAGAACACAAAGCGGTGATTCAGCAACTGACGGAGTGTGAAGTGAAGGAGAATTGGCAAGCCCTAAATTCACATGTTTCAAAAGGTATTTCTCGACTTCTTAAAATTTCTATCATGGCTTCCGCATCTCATACCAGTTCTAGTGCATCTGTCGAGTCTGCAAGTTTTATTCAATGAAAGTCTAAGTATAATGCCCTATCACAAGTCCCGACTGGTGTGATAGTAGAAGAGGGAATTTTTGACTACATAGATTGCAAGATTGAAGACCTAGGGTCTCTAGCCATCCACTCCCAGTTAGATTTATTTTGTGGAAAGGATAAGAAGATCAAGCCGGAGTATAATATTTTGGAGAAGAAGAAGCTCCACAATGTTGTTTACTTCCTGGAGGATTTCACAGAGGATCATTTAAAGATCATTCTAAGCAAAGTCCATAGTGATAAGATGTACCTAGAGAGAACACATGACATCACACCACAAACAATTTATGTAGTCACCAGATTCTACAACACAGGGGAAGTGCCAACCCTAAGGATGATAAGCAAAACTGAAATGTCCAAGCTCACCAATTCATTGAGTGACTCACGAGGCATGCCAGTCAATTCTATCAAGGATGATCTGGTGAAGTATGCATGTATGGTGATTGGATACTGGACATTCTCAACCAACAGATTTAACTCTGTATCTGCTGCAGCGGTAAATGCCGCTTACTGGATGATAAAGGAGGATGCATCATTTGATTTGTGCACCGCTATGTAGAGACAACTCTTGTTGAAACTGAAGTTGATCAAACAGGATAATGCACTAAGGTTCAAGTTTAGGCAACTACTGGTTGGGTTGTTCTTCTATTTCCAAGGCTACTTTCTAGGAGTAGGAGATGTCCAGTGGTCTGCTAACCAACCGGTGACCAAGCAAATCAAGGAAAGCATTGAAGCAATTGGAACTGGTTACCCTAATGTTTTGAACAAGTATTTTGATGAGTTCAGACGGAAAATGAGCCAAAGAATGAGAATATCTGGTGACATCGTCAAGAAATATGAGGATGATATATGTTTCACCATCAAGGTGGATCAATGCATAATGGAGGCTGTTGAGCCTAGACAGGAAGAAGTGGAGCCAATAGGCTATGAGGTGATGTACGATATGCTAGAAGGGTATGCCTCTACCCTTATTGCCTCACCTCTTGATCCTAAGGCAAAGAGGACCGGAACCTATCTGGAAAGGGTTACACTGGTCGAGGAACCCTCTGCAAAGAAAGGAAAAGAACCTGCAGTGAAGAATGCAAAGGCAATGCCTGAAACATTAGCACCGGTTACTACTGCAACTCTAAAAGTGACCAAGCAGTCACCAGCCAAGAAGAAACCGGAAGCGGCACTGGCTAAAGTGTTCGAGAGAAAGAGGAAGACAAGGAATACCTCTCCAGAATCAAAAGAAATTGTGTCCGAGGAAAAGCCAAAGAAAACACGTCAAGCAAAGAGAAAGACAAAGAATGAACCGACATCGTCTGCATCGGTAAATATAGATATCTCTTCCTATAAACCTTTGACACATTGTCAAAGAACGATAAAGAATATTAGGAGAAAAGTGTGACTTAATTGAGCATTTTGATGACTTTAATGATGATGAAAAGGAAGCGGTTGAAAAGGAAATAATTTAGTATTTATGTGTTAATGACCGGTCGCCCTCAGAGATTAAATCTCAGACACCAGATTCTTTATATATGTCATTAGATAATAGATGGTGCATTGCCATAGAAAAGGAACATGAAATTAGGGAGAAAGTGTTTGCACAATACTTTCTCGACCTGTCAAATTCTGAATTATTTGATGTTATTGACCAAAATAAAGGACTCTTCTTCACTAGAAGAAGAAGACTCTGGTTGTTAGAAGGTAGAGTTGATGATGTCAAAAAAGACACTCATCACTATATGACAACTGTTGTCTAGTCTCACAAAGAGCGTCTAGACAACCAGCAAGCTGAAAAAGAACCGGTTATATCTAAACTGGATGAAGTATTTGATGATGAAGGAAATCCAGTTGTTGAACTAATTGACGCCATTGATGTCGATGCTTTGGACATAGAGGATGTTACTCATAAAACACCATCTGAGGCAATAGGATAGGAGCAACAGGCTAAACAGGTTGATAAGAAAGCCAAGGATAGACAAGAAGCGACAAAGGAAGGGGCGAGTAGAGGGAAAAGGATGAAGAAGAGAAGTGGAAAAAGGAAGGAGAAGAGAAGAAGAAAAAGGATGAAGAAGAGAAGCAGAAAAAGGAAGAAGAAGAGAAGAAGAAAAAGGATGAAGAGGAGAAGAAGAAGAAAGATGAAGAGGAGAAGAAGAAGAAGGATGAAGAAGAGAAAAAGAAGCAAGAAGATGAAAAGAAAAAAAAGGAAGAGGAAGATAAGGAACAAGAGAAAAATAAGGAAGCAAAGAGGAAGAAGAAGGAAGAGGAAGATAAGGAACATGAGAAGAAGAAGGAAGCAGAAAAGAAAAAGGCTAAGGAGGACAAGGAAGCAGAGAAGAGGAGAGAAGCGGAGAAGAAGAAAGCAGAAGAGGACAAGGCAGGAGAAGCGGAGAAGAGCACCCAGATGGAAACTTCGAAGGCAACTGAGAGTCAAGCCAAACCGGCTGATCTCACCAGTCCTATCTATCTCCAGTCTACAAGTGAAATGAAGCTAATGTAGAGCATCAAGGTTGCTCAAGAGCGCCTTGAAATTATTCGAAGGAAGAAGGAGCAGGATGTAATTGAAGTGGCTGTGGACACTCTTACCGGTTTGATACCCGATACAAATGTTCCCAACACCGATTCATCAATAGCTAAACTTAAGCTCCTATGCACAATAGTGGATGATCAGGTGCAGAGCCTAGAAGAGGCAGCAGAGGCAAATGTCAAAAAGGAGCATCAAAAAGCTCTTAATATAGCTCTGGTGAAGAAGTTGAATGAGCTCCGATCTAAACTAAAGAAAGAACAAAAGGATATAAGGGACGCTCTAGATGAGGGGAATCTACTACTCAGCAAGATTTGCCAACCCCATCTATTCTATGGTGATGTGCTAGCTCAGAAGCAAAAGCTTCAAATGGACTTGCAGTCCTACATGAGCACATTCAAGCCACCTTATGACTCATTTACAACTTATGGGCAAACCGTTCACCGGTTTCACATCCAGTCAGCAAAAATGGAGCAAGAGATCAACACCTGGTCTAGAGATTTGTAGGAGCTACAACTGGTTCTACTCCCACAATTGCAAATTATTTTGAAGTGCTATCTGAACCTGGATGCCTTAATAGTTACACAGAAGATGAGCATAATTGATGCCATGGAAGAATAGGTCTCCTAGATGCAGACAGAAAAGGAAGTTGCCACCTCCCTACTTGAGTCCTAGTTTTTATCGATGAAATAATTCTTGTAGGATTTTAAATCTATTTTTGACAAGTATTATTCCTTATTGTCATAAACTTTTATTATTTTGAAAACAGGATTGTTCAGCTGTACTTTGTTATTGTTGGCAAAGGGGGAGAAGAATTCTATTTCAGAAAAGTATTTGGTTATCAAAATTTTGATATATGCTCTTAATATCTCAATGTTTATGCTCTTTATGCAAAATTGTTATACATTGTATTGCCAAAGGGATAGTGTATATGCTTAGGGGGAGCAATTTTGCTAATGGCATGATTTTGTTGTAAAACACTTAGATGTCAAAATTTTATTTTCCTAAGTGTTGCCATCAATGCTAAAGGGGGAGATTGTTGGCATTTTTTATGTTTATGTTGTGAATGTTATTGATGGACACACACTTGCATTGAGATCCCCTTTATATGTATGAGTTAGAGCACAACCGGTATTTGTTCCAACCAGTATGTTGTATTATAGTCTTTAGAATATTGGTGTTTTGCAGAATGTGTTTCCCAGTTTGAAGCGGCATGTTGACCCCAAGCGGTTCATGGATACCAAGAGGTACGAGGATTAAAGCGGCATAACACATTTTTACCAGTCTTCATTTTTGTCAAACCAGCAACTAGCATTTTGTATGAACCGGTGATTGAGGAGTTGGAGAGAATATGAATGTGTAGAAGATTGAAGTAATGCTGGAGTGCATTAGGAATGAGCTACCAAGGATCTAACCAAGCAGTCTATGCTACTAGCTAGATCAAACACTTGTTGATTACTCACATCTTTGACAAGTTTGTAGCCCTTAATCGGGTAGGCCCAAAAGCCTTTTGTAAATCCTCTAACAAGGCGGTTCACATCTGTGGATCTAAAATCCTCTAGCAAGGTAGTCTTTAATCGGACTTATCTCCTAACAGAGATTGAGATTCCTAACATGATCTGTTCTAGTAAAGAACATTGTAAGACCTTAACTGGTCTGGTTCCTATTCTGCAGATAGTTACTTGTGAGTTCCATCTCACCGTGGTTTTTCCCATTTGGGTTTCCACATCAAAATCTCATGTTATGGTGTTTGTGCTTTTGTGGGTGAATGCATTATTTTCTATTTGGTTTGCATGTGTGCTAACCGGTTTGTCTGCTAAATTGTTTTACCGGTTTACTGTCAGTCTTGTAAAGTGTTTAAGTGCGAAGATTTTTGGCATACTAATTCACCCCCCCCCCCCCCTCTTAGTATTCATCAACAACCAAAAGGTTTCCTCCTATGTGATGATGAAACCTTTGTGTGCCAGTTGAAGAAAGCATTGCATGGTTTGAAGCAGGCTCCAAGAGCATGGTACTCAACGTTAGATAAGTATCTAAAGGAGAAAGGTTTCAGAAAAAGGAGTGTAGACAATAATCTGTACATTAAAGCAAATGGAAACCACATGATTATTGTGGTTGTATATGTGGATGACATCATTTTTGGAGGCAACAAGGATACCTTGTGTAAAGAGTTTGTTGATCAAATGCAGTCAAAATTTGAGATGTTAATGCTTGGCAAGGTGTCATACTTTCTTGGCTTGTAGATTTCACAACAAGATAAAGGGATATTTATCTCTCAAATCAAGCATGCCAAAGATATGTTGAAGAAGTTTCAGATGGAATACAACAAACCGGTCAGTACCCCCATGGTGACAGATTGCAAGTTGAGCAAGGTTGATGAGTCACCAATAGTGGATCAGACATCGTATAGATCCATGATTGGAAGTTTGTTATATCTTACTCTTTCTAGACTAGATATGGTGCAGGCAATATGTATTGTGGCTAGATTTCAAGCTGCACCCAAACAACCACATGTGAATGCAGTTAGAAGGATATTTAGTTATCTACAAGGGACACTTGATTATGGACTATGGTATCCCAAGCAAGGAGATTTTACCTTACAAGCCTACACTGATGTTGATTGGGCAGACTGTATTGATGATCAGAAGAGCACAAGTGGTGGTGCATTCTTTCTAAGTAACCAGTTGATCTCATGGCACAACAAGAAGCAGGATTTAGTTTCCCTATCTACTAATGAGGTAGAATATATTGTTGCTGCTACATGCCACTCTCTAGTGTTATGGATGAAGCAGACCCTCAAAGATATTCAGGTAGAAACATCTGACCCTATTTCTATTTGGTATGAGAATTCAAGTGAAATCAACATATCAAAGAATCTGATTGTGCACTCAAGGACCAAGCACAATGCCATCAAACATCATTTTCTCAAGGAGAAGGTAGCAGAGTAGGATGTTAAGGTAGAATATGTTCCTACGGGTGAACAAGTGGATGATATCTTCACAAAACCTCTACCGGTAAGCATATTTTAGTATCTGAGATACAAGTTAGAAGTTGTGTCACCAGCTTCATGCACTTAAGTCAGTATGGAGATCTATGGTTCAGGTGGAGTTTACTTCCATATCTTTTATTTCTTGGACCAGTTGATGAACAAAGGGGGAGATTGTACCAGTCGAATATTGCAGTCTTATGATCTGCTCTATTGAAAAAAGGTAGAAAGATAGAGGATACTAGATGGTGGAGAAGGAACCAGTATGAGAGTGGATGATGGATACTATTATTGCCCTTTGTCATTGTTGTCAAAGGGGGAGAATGAATCAGTATAAGAATACAGAGTGTGTTGACAAAAATGCCAAAGGGGGAGATTGTTGGCATTGTATTGTCATTGATGTCAATCAGTATATATTCACCAGTATGGATGGCTATCGGTATGCAAGGTGTATGCAAGATGCAAGCAAAAGGTGTTTAACGGTATGGATGTTCACCGGTGAGTAAGAATAAGAAAGCATAGAGATAAATAAAGGAAAGATTGGCTATGTCAATCAGTATTTCATGATCAACATGTGTGTATTGTTAACTGGTATGCAGGAAGGTGTAGTATCAACCGGTAAACATGGCCACTGGTGAGCATGTATGAACAAGCAAAAGACAAACTAACAAAGTGAATGATTGTCGAATCACATGGAGTGTGAACATAGAAATGAGATCAATCCAAGTTAGCTTGAAGTAACTGACAGAACAATGAAGAGATCATACAAGGGTTGACCAATCACTGCATGACCAGTAGCATAAGGCAAAAACCGGTAGTGTGTTTAGTCGGTGACTAAGTCTAAACTGACACAATGGACTGAGCTGAGTTGGATGCCAACTAAGATGCCATGTAGTCTCCAAGTGGCAAGTGAACAGTGCGTCATCGAAGTAGTCAGTGATTGGTAAGACATTTATTGCAGTCTATGAAAATCACAAGATGATGATCGAGGTTTGCGGCTCAAAGTAGAATGACATAATAAGATTGAGATTAGGATCGATGCAGGAGGTCGATTAATAGATCAGATTTGGTGAAGAAAATCATTCAGAGCATTTATGGTGATTGACATAAAGCAAAGTTGTGTTTGCCAAATATAGTAAGCGTGTTCTGGAAGGAATGGAAATGGTGGTGAAGTTTGATTTGTTGAAGGTTGTCAAGCGTGGAGAGGAGATCTGATGTGATCTGATACGGTTTGTGGTAGGTAGAAGAAACCCTAACTACAAATAGTTTGAACCTTATTCTGGCAGGAAAGCTTATGTATAAATATGCAGATTGAAGAGGTGATATGTAACGCCAGTTGCTAGAGAGGAGTACACTTAAGCAAACAGAGTGTAGATCAGACTAAGAAGAGAATTGCTACCAAGTATCTGAAGGAGAACTGGTAGAAAAGGTGTAACCGGTAAGGGAGTTTAGTAGAGGTTTAACTGGTAGATAACAAAGCTGAGGTGAACCGATAGGAAGGCATTTGAGAGTAATAGAGTGCAGGGTAAGTATCAAAGGATGTCAACAAAGGCAAAGATTGACCAGTAGTGAAAGAACCGATAAAATGAAGAAGAGTTGTAATCGACAGAGAGAAGTTGAATATGTGTTACAAAACTCATTTGTAACATGGTGCTTTCATTGTAATAAGTTTGTATTTCATTGTATATCACTGAGTTGGTGCTCGGTTTAGGGGTTGGTGCTCCTTTTGGGTTGGTGCCCCATAAAATTAGGGGTTGGTTCTCCTTGGGTTGGTGCCCCATAAAATTAGGGGTTGGTGCTCCTTGGGTTGGCTCCCTAAATCTTTGTTATATTGTGTTCTATTGTGAGGCTGCATTGGAGCAGTAGTCTCTAATAACATTTCTCATTGAGGTTTTTCCCACATTGGGTTTTCCTCGTATATCCATTGTTATGAGATGGATTCCAATTGTGTGTTTGATTACTAGTATTTTCATTACTTTACCGATTGCACACACATAGTAGGAAATTGTTTGAAATCACTGATTCACCCCCCTCTAAGTGACATATTGTGTTCTATAGAACTATTTACAAATAATTTTTTTTTATAATATTATATAATATATAATTGTAAACACCTAAAATTGTCTTGTCTAATTAAATAAATATTTTTATTTATTTAATTATTTTGGCCTAATTCTTCTATTAATTAAATAAATCTTTATTTATTCAATTAATTCATTTATCCTTTTCTAGCCTTTTTCCTCATTTAAATAAATACTTTTATTTATTTAAATTATCTCTTTCCCCTAAATTAAATAAATACTTTTATTTATTTAATTGATCTCACTTCTTCTATTAATTAAATAATGATAACTCAATGATGAATGGATAGTACTAACCCGGTACTGAGAGGGGGGGGTGAATCAGTACAGACAAAAATATAGTCCCAAATTGGTTTGACAGTAGACACTTCAAATGACTGGCAAACAGTGACAATGGTTTGAGACAGAGTCCAATCGGTAAAGCTAAGAATGACTAAGACAAGCATTAACCGGTTACTCACTTAGCTTTTCACTCAACTCAAGACTACACTACCATTTCAACCTTATGCATAAACAGGTAATCTATCATCAGATCATAATAACAACTAGTTCAACATGTTTTATTGACAGGCGTAAAACACAAAACCATCATATGCTTGATAGACAATAGGAAAGCATCACACATGACACACATATTTTTCATGTGGAAACCCAACTAGGAAAAACCACGGTGGGGATGAATACCCACAAGTTGTTTTTGAACTCTTTAGAAGTCCGCTCTGTTAGGAGCCTTGTCCGGTTAGAGACATTACAATAGGTTCTGCTAGGAACCGATCCTGTTAGGGATCACCCAGTTAAGGGATGGCTAGAATACCCGGTTAAGGGTTAAACCCTGTTAAAGGTTACCTTGTTAGAAGATTTCAAGAACTCAATAGCTAAAGGATTTTGAACTCAATAGCTTTGAATTACCCTGTTAAAGGATTTACAGCAAGTCGGTTAAGGCTACCTTGTTAAGGGATTTTCCAACTATTGAGGTGGTTAGAGATCAACAGGTATTAGAATGATCTGGTAACAACACTCAATGCCAATGCAGATCCGCTCGAGCTCCTCTTCACCTTCTGCACTTACACTCTGCAGGTATCACTTCTCTCCTTTGGGTCTGAGGTTAAGGAATTCAAACGGTTCAATCCTGACTGTTGAGAACACTACATTAAATGCAGTAGTTCTTGATCCAATCTCTAGACATTCTCCATCATCCATTTCCACCTATTTTATGGCAGCTGATAACCCATCACACGTTATCACCATTTTACAAACTTCTCACATTCCCGAGGTAGATAGGAACAATCTCCTTCATGCAAGATCCTTCATGCGCACAAGGCTTACATGGCAACACAATCTGTTCTTTGTTACCATGCTAACTCATCACACAAAGTCACTGGTTGAGCCACACAGGCTTGAAGTACTTAAACCGGAAACCTTGAAGTTGAGACTACCAACCGGTAGTCATACAATACTTCCATGAGCCGGTTCACATAACTATATGCCGGTTCATCATGAACAAGCACACCGCTTCACTTTGGCACAAATGACGGTTCACAGTGTTCTACTGGTTCTCTCATATGCCAGTTCTCACTTCTTTAGCATATTGACATCAATGACAACATACAATGTCATTATGTCCTCATACCGGTTCACATAATGCCAACAAATAAATCTTTATTTATTTAATTAATTTATTAGCCTTTTTCTACCCATGACACATGTAATTCATCTCTTAATACCTACACTCCCTACCCTCTCATTATTTTCTTCTACCTACCCTCTAATCCTAGCCGACCATTTATCTTTTACACCTCCCAATCTTATCCCTCCATTTCTTATAGTGTCTTCTATATAAGGAGATGCTTCCTTCATTATCATTCCTCCTAAGCACTTCTAGCATTTGAACTTCATATGTGATCAAACCTACTTGCAACCACATTTCCATTCTTTCTTGAGTTCTTGTGCACACATAAAATCTGAGAGCAAATATATCAAGCAAGATCAATGGAGATAGAAAGAATGGAGATTCAAACCCTATTAGACATGTGATGGTATAATCTTTTTAATTTTGTTGATTTTATTGTCTTAGGTAATCTTCATATGTTATGGTGGATCTTTGTTGTTCTTAGGCTAGGGTTTTGTGGTTGAATTCATTTAGTCTTTCAATATTGTTGTTTTCATCTATCCATTCTCACCATAAACAATAATAATAATAATGTTGTTGTTGTAATGCTAATATATATAATATAATTTTTTACATAAATATTTTTAATGTATAAATATTAAGCTAAGAATAAAAACAATGCTAAAATATAATATAACAATATATTATATTATTATATTAATAAAACATAATAATATATATTGTTATAACAATATGATATACTAATATAATATGTGTAGTAATAATAACATTATAGTATTAATATACAATATAATTTCTATATAATACATTAGTTGCAAGTAAAAGTGGTTGCACTTTTAACTCATATAAATTTAATTGTGAAAATATTATTTTTTCCACAATTAGATGTATGAAAACCGCTAATATTTAGACTTAGGGACCATTACATTAAAAGAGGGAGGTAAATCTAATGGATCTAGCCGCAAACCAACAGGGAAAAGGGCTGAGAATTTATTGGATTTACTAGATTTGATTGGATTGCCCTCTTTTAAGTTGAATTGTAAAAATATAGAAATTAGGGTAAATATGTTGGATTTGATGTAAAAATGCATGAACAATAAACTATAGTCGTCGGATCGAGCCACGAACCTGGATCTGAGAAATGTAAATGTATTCGAACCTTTTCCTAGAAGAAGAGCCTAATTTGTCAGGACGAGTATAGTGGTAGCTCTGGTCCTTCACACTTTTTGCACTCCAACAGGGAATTGATTTGTCACTATGAATAAAGACACTTCTAAAAATCACAACTTTGTACCTACTCCTGCACATGGTAGAGAAGGGAAATAGGTTGGGAATAGGGATTTGCCTTAGGTCAAACCCCAGTTTTGGAATTAACCATGAAATAGAAATGAATATGATTGAATTACAGTAATGAAAATGTTCTCGTTTCGAGGGAGATGTTGAATAATGACTGAAACACAAATGTTATACCTCCTTGTGAAGTTTTGTTTGTCTCCACAAAGAATTTGGGTTTCATGAAGTCTTGAATAACATAAAACATCAATGTCAACTCTAATGCTCAAGTCTTGACTTCATCTCTACTTTAGTGCTTGAAAGAAGACAGATTAATTGATCACTTGAACTTTAATGCTTTAAATGATGTGTATGTATGCCTAATTGTGTTGAATGTATATCAAAATGAGAGGGGTAGACCTCGTTTTATACTTGCTTGTCGAAAAATAATTTAATTTTCTGATATGAGTTGACATAGAGCCAAAATTCCTACTCAAATCTCATGACCATTAAGGGGCCCAAAATTGGGTCTTAATTGGGAGGAATAAGGCACTGGGCACTCTGGTTCTGAGAGGACCAAGCCACCATTTCCTAGTCCGACCCAATCAAATAAGAAATTGAGGGTAGGATGAAATGTCAGGTGAAAATGGTGGCAAATTTTCAAAGTATGAGCAAAATCGGGTCCTTGTTTCGAGGAAGCCAAGGATGTGAAAAGATTTTCAATGGATGAGTTATTTGGCTCTCTAACTGCCTATGAGATGAGGATAATTGGTAAAGGAACTTCAAAGAAAGAGGGTGCATTCAACTCCATCAAAAAGGGCAAGAAAGAAACTGCTCATGGTGAATCCGGTGAAAACTCAGATATAGAGGTAGAAAACTTTGTGAGGAAACTTAAAAGAGAATCCGGTAAGTATAAAGGAAAACTACCTCTCAAATATTTTAACTATGGTAAAATAAGACACTTTTTTGTAAAATGTCCCTATGGTGAAACTAGTAGAGATGAGCAAAAGAGTTATGATAGATCTGCTGGTAAGGATAGAAAGAAGAAGGTCTACCATCAAGAAAGAAGAAGCTACCAAAAGCAGAACAGTCTATATACCTTTGAAGATGATGCCACAGATGAAGAAAGTGCATTAGAAGAGAATTGCCATGAGGGTGAAAGAGAAGTTAATCTCTTTATGGCACTGGATGAATTGGTTGATGAAGATGAGGAAGATGAAAACATTGAAGCTGAAGTGGACTTGGAAGGTGAGCTCATAAGTGCACTTGAAGAGTTGAAGAAAACCAGAAGAGAACTCAAAAAGGTTAAGCATACTACTGCAGAGGAACAAAAAGAGCTGGAGGAATCTATGGAGGAATCCAAGAAAACAATTTCTGATCTATAACTCCAATTGAAAGAAGCTAAGAGGATATGTAAAGTTAAATCCTCTGATTTGATAAACAAGGAAAAGGAGCAACAAAATTTTGAAGAAGAAATTGTAAGGCTCAGAAAGGAGCTAGAAAGGAGCAAGGATGAATTGAAGATGAGGAGCAATTATGGGGGCAACACTGAAGCTTTAGACAAGATGTTTAGAAAATAGAAGAATTCAAAAGACACCAGTGGTTCAGGATTTGAAGAAGGACAATGTTTAAATAGCCAAAACACATCTAGTAAGGATATACAATTCGCTTCCTCAAGTGAAAGTAAAGAGAAGCAAATCTTTATAGTCAACAAAGATACCGGTAAGAAAACCTATGATGAGGCTACAAGAAATCAACCTGTGAACTGGTATTCTCAAAATCGGAAGACTCACACATCGTACTGGTATGTAAATCATAAAGGCAAGCCTAAGGTGGATAGTGAATGATTAACTATAATAAACAACATGAGAGGAAGACTGTTGATGTTATGGAGGAGTAAGCAACACAGATCTTGACACATGTTGAGATTATTGAGACACTGTTAGAAACATGGGACAATGATCTTAAACAATTGATGTTTCATTACAGTGATGTTTTCTTAATAATTGCATTGTAAAGACTTTCAAACTTTTTATCTTTATATAGGCAATTTTGCTAACAAATTTTGATGAAATGTATGTATTTTACTTCTTTATTTGGTATTATTTTCAAAGGGGGAGTAGAATTAGTTTATGAGTCAAAAATTTTGTATGTACTGTTAAGGGGGAGTAATGATTTCATTTTTGTAAATAGCAGTAATTGCTAAGGGGGAGTATGAGTCGGTATGAGTCCATGTATTTAGAATGTTTTCACTTTTTTGTTTTGCACACTTAGTTGACAATTTTTTTCCTAAGTGTTGCCATCAATGCCCGAGGGGGAGAATGTTGGCATTTGATCACTTGATAAACCGATAATGTTTGTTTGCTTGATGCAACCAGTACCTATATGGAGTTAGAATGTTGAATGATGACTATTTTTTATGTTGTCATTGATGGAAATTATGTGTCTTAAGTCATCTAAGTCCTACAATGCAATCAGTAAGACTTAACCGGTAAAGTAGAGACAATTTCACCATAAATGATAATTAGGACTTCAACCGGTAAAAGACTGACAATGTTACATTGTGACAACTGGTACATGAAATATCATTTTCTAAGAGAAAGAGTACATGAAAAACAAGTCAGAATGGAGTATGTGACAAGCAAAGAGCAGCTAGCAGACATTTTCACAAAACCATTGTCGAAGATAACCTTTGAGTATCTTAGAGGTAAATTAGGGGTCAAACCCCTACTCAAAATGAACTAGAATGTAGGATGCATCAATCTAGTGGGCTTCATGACTATTTTTCACTTTGTATTGATGAGATGCAGGATACTCCATAGGAGGAGCATCTTAGATGAGTTTCCAGACATGTTGAAGACAACAACAATAGATTTGATGATTTGTGATGCTTATGCACCTTTGGCATTGCTATCAAAGGGGGGGAATAAATATGATTAGTCATAAGAGAAGACATATGATCAGGAGGAGAATATGTGTAATTGAAGATAAAGTGTAACTGACAAATGAGGTGCAACAGAGAAGAGAAGAGTTGCAGAGGTCCAGAACAAAGCGAAACAGTATGAGTTGAGTATGTTGATGTTTAGTGTTGCCATCAATGCCAAAGGGGGAGATTGTTGGCATGTTTAGCATAACTAATATAGATGGAGAATGATGACTGAACTGATACAAGACTGTTTGAGATGACATTGTGATGAAGAGATTGAGATTGCATGATGGATGACTTTGATCAGTTATTTATGTTGTCATTCATGGAAATTAATGTTTATTCATGTCTACTGATGTTTACTTATGTTGTATTGTTTCATCTAAATCTTTTGGTCTACCGAAGAGGGCTTACCGGTAAAGAATCAAGAAACTGAGAATTAGGACCTTAACCAGTAAATGAGAAAATATTTTGATTGTATTTGGCAATTGGTGATGATTGAGGCTTTGTGGTTTTGAGTATAATTTTCTAACATTGTAACATGTATCTGACCGGAACCACATCATGTTGTGATAACCGAAAGTTATGTTTATAATTTTAGTTGAGTTTTTGCCAGGGTTCAAGAAGGGTTTAAGGACCGGTAAAGAATTCTCTTGACCGGTAATGATTTTTGGTTTGGCAGTGATCTAAATCAAGTTCACATGTTGATGATAACGCGAAACAAACCACTTGATATGTTTGAAAGATGTTTTGGCGCGTTTGGAGAGTAGATTTCTTGGGAATGTGCAAAGTGCTTAGCAGAATGAGCTAAGGGTTTGAATTTGTACCAGATCAACTTGTTGTGATGATTTACGATCATCCAATGACTGATATTGATTTGTAATTAATTGTAATGATCCATATGATGATCTGTAATGAGTTGTAAAGATCTGTGATGATCTATGTAGTAAGTCTTAGGGTTTTGATGCCGACCTAGTTGTAAAGGTTATTTATGTCAGTAAGGTTGATGTTTTGAAGTGTCGGTGATTTTGAGAAGTGTGTGAAGCTGAACTAGGGTGTGTGAGAAGATCTGCCAGAGTGATATAGACATAACTTAATTGGATTTGATCAAGCCCTTTAAATATAGAACTTAAATATGTAAAAGAAACAATTAATTTAAAGTTATATTTGTGTCATGGATTCATTTATATTTTATATTTTTACACATGTATGCATTCGTTTTATTCATCTATGTATTCATTTAAATTATATTTACAAATGTATGGTTTCATTTAATTATGTTGTTGTAAGGTGTTTTAAGTGGTCTTAACGGGATTTAAGGGGATATTTGCATCATGGATATAAGTTCATTAAATGTTTGAAGTAAGTTCATTAATTATACATAAACACTTAACTAAAATGAACAACTAAATTAAATTTTAACGACTAAAATTGTATGCTTAAGGGGATTTAACTAAAATGAACAACTAATTATGTTGTCTTAAGGTGTTTTAAATGGTCTTAAGGGGATTTAAGGGGATTTAAAGGGATTTTTGTGTCATTTCAATTCTTTTATATTTTTACACATGCATGGATTCATTTTATTCATCTATGTACATTCATTTAATTTATATTTGCACATATATTGTTTCATTTAATTATGTTGTTTGGATTCATCTAGTTATGTCGTCTTAAGGTGTTTTAAGTGGTCTTAAGGGGATTTAAGGGGATATTTGTGTCATGGATATAAGTTCATTAAATTTAAATTACATAGATATAAGTTCATTAAATTTTTTAAGTTCATTAAACATGTACATAAACACTTAACTAAAATGAACAACTAAATTAAATTTTAACGACTAAATTTGTTTAACAATGAACAACTAAAATATACATAAACACTTAACTTTCACATACACAAACAATTAACTAGAACACTTAAATAAATTCAAATGACTTAGAGATTCTATCATTTAAACACTTAACTTTCAAAAACGTAATATATATATAAACGTGCAAAGTAGTATGAAATGTAGATCTATCTAACACATACACATATATGTCTATCTATCGCATGTACACATGTATTAAATGTCTAGTACACATACACACATGAAATATAGAAAATAAATATCTAGTACACATACGCATATGAAATGTGTACGTTACACATGTATGAAATGTCTAGTACATATGTACAAATATGAAATGTCTAGAAAATGTGTGCACATGCACATATATATAAACAATGGGTCACTTGGGGCCCTGTTCTGAACCATGTCTTGATCCATGCACCTGCAATAGAGTATGCATGCATAAAATCATACATTAAATATTTAATTCATGCACTAGAGTAAAAAAATTAAGTAACATAGATTAAGAGCATTTGCGTGTAGACAAACATGTCTCTAACATCAGCACCATGTGCATGTAGGATTATAGGACATCTATGTGACGAGGAGCTCAACCTGTGTGATAGTGGTGCATCCTTGAAATTTTATTAGATAGACATACACATATATTTAAAACTTGGAACCTAACCCTTTAAATATAGAACTTAAATATGTAAAAGAAATAATTAATTTAAAGTTATAATGTATACATGTGTCTCCTGATGAACAGGGTCGGTGGCAATGTGCAAATCCTCAAACATTGCCCCATGCGCGTGCAATAGAGTATGCACGCATAAACTCATGTATTGAAAACATTTAATTGGAATACTAGAGTGAATTTTTTTAAGTAACATATATTAAGAGAATATGTGTAGACAAACATACCTTTGAAGGGTCTCTAACATCACCACCATGTGCATGCAGGATTCTAGGACGTCTATGTGACGAGGAGCCCAACCTGCGTAATAGTGGTGCATCCTGCAATGTTGAAATTTTGTTAGATATACATACACATATATTTATAAATTGGAACCTAACCCTTTAAATATAGAACTTAAATATTGAAGATTGAGTTAATTTAAAGTTATAGTGTATACATGTGTCTCCTGATGAACAAGGTTTGTGGCAATGTGCAAATCCTCAAACATCGCCCCCTGTGCCTGCAATATAAATTACACATGAACTCACATGTACATTATTTTCAAAACATTCATTATTAAGTTTTATATATATATAATTTATTTTAAAGATCAAATCGAATCTACTTGAACATGTACATGTATGTGGTTGTAGATAAACATACCTCGGGGTCTCTAGCACCTCCATCACGCGCATGCTAGACTCTAGAACATTCGCAAGATGAATGGCTCATCCTGCGCAATGCTCGCTCATCCTAGACAATGCACACATTTTGTTCAATATATATATAATTTAAATCACTTGAAATTATTTAATCAATACCTAGATATCCGTTTAAATAGAACTTAAAAACAAAAAAATAATAATTTAAACTTTATATATACATGTGCCTCCTGATGAACAACTGGATCAATGGCAGCATTCAAATCTCCATACATCGACCCTAACGTGATACCCTGTATAGTTCAAAAAATACAATCCAATATATATAATTAATTTAATCTATGCAGTTCATGTGTACAATCAAGTAGCTATATAAAATTTCTAAATTAAAATTAATAAACTATATATTATAATTCATACCTCTCCTGCAACATGTAAGGCTCGTCTGATCTTGTTGATGTCAGAATCATGTAAGGAGCCCACTACAACATGATCCCCCTCACTGTCTAGATCCATAAGCATGGTAGTGAACATCCCTGAAAATTTAGTACCAGGTATTGTGGCTCGATCAACTGATGTATAAACAAGAGGAGGAGGTGTATCCTGACCAACTTTTGTATGTTGGGGCGGGGCAGTAGGATGTGCAACAGTAGTAGGCTGAGAATCTGTATGATCATAACCACGGCTAGAAGCACCCATTCTACCAAGTACACGCCTAAAAAATGATGGGGGATCCTCTAGTGAGATCCCATGCTCCATAGCGATGACCTGATATGAATCCAAGAGATCACTAGATAAGCATGCACTCATCTGTCATAAAGGATCTATGCCATGCATGCGTGCAACATCCATCGACGATGATATGTCTACTCAAAAATATGGATCATCACTCGTTGATGCATCATGAATGCTAGTATGAGAGCGCAACAAATATCTACCCACCCGATATGATGTCATCTCATCCACCTATGTGGCTATAGTAGCAATACTGGAAAAGATGGACTGGCGAGTGTCATCTGGTACACTATCTGCAGCATGTGCTAGGTCTGCACTCTTGGGAAGAACCACAAGGTTTTTCTGAATCAAAGTCTATTTATTAACAGGCGAGGGTGCACCTAGTCGTCTAAACTTATCTGAAAATATGTCCTTCCCTTGTCCAACATGTTTCGGAAAATTGGTGTAGTCAACATCATCCAACAAATGAAACTCTACAAACAATTGTTTGTAGAAATAAATGAGAAAAATATCCTTTTGGGGCCACCTATGATGAGTGGCTAACCATCTAGGATAGATAAAAGGTGCTACTAGTGCATTCGTGCACCTGGTAGGCATATAACCCTTCACCCTACCAAAGGTCTGATAATGAGGAAACATGGTTTTCACATTAGCTGTGGAAACCCTATCATTCACTGTGTCCCATTTCACTATACCACGTACACTACGTGAAAGGGATCTATAGAATTCCTCTACGTTGACCTCGTCATATGGATTATAATTGTCAACGAGGTCAATCATATGAAGTATATCTTGTCTAATAATCTCACCCCTTTATTTATTTGTTTGATCACGCATGTTTCCCAATGTGATATTTAAATGATCTAAGGCACATTGAAGTGCCTATGTTGTTTGATTGTAGAGTTGTTGTATCTCCTGTGGAGTTGTGGCAGACCTATATGACGTCTGCTCAATCCCACGAGGATGAACACTAGGCTCAAAACTACTAGTGTTATGTGATCCATGCTCATCAGACATGATGTGAGTGGGTAATGTAGACATATATATATATATATATATATATATATATATGCACATGTGCATGTATGTAGTACACATTAAACAATAATTAAAAAAGTATACATACATTTAAATCATTTTAAATATATTTAAACATGTAAATTAAAAAAAGTAGATATACCAAAAAGAAATTTAAACGTCATAAATGCATAAAAGTTAAAATTTTCTAGATATAAAGACATTTAAGATTAATTTCTAGATCTATGCACAAAAGAAATTTTAACAACAACTATAAATTTAATTTTAAATTTTAATATATGTCTAATTTACAATTACATATATTTGCATATACAATAATTAATTTGCAAATTAGTCAAATTAAGTCAAATTAAGACAAATTAAGTCAAATTAATTTACAATTAAGTCAAATTAATTTACAATTACTCAAATTAAGTCAAATTAATTTACAATTGCATATACAATTTAATTAATTTCAACATATGTCTTATGTGGTCCTAATAGGTCATAAGGGATGCAGATGTGTCATAAGGGGCCTTGTGTGGTCCTAAGGCATCACCCATGTGTTAGAACACATGCATGACCCCTTAAGACCACATAAGACCCCTTTCGACACCATTTGGTCTTATGTGCTCCTAATAGGTCCTAAGGGGTGCACATATGTCGTAAGGGGCCTTGTGTGGTCCGAAGGAGTCACCCATGTGTTAGAACACATGCGTGACCCCTTAGGACCATATAAGACCCCTTTCGACACCATTTGGTCTTACGTGGTCCTAATAGGTCCTAAGGGGTGAACATGTGTCATAAGGGGCCTTGTGTGGTCCTAAGGGGTCACCCATGATTACATGTGTGACCCATTAGGACCACGTAAGACCCCTTGCGACACCATTTAATCTTATGTGGTCCTAATAGGTCCTAAGGGGTACACGTGTTGTAAGGGGTCTTGTGTGGTCGTAAGGGGTCACCCATGTGTTAGAACACATGTGTGACCCCTTAGGACCACATAAGACCCCTTTCGACACCATTTGGTCTTATGTTGTGCTAATAGGTCCTAAGGGATGTAGATGTGTCATAAGGGGCCTTGTGTGGTCCTAAGGGGTCACGCATGTGTTAGAAAACATGTGTGACCCCTTAAGACCACAAAAGACCCCTTTCGACACCATTTGGTCTTATGTGGTCCTAATAGGTCCTAAGGGGTGCACATGTGTTGTAAGGGGCCTTGTGTGGTCCTAAGGGGTCACCCATGTGTTAGAACACATGCGTGACCACTTAGGACCACATAAGACCCCTTGCGACACCATTTGGTCTTATGTGGTTCTAATAGGTCCTAAGGGGTGTACATGTCTCGTAAGGGGCCTTGTGTGGTATTAAGGGGTCACCCATGTGTTAGAAGATATGTGTGACCCCTTAGGACCACCCAAGACCCCTTGCGACACCATTTGGTCTTATGTGGTCTTAATAGGTCCTAAGGGTTGGACATGTGTTGTAAGGGGCCTTGTGTGGTCCTAAGTGGTCACCCATGTGTTAGAACACATGCATGACCCCTTCAAACCACATAAGACACCTTTCAACACCATTTGGTATTATGTGGTCCTAATAGGTCCTAAGGAGTACACAAGTGTTGTAAGGGGCCTTGTGTGGTCCTAAGGGGTCACCCAAGTGTTAGAACACATGTGTGACCCCTTAGGACCACATAAGACCCCTTGCAACACCATTTGGTCTTATGTAGTCCTAATAGGTCCTAAGGGGTGCACATGTGTTGTAAGGGGCCTTGTGTGTTCCTAAGGGGTCACCCATGTGTTAGAACACATGTCTGACCCCTTAGGACCACATAAGACCCCTTGCGACACCATTTGCTCTTATGTGGTCGTAATAGGTCCTAAGGGATGCTTATGTGTCGTAAGGGGCCTTGTGTGAACCTAAGGGGTCACCCATGTGTTAGAACAAATGTGTGACCCCTTAGGACCACATAAGACCCCTTACAACACAATTTGGTCTTATGTGGTCCTAATAGGTCCTAAGGGGTGCACATGTGTCATAAGGGGCCTTGTGTGGTCCTAAGGGGTTACCCATGAGTTAGAACACATGTGTGACCCCTTAGGACCACATAAGAACCCTTGTGACACCATTTGATCTTATGTGGTCCTAATAGGCGCTAAGGGGTCCAAATGTGTCGTAAGGGGCCTTGTGTGGTCCTAAGGGGTCACCTATGTGTTAGAACACATGCGTGACCCGTTAGGACCACATAAGGCTCCTTGTGACACCATATGGTCTTATGTGGTCCTAATAGGTCCCAAGGGGTGCACATGTGTCATAAGGGGCCTTGTGTGGTCCTAAGGGGTCACTCATGTGTGACCCCTTAGGACCACATAAGACCCCTTGCGACACCATTTCCTCTTATGTGGCTCTAATAGGTCATAAGGGATGCATATGTGTCTTAAGGGGCCTTGTGTGGTCCTAAGGGGTCACCCATGTGTTAGAAAACATGTGTGACCCTTTAGGACCACATAAGAACCCTTTCGACACAATTTGGTCTTATATGGTCCTAATAGGTCCTAAAGGGTGCACATGTGTCCTAAGGGGCCTTGTGTGGTCCTAAGAGGTCACCCATGTGTTAGAACACATGTGTGACCCCTTAGGACCACATAAGACCCCTTGTGAAACCTTTTGGTCTTATGTGGTCCTAATAGGTCCTAAGGGGTGCACATGTGTCGTAAATGGCCTTGTGTGGTCCTAAGGGGTCACCCATGTCTTAGAACACATGTGTGACCCCTTAGGACCACATAACACCACTTTCGACACTATTTGGTCTTATGTAGTCCTAATAGGTCGTAAGGGATGCAGATGTGTTGTAAGGGGCCTTGTGTGGTCCTATGGGGTCACTCATGTGTTAGAACACATGCGTGAACCCTTAGGACCACATAAGACCCCTTTCAACACAATTTGGTCTTATGTGGTCCTTGATGCAGAGATTGGCAGTAGGGTGATAAACCCACCTACACACCTTGGTCTTCTTTACCTTGAGTCTCTCTCAAGGCGACAATCACACCTCAAATCTGAAATTGGACTCTTACCCCTAACGAGGGATGTCACAACACTTCTACACACTTCTTGAAACCTATTAAGATCTCCCACAATTATACTTTGGAGCACAAGGAAAATATTGGCTTTTCAAGCTTAGATAGGCCTACCGGCACAGGTCTATCGGTTAGTAGCCCTATTTCATTGTCTTTTTGGATTTTTCTCCAAATAATATCAAACAACACCCTAAAGAAATATTGGAATTGGATTGCTATTAGATTCAAAAATATTGGAATTCCACCCTATTCCTACACTCTTCAACACTTACTTGGGTCACATGCCTAATTGATCAAGTTAGATCGGTTTTACAAAGGAGTTATATGAGAATGGGATCACAGGAAGGTTCCAACTCTTTGGGAGGTTTCTTCTATGTCCAAACACTCCAATTCCATCAATTCAACTCACCATCTCATCATTGTTCATTGTATGCTCAATGAAACTCATCTAATCTAATATAAACCCTCAATCGGTTTAGACTAGGGCTTGGTGGTAAGGTTACCAACCAACTCCTTTGACCTTGCCCCTCTGGAATCTCAAAATACATGCCCCTAACTTGCATTCTACCAATGGCCATTGGATCCCAATGAGTAGATTGCAAGTTAGGGTCCCATTTGCATTGTAACCCTTGAAAATGGAGGGTTTCAAACTTGCAAAGGGTAAAACTCTTATAACTTCCACTAAACATCACTTCAAGAGGTTAGACCAAATGCATTGGAAGGGTATTTCAGGGCTCTTCCTAATAAAATCAAAAATTCATTAGTAGATCTCACACCCTATACGAACAGTACGGAAAAATGTCGTTGTTATGGAAAAATGAGACTTGTTCTATTCACTTTCTCCACCAAACTTTACAAAAATTTCTACTCTATCTTTCCCAAAGTTGTCCAAGCATATATAAACCTTTTCCAATGTCCATAACCAAATTTTGAATAGTTAGGACCGTTGGAGAAGTAGTTAGCATCCTGCCGGCAACTTTGAAAAGTTATTTGACAACAAATGCAACATTTTGCAACTTAGGACAACATTGGTTATTAACCACTTAGACCTTATTGAAACACATCCAAGGTTATTATTTGTCATTTTTAGACTCCAAACACCTAAGACAACATCCTAGACACACCAACATTGAAAATCCAAATTCCAAGCCTTCATGGCCTAATAGACCTCTAGGTTTATATGCTCACCTAAGAGATTATTGACCATACAAATAGGTATTCAATTACATCAAGGGTGATCATTGATCCAACCCATTATTACATCACAAAATGAACATGTAGACACCACCATGTGCTTGAAATAGAGGTTTAGTGGAAGGTGCTCTACACCATACTCCCGGGCCCCAAAAACATTCAAGTCCCTTGAGTTGGGATGTCTGCAAATCTAATTTTTGTCTTCTCAATGGCCTCAGAAGTCATCCATGTAGCATCCTCTAAAGGTTGATTTTTCCATTTGACTAGGTACTCCAAGTAAGTCTTCCTCCTTGTCTTCTTGCTAACCCTTTGATCCAAAATGCACTCAATTTCAGGTTTGAGAGGGGGAGAAAGTCCTTCCAATATAGTTGGACTAGAAGAATCAAATGGACCTGCAACACAAACATCATCCACAGAACCTTTATATGCATACATATCAGATACATTGAATATAGAACATAGACCAACATCATGGGGTAGATCTATCTTGTATGCATTTGTTCCACATCTTTTTAGGACCTTAAAAGGACCTATCTTTTTCATGAGTAGCTTAGTGTACTTCTCCTTAGGGAGACATTCTTTTTTAGATGAATCATCACCATGTCTCCCACCTTGAACTGAACATATCTCCTTGTGACATTTGCTGCTTGTTTATACTTTTCAGTGGTTTGTATCAATCTATCATGGATTTGTTGATGTATGTCCCTCATCACTTCAGCAAAATCATCCTCTTGAGCACTCCTCCTTTCAATATTCTGCACTTCTCGGAGTTCAAGAACACCTCTAGGATGGGTCCCATATACAATTTGAAAAGGACTCAGTCTTGTAATTCTATTTGATGCACTGCAAAATGGACAAGGTTAGCAAATGACAAACAACACAAGACACAAGAAATTGTTAGTGTTAGTTAACCAAAAGCTAATCTAAACAGGCATATCAAAAGAGATACTAAGATCATGCTAATATGTCTAACAAATGAAACAAAGAAAATAAGGCATCTTCAAATGCCTCTTAGCATGCTCTTAGTTCCTTCTCCCTTGTTCCTCTCCTCTCCAAGTTCCAAAATAGTGTAGCTCTCGGCAGCTTTTTGCACTATGGATGCTTATGGAGGATTGAGATTTGAGTATTTTGCTCCAAATGTAAAATGAAAAGCTAAAAATACTAGATGCTATTAAAAATGATTGATTTTAACCGAAATAACAAGATATTAGTTTTCTATGCTAAATGCTCTCTAAAATGCCTATAGGTTAAATGCATACAAGTTTTCAGGATTATGGCTAAGAATGCTAAATGCTTGAGTATTTGAAAATGAGGAATGTGAGCTCTATTTATAGGTAAAATGGAGCAATGGATGGTTGAGATTGAGCAATCTCAACAAAGGCCAGGATTCAATGATATTCAATCCATGTGATGGCTTTCAACCCAATCCCAAGATGACAAGTGTCAATGTGAGATAGGTCGAGAGGAGAGGGAATAAGAATTAAATGATTGACATGACCTTGGGAGATAAGGTCAAGGTTAAGTTGAGTGAATAAACTCTTTATTCAAAGAATAAAGCTTTTATCCAATGGATAAACTCTTGTGCAAAGGCAAGAGGGATAAACATGGTCAAAGCAATAAATGTTTGGGGAGACAAGTTTGAAATAACCATAAATGGTTATGTAAGAGCCATTAATAGTCATGTAAGAGCCACTAGTGGTTTTGGAAGACTTTGGAGGTTAATTTGTTGAACACACAAAGCATTAAATGCTTTTCAAAGACTTTTTGAAGTCTTTGAGAAGTGACTCCATTTTGTTTAGGAATGTGACAATAATTAGGGGATGGATTAGGTTAATTAAGAAGGGGTTAGAAGAATCTAGAAGGGGATTAGATTTGCAAGTGGATTTGGTGGGTGAGGGAAAATAGGATTTTTATTTAAAATAAATTAATTTATTTCAATAAATGTGTGCAAATTGCATTTGTAGGAAAATGCAAGTGGGGGGAATAAATGATTTAAATAAATGTTTGATTTAATTTATTTAAAAGAGGAAAAAGGGGATTTAATTAAATAAATAGATTTTATTCATTTAATTGATTGGAATTTGATTTAATGAATTAATTAAAATAAATTGAATAATTTATTTAATTAATAGAAGAATGTTTGGAGATGAATTAATTAAATATTAATTTAATTAACTGATGGCTAGTGGATTTTTAATCAAATAAATAGCAAATATTCATTTAATTAAACTGGACATATTTATGTGACTACATTTGCCCCTCTTTGAGACGGTGCGGTTTATTGCATCATTTCAAAGAAAGAAAAATAGGTGTGAAGAAATGCCCCATAAAATGTAAATTTTAATGGGTAGTATGCCCCCTCGAGAGATGGGCCGAAATTTTTTGAAAAATTGGGCGATCTCTTGAAAAAGAATGAAAATTGACAGGGTGGTAGAAGAGAAGAAGTTAGTAACGCAGGTGAAAAATAGAGGAAATCGGGGGTAAAATGAAGAAATGGGAGGTTTGGGAAGGTTACGGGGACCACGGCGGTGAGCGGGGGAAAATTACGGTGACTACGAAGGGTTTAAATAGAGAAAAAGGGGTGAAAACGAGATCATTTGTGACCGCGACCATTGTGAATCCAGAGGTCTGAAAGTGACTTGTGAGATGAGTGAGCAGCAGTCAGGATGCCTGTACCAGTTGCCGAGCACCGATTTGAGCGAGTTCGTCAGTTCCAGCGGCCAAACGACTACGGACCAACGGTACGCAAATTTGAAATTTTAATTTTTATGCATTTTTGATATGTTTTTTGTTGAGTCCAAGTTGAGTTGAAACAATAGTGCTGAAACTACGTTTTGGCACTAGTGTCCAATTAATTAGCGCTACTGTGCCGCAATGACGCTATTGAGGTGCTTTTTGAGCGCTTTTGCAATTTTCAGCACTATTGCAGGCTAATTTAAGCGCTATGGAGTGCTTAATTGAGTGATTTTGTGCTTAATCAGCACTGTTGTAATGCTGTTGTAGTGCTTTTGTATTTTTAGCACTTTTGGATAGCTGATTGAGCACTTTTGTTAGGGTTTTAGCGCTATTGTTGATAAACTAGCACTTTTGTTTGCAAAATAGTGCTTTTGTTGTAGGATAAAATAGATGCCCCAGTTTGCGTGAAAGAGATCTCCCGATGCCAATGATGGATGAATAGGGAGGCGAAGTGGGAGTTGTTTTGAACCATAGTAGCCTGATGAGACTTAGGTCACTAGGATAAATGCCTGTTGAAGTCTAGGTGTGCCATGATTGCTTACCTGTTGAGACCCGAAGATACTTGATCAAAATATCTGTTGATAGTCTTAGGTTTAAACTTAAGAAAGTTTGAAAACAAAACAACTAATGAGGAGTGATTGATGCCTGTGTGTAGGAGGATCTACGTGTGGTGCAGTTATGTGAGAAACATCCGGCAACACAGGGGTTGCGGCATCGGCTAACAGAGGCCGAGATCGATTGCATTGTTGCGACGAGACTATATGATGTGATACACATGTCCGTGATTCGGATGAATCACGGATTGATTATAGCCTTAGCAGAGCGGTGACACAGCGAGATGTGCACCTTTCACCTGGCATAGGGGGAGATGACAGTGACCCTGAAGGATGTGTGGCGCATCCTACATATTCCGATTCGGGGGGAGCTGGTGACATATGACAGATCTTGGGGGACCCTTGCAATACAGAGGTTTTTCGATGAGGATGTTTTTATTGATGATGGCTCCATTGCTTGGGAGGAGATAGCTACGTTATATGAGTCGTTACCAGTAGTCATATCTGGCATTGTGGGAGGACTACTGTGTCCTGACAGGCACTCTCATGGTCTAGCCGTTGGATGGGGACAGGTGATCGAGATGATGATTACTGAGGGGCCTCGATTTGCTTAGGGGTCGTGCATGCTAGCGCACCTGTATCAGGAGTTACATGAGATGGTATACCGTGGGAGGGGCTCCTTAGCAGTGGGAGTGATGCTACTACATATCTGGGCGTGGGAGCATTTACCAGTGACTCAACCAGTTCTGCGCAGTGGATCAGCCGTATATGTTTATGTATAGTGGTATGATGAGTTAGCCCCACCTGGGGAAGTTAGAGTGGTGGCGGCGGGCATTAGATGATTTGGATGCGGTTATATGGAGACCGTACCTAGAGTGTGAGCCCTGGGAGGATGATGCAGAGGCACTGCCGTATGTGTTTATGACCTGATTCCTCATTGGGAGGACCTCATAACATGTAGAGAGATAGGTGCCTGGGAGAGTGATGAAGCAGTTTGGACGGCAGCAGGGACTACCTAGTGGATCAGGGGAGTATGCATGAGTGATTCAGGAGAGATATGCATGGGGGCTAGTGCTACCGTATGACCAGGCACTGGTGGAGTTTCGGACACTACAGGCAAGACCTTGGGACATACGACCAAGGGTCGTGGATGCAGGGGTTTTAGAGGAGTACACGCAGTACCTGGTGGCGCATCTGATTCTATGGATATCTGATCCAGCAGAGCTGGTGCCCAAGTTTGAGGATGAGAGGGAACGGAGATGGAGGAGGGGAGGAGGGCGAGGACCGATAGCAGGGCTTGGAGGGAGAGGAGACGGTGGAGACGAAGGAGGAGGTGGTGGAGGAGGTGGTGGGTTAGGGAGCCAGATTCAGTGGAGAGGGAGAGGCGGATTGCCACTGCGGATATCGCAGGGACCGTTGGTACAAGGAGGAGTGAGATTGGGCAGGAGAGGGATGGAGAGGGAGATCCCGATGGACAGGGAGGAGAGAGCTACTAGAGAGGGTGGTATAGATGAGGCTGCTATGGATACCGGGGAGGGAGCCACTGGAGATCTTAGGGATCATATGATAGCACATTTGCAGACCCAGGTAGAGGATTTGGAGGCGAAGGTGGTGGCTAGAGATGTGCAGCTATTTGCACAGGAGTCAGAGCTGGCTGTAGTGATGCAGGAGAGGGATAGTGCGGTGGAGAGATTAGCAGAGCTGCGGGAGAGAGTCCGGGTTGGAGTAGGAGCACAGGGGCCTATGGGGGAGGTGATGAGGGAGATGCGGTGAGCACAGGCTGAGATAGAGTACTGGCGGGGGTTATATGAGCAAGTGGTACCATCCAATCAGCGAGCATTGAGCTATTCATAGATGCAACAAGCTAGATCAGAGCAATCACAGAGGATGCAGAGTAGTGGGGGTGTGATGGGTCCTCTACGGAGGGAGAGATCAGGGGATGCAGGAGGGAGTGGGGGTTTGATGGGGCCTCCACGGAGAGATAGATCAGATGGTGCGGGGACCAGTGGGGGAGCAGGTGGAGATGGTGGTACAGCATCTTGTCAGAGTGGCATCTGAGAGAGAAGTTTTACATATGTGTATTGTATCAGTGTTATTTTTGGACTGTATCTTGGATGGCTCTCGATAGCCGATTTTGTAGACTTCATTGTACTCTGATATATGAGATGATATATATGAGGAGATCCCATTTTTTATGATATGCATTTGATATGTATGGATGTTTATGCAGGATGGTGATTTGCATTATTTTATTGATTAGATGGATATGTGTATATGTTATGCATTGATGAGATGATTCCTATATGCAGGTTTTTATGATGATTTATGATGTTCGATACTGATATTTGAATGCAGGGTTATACATGTATGCATGTTTGATTTGATGTGATGCTTTATGTATGTAATGCCATGATGATAATGTATGCTTATGATGAGTTATGAATAGGATTTTAGTGTTTCCTTTTTTGATATAATGATGAGATAATGATATGAGATGATGTTAATGCAATGTTTGAATGAATGATGTTATGTATGGATATGTATCTAGATGTTTTTAAATGAATGTAATATGGATAAACAAAATGTAAAGTACAAATGTTTATGCGTTAATGTCTAAATGAATGCATATGTATAATGGATATATAAAATGGTATGGACCAATGTTTTGGAAACAAATGGTTTTATGATTCTAAATGCTTAAATATGATTTAAGTAAAAATGATAACGTGATGATAATGCAACTCATGGTTTTAATAACTGTACCTTAATGCAATTACAAAAGGATAATGAATGTAATGTGAATGAATCCTAAAGATGAACATAATAAGATACTTAATAATGGATGAATGAATGCACCTTTTCACTAATGAATAGATAAATGAATGTATGCAATGATAAATGATAAAGGAAAATGAAATAATGATGGATAAATGATACTAAATGAATGTATAGTAAATGGTTGAATATAATCAAGGATAATTTGATCATATGAATGAATCTAATTATTATGATGATGCAATGATGCAAATGATTTAATGAGGATTTATGTCAATAAACTAAATGAACTAGATGCAATTTAATTAAAAATGACATGAATGTACTTAATGCAAAATGCAACTAAATGTAATGATGATATGAGTATGAGGAATGCAAGGTTTTTGGGACTTTACATGATGCATTAATGATGTATCAAAGTACTCGGTCGTGATTGTATCCAAGACCAGCTTAATTTTCTCATAGTTGTTCATATGAACCTTGTTCACATTTTACATATAAATCATACATATGAATGAGTGAATGGATGGGTGATATGCAACGGAATGCAATATATAAACAGATGAGATGAAATGATGATCCATAGTGCTCTATTTTCATCATTGAGCTTTTAAAATGTTGGAAGAGAATACAAGCATTTTGACATAATGATTCAAGATGACCTGAGTATTTCTTACATGATTTTATATGGCAAGTTAATACAAACGACTTGATATAAGGGTCAAGTCGACCAGAGTATTGCTTGCGGAACAGACAAGGATCATCTCCATTCATGCATGACTTGGATCGTCCTCCTTGATCTTGAATTGATCATATCCTGAGACAAGTTCATGCCATAATAAGAAACAAAACCTTTATCCAATTGGATGAGGAGGAACCAAATAAGGAGCATTGTTCTTGTAAGCAAACAGTATGTACATAAAGAATAAAGAATAGGGATCCTTGGTAATGGTTCATGCTCATATGGTCGAGGTATACGCTGTAGTCAGCAAGCCGTAATGATCTATGATTGTATTTTGCCTATGATCACGTAGTTTAGTGAACTTCCCACGTAGACACCATTAGTACATGCCCCAAAACTTCATCGGAATAATGCACAGACGATACACAAACAATGCGGTAAGAACCTGATATAAATAACTAGCCCATAAATCAACCAAGTATTTGATAGTGTAAACAAAATTTTCTTGTCAAAGAAAATGTCATCTTGTCTTTGTTGTGGTAAGGAAGGATGCATCCTTGTTGAAGACAGTTTGATTGTTGATGTCGATTGTTTTGGTTGATTTGAGAAGTGATCATTTGTGCGAGGATTTTTCAACGTTTGTTTGGTACCTGTGTGGATGAGTATGTACAATGTGTTGCCATGTTTTTGATTGATTTTTGATGTTTCTGATGTTTTTGGATTTTGTGGATTTGATTTCTGATGTTTTTGATATTTTTGGTGATTGTTTTGAATGTTTCTGGATTTTGTGAGACAATTCTGAAGGAAGAAATCCATGAATCACAAGTAATGCAGAAAGTCACTTCCATCAATAGGTTAAGGGCATTGCCCCCAATATAGGCAAGACCATGAAAAAGTGGGATGCAAGACACGTGAAGTACTATCTCTTTATTGCAGATCAATAACCAGCCATGGTGTGGACGGATGGATGTGTGTATGTCTGAAAGTGATCGCAACAAGTCTGAAAGACAATGGAGCCATAGCCTTTACGAGTGGCACCTATTTGCTAGGTTTTCACCATCGTACTTACCCAAGGTGCCACCTGAGTGGTTGTTCACCGTTTGGATGCATGATTTTTCTTGACTTTTTTGATGTTTTTGCATTTTCTTCAGGCCATTTATCTGGATGTTTTTGGTATTTTTGCCAGTATATGTGGGAGCCTAATGCTCTGTGCAGCTTATGTGTAAAATCATTTGAGGTGCATGTTGTTGATCGGATCTACTAATGGTTCTCCTTCTAAAGTAGCCAACTGATATGCCCCGGACCCAAATACAACAATAACAACATATGGACCCAGCCAATTTGATTCAAACTTTCCCTGATGTTCTCTGTTTGGTTGGTTACGAGGATTCTCTCGAAGAACAAGATCACCTACCTCAAACGTACAAGGCTTAACTCAATGATTGTAGCTTCGGCTCATGCGCTGTTGATAGGCTTTGAGGTGGTTGTATGCAGCTTGTCGCTTCTCATCAAGTAGTTCTAAGTCCTGAAGGCATGAGACTCTGTATGCTTCATCATCAATGAGATTGTGCAAGGAAACCCGTAGTGATGGGATCTCAACCTCAATAGGTAAGATAGCTTCAGCACCATAGACCAATGAGTAGGGAGTTGCGCCTGTAGGGGTTCGAATGCTAGTTCGATATGCCCATAGTGCTGGATTCAATTGAACATGTCAATCACGGTCGGCATCATTGACTGTCTTCTTTAGGATCTGCAATATGTTTTTATTCGATGCTTTGGCCTGACCATTGCCTTGTGGGTAATAGGGAGTGGAAAAGCGGTGTTGGATGTGAAATTTCTCACAGAGTTCGCGGACATCCTAATTTTGAAAGGAAGACCGTTATCTGTGATGATGGACATGGGTACACCATACCGGCAGATGATGTAATTGAGGATGAATGAGGCGATCTGCTTGCCGGTGACTTGGGTAAGTGGAACAACTTTGATCCACTTTGTGAAGTATTCAGTGGTGGTAATAATAAATTTATGGCCATTAGATGAAGATGGATGGATTTTACCCACAAGGTCAAGGCCACATTGGCAAAAAAGGCCACGGTGTTGTGATTGGTTGTAGTTCCTGTGCTGGTGCATGTATCAGGTCGCCATGAAGTTGGCATTTCTTGCACTTCCTGACAAATTAGTAGGAGTCTTTTTCCATAGATGGCCAATAGTATCCATTGCGCAGGAGTTTCTTAGCTAGTGACAGACCACTTGCAAGGGTTCCACATATTCCTTCATGTACCTCTTCCAAGGCCTTTGTTATTTCATCTTGTTCCAGACATCGAAGGAGAGTACCATCAAGACTGCGTCGGTAGAGGGTTTTGGCAATAATGGTATATCGAACAGTTTGGCGAATGAAGGTTTTTTGTTGGTTATTTGATTAGTCAGGAGGTAGGGTGTGATCGCGGAGATAGGTGTAGAATTCACCGTACCATGGAAATTCAAAACCAACAAGACAACATATCATCTCAGATTCTGGGATATCTAAGCGGGGATCCAAAGCTGTTCTACCAAGAACTCATAGCGTGTTGAATTCTGTGGAAGATCTAGGAGAGATGTGATGGTAGCCACGTCAGCAGCTCGATTCTGATCTCTAGGTATCTGCTCAAAGGTAATTGTAGTAAATGATGCCTTTAGATTGTCCACCATTTGCTTATATGGCATGAGTTTATCATCCTTGGTCTGATATTCATCTGTTTCTTGTCGAATGACCAATTGGGAGTCGCCATATACTTGTAGTTCTTGTAATTTCCATTGTACGGCTAGCCTGAGTCCTGTGATCAAGGCCTCATACTCTGCTATGTTGTTGGTGCATGGAAATGTGAGCCTATAAGACTTTGGGATGTTGTCACATTGAGGTGTGATAAACAGAATGCCTGCCCCCGAGCCATGCCTAGTATATGAACCATCAAAGTATAGTTTCCATGGTTGTGTTGTTGTGATCATGAATATCTCTTCATCTGGAAAATTGGAAATGAGAGGATGATCGCCTATGAGTGGTGCATCGGCCAACTGATCTGCAATGACCTACCCTTTGATAGCTTTACGGTCTACATACTCGATGTCAAATTCACTTAGAATCATCACCCATTTGGCCAAGCGGCTTGTCAATGCTGCCTTGTTGAGTAAATACTTGAGTGGATCAATCTTTGCAATGAGTTGTACTTTGTGTGTTAACAGATAGTGCCTTAGTTTAGTGGCTGCCAAGATTACTGCTAGGCAAGCTCACTCAATAGGTGTGTAATTGAGTTCATAGCCCACCAATGTGCAAGAGATGTAGTACACAGCACACTCTTTCCCTTATGCATTATGTTGTGCCAATAGTACACCCAATGTTGTACTTGTTGCTGAGATATAGAGTAACAACGGTCTACTTGGATCTGGTGGGATCAGCAATGGTGGATTCATGAGATAGTCTTTAAGTGTCTGAAATGCTTGTTGGCATCGGGCATCCCACTGAAAGCGGATGTTCTTGTGTAACAGGTGTGTAAAAGGATGACACTTATCTGCCAGTTGTGCAATGAATCTTCGGATGGATTGTAGTTGTCCTTGTAATGTCCTTAGTTGACTGATGTTCTTTGGTGGTGGTATCTCCAGGATTGCTTTTACCTTTGTTGGGTCGACCTCAATACCTTTGCTTGAGACAATGTATCCTAGAAGCTTCCCGGAGGTTACTCCAAAGACACATTTCTTTAGGTTGAGTCGAACATGGTATTGTTCCCATCTATCAAATATTTTATCTAATATGTCAAGATGACCTCCTCTAGTGAGTGACTTTACTAGTAAGTCATCAACATAATCTTCCATCATAGTATGCATCATGTCATGGAAGATGGTGGTCATTGCTCTTTGATAGGTTGCGCCTGCATTCTTGAGGCCGAAAGGCATTACATTCCAGCAATATGTGCCCCATGGACATGTGAAGGCTATCTTATGTTGATCTTCTGGTGCGATCTTTATCTGATTGTATCCTGAACAGCCATCCATGAGTGAAAGCATGGCATGTCCTGCTGTCAGATCTACTATGATATCGATATTTGGTAGGGGGAAGTCATCCTTAGGACATGCTTTATTTAGATCTCTGAAGTCAGTACAAATGCGGAGGCCCCCTTTTGGTTTGCCAACAGGCACAATGTTGGAGATCCAATCTGCATAATCAATTGGTCTAATGAAACCAACATCTAGGAGTTTCTTGAGTTCTGTTTTGACTAGCACTGCAATCTGAGGATGCATCTTACAAAGCTTCTGCTTGACAGGTTTGGCTCCTTCTTCTACGGTGAGGTGATGTATGACTAAATCAGGATCAAGCCTTGGCATGTCTGCATATGACCATGCAAAGTTGATCTGACGCTTTTGAAAGAACTGTATGAATTTAGGTTGTTCCTCTGGAGTGAGAAGAGATGCAAGATGTATGAGGTGAGGAGTTTCAGGAGTTCCCACATTGTATTCTTTGGTTTCCTTGATGAGAATCATTGATCATTCCTATTGTGTACTAGCAGGGAGAATGTAAAACCCTTCATCCTCAGGCGCCTCACAGAGGTTTTCACCATTGGATATGCTCTTTCTTTTGACTTTTGTTGGATCAAACAGTGCCATGGTGTGGTTTTCACTAGAAGATCCATGTTTTATTGTTATATTTTTGCAGCTAAAAGGTTTGGCATCCGCCCTAAAGTATGTTGCGCTATTTAGTTCTATGGCGAATCCAACTTTGTGATCCCCGCTTGGTAGGTTATCCCTTAATTCCAAAAAGTCAATGATGGCCTCATCGTTTTGGAAGAGGTCAAGACATGGGGGATATGGTTGGTTCCATTCGATGAGTTCAGGGTGGATAATGGGCATTACTTCATCGATTAGGTTAAGTGTGTTAGATGTATTGGTGAGGGTTAAGACGTTGTGGTGAAGGTCGTTGATGGTACTCTCCCTCTCAGAATCAGGCGTAGGATGAGACGTAGGGTCTGTGGAAGATGTTTCCAGCTCAGGAACCCAAGAAGTCTTTATCTGTGCTTCTCTGTAAATAGGGATGTCTTTGCGGGGTGGAGGTATTGATGTGTCTTCCTCATCTGAAGTATTAAGTTGAATGGAATCAAATTCCCATTCATGCGAGTCGGTCTCTGAATCACTTTCCAGCATCCGATTACTATACCATACTGGGATGTCCTTTGAGTTAAATATTGCAGGTGTGATTGGTTGATGTACCTTTGTAGATGAAATGATCGGTGCTGCAGGAAGGTTGATGGGGATTAAGGAATCCAATATAGGGAGTATCGATAGTGTTGACTCAGTTGCTTCTGCTGGAACTTCTGGTGCCATAGATGCTGCTGCGGGTTCTGATACAGTTGCTGCTGCTAATGGTACTATTGATGTGATGGTTGCTGTGGATGAGATTATTGGTTCGCTTGGTGGGATGATTGGTATTGTAGATGGTTGTGCTGGGATTTTGAGCCTCAGTGGGGCGGTTGCGATGGTGTTTGATGCTGATTTGATAATGAAAGGTGTCCTCTTTGCAATAGGCTGATATAGTGGTTTGTTGGGTTTTCCTTTGAATCTGAGTTTAGGAAAGATCTCTTTTTCAAAGCCTAGGCCTGTATTACCTTTGGGTTTTAATTCTGGCAGTAGAGGTTCATGTCTTCCTTGTTTGCAATAACCCAAAGCACTCTGACCATCATACCCCATTCTTTGTATAATGAGGAGGCCTTTGCCATATTGAGTCGTAGGAAGCGTAGCTTGCGGTATATCAGTGGTGATGGGATCTTTATAGATCCACTCCACTAAGTCCTCATCTTGGGTTTCTTCTTCTTGACTCTTTCCAATGATGAAAGGTGTCAAAGCACATGTTGGCGTGATCAGTGTTTGCTGGAGTAACTGTTGTGGTTTACCATGTGTTCTAGGAGAAGTGGGCATTTGTCCTACACAAAAGAGTTGACTCAAGTTGTATTCCCCAGGACCTTCCTCTACCATTTTCATTTTAATCTTTTCTTGCTTGGGTATAGTGGCGTTCGAACTGGCAAGAGAGGCGGGACTTATATATGATGTGGAGGAAATGGCTTCTCTATTATTAGGAATGATAATCTCTAGTTGATGGCTGATATTATGATAGTATGCAAAGGGATTTGCATTGCCCAAGATTGTGATGTCTACACCGTGATGTGGGAACTTGATACATTAATGGTAGGTAGATGGAACGGTTTGCATGGCATGTATCCAAGGTCTTCCTAATAATAGATTGTATGGTAGAGGAAGGTCCAGAACCTGATAGATGATGTGCTTTACCACAAGGCCCACTCAGATTGGTAGTACCACAACTCCTTTGGAGGAACGCTCTACATCATCATAAGCTTTGATTGTGATCTTCTTGCGAGGATCCACTGATTCTATGGCATATCCCATTGCTGTGGCCAACTGTGGTGTACAAATATTTAAACCTGCTCCATTATCGATCAAGACTTGCTTGATCATATGTTGGTTGATAAAGCCTTCAATGTGTAGCAAAGCATTATGAGGTTGCTGGAAGGAAGAGTTGTCACTTTCAGAAAAAGTGAGACAAGGTGATGACTTTAGACTTCCAACCATGGCTTGAAATTGGTCTATATTCAGGTTTGCAGGGACTGACGCCTCTTGGAGAGCTTGATCCAAGATTGTTTTATGAGATGTAGATAAGTGCAATAGCTCTAAAATGGATATAAGTGCGGGCATTTTGTCTAATTGTTCCACAAGATTGTACTGCTTTGGTATGGAGGTGGTGCCTTGTGGAGCTGCCTTGATGGTAACCTTGTCGCGACGTGTAACAACATTGCAATTGGAGTTGGGATTCTTGATGGTTATAGTTGCAACTTGTTCACTGGCATCATACAGGTGATTTACAGTATAATTATACGCAGCCTGCGTATAATCCATGGTATCAGTGCCTCTCCTGGAAGTGGAAGGACCCCTTTGATCTTGTGATGGAAGTGGATTTTTGAACATCAGATGATCATTGTTTGTTGTTTTTGGGCCATGTCCTTCTATTTCAATTTCTCCTCGATCAATAAGATCCTGAATGAGATCTTTCAATCGGTGACAATTACTTGTCCTGTGTCCTCTCCCTTGGTGGAAATCACAATGTTCAGTATCTCTCCACCATGCAGGTTTGACCTGAGGTTCATAGTTTGATGTTTTAGGTAGAGTGACCAAATTTTGAGAAATGAGTTGTCGCAATACTGTTTCAATGGGTTCCCCTAAGGGAGTGTATGTTCGTTTTTGTTTTTGCTGATGAGGTCTAGGTTCATCATGAGATGTGATGCAACTTTGATTTGAAGGAACATTTGTGTTATTCTGAGGTGGAGGATTCTGTCTTGCAAATCAAACCACAGGTTGTGCACTTTTTATAGTCCTGGCATCCACAACCCCATCATTGACGATATTATTGTTTTTGTTCCAGAAGCTTGGTTTATCACTATTGAAGCGTGGGCGAGGACCATCCTTTGGTTCATTATAGATTCTGATGAGTCCTTTCTTGATGAGGGCCTGCTCACATTACAAACCCTTGGTGATCATATCATTAAAAGAGTCTGTGTCTTTGACATCCAGGTGAAATTCCATTTCTTTGTTTAAGTTGGAAATGAATATTTCCACTAGTTCTCATTCAGGTAACTAAAGAGAACATCTGCTAGACATTTGACGCCATCGTTGCAGGAATATTGAGAATAGTTCACCTGGTTTTTGTTTAGTGTTGCACAGATCAGCCATGGTGATGTCGCGTTCAATGTTATGAGAGTAATGAGCTAGGAACTTCTAGATGAGTTCCTCAAATGTTCTAATGCCACCTGGTAGTCGGGAAAACCATGATGTGGTCGTTCCTCCCAAGCTTTGGGGAAAAACGCGCATTAGGTATGTGTCTTCATATGCCACTTCGAGACAAGCGGAATGAAATTCTCTGACATGATCATGAGGATCTCCCTTTCCTCTATATTTTTTGAATTTGGGTGTTTCGAATCCTCGTGGAAAGGGTGGTATATAAAGATTCCTATCAAAAGGATAGGGAAAGATGTCATGGAGTGAGAATTGGTTAGTCTTGACACCACTATGAAGCTGTTGGGCGAGATTCTTGACTTGTTGCCACAACATCTCCATTTCATTTGGAGGAGGAGGTGGTGGGTTACCTCGAGGAGTGTTACATCTGATGGGATCTCTACCTCTGTTCTCTTCATGGCGAATTTGTCATTCTGATGCTTGTCTTAATTGGGCAAGATCAAAGTCAGAGGGGAGTTTTTCTCCTTCTTGAGTGAGCTTTAAAAAGTGAGCATCTACATTGCTCCTGAGTATTTCGTCAAAAAGTCTGTTAAAGAGAGGGTTATGCTGGGCCCTTTCTATTGTTGCAGGAGTAGGAGTACTTGGGTTTTCGTCATTCGCATTTCCTCCAAGTGCTTCTTGAAATTCATTGAGATTTTCCTCCTCTTCTTCCTCAATTTCTATTTCTTGTTGTCTTGACTGTGATCGAGTTTGAGCCATTTTGTTTACAAGATTTTGTTGAAGTTGAGTGAAAATGATGATGAGTTGTTGATGAAATGAAAGATTGATGGTTGGTGATTTGTGTTGCATGTGGATCTCTAGCACTTTAAGGTAGATGTAACCGAAATTCCTTTTTTGAATTGCTTGTTTGTTTTTGATAAGGTTTGATTTGATAAGGTGTAGAGAAATCTGAGATGTGTTACAGATTTAACTACCTAGTAATGAGAGGATTCACTCATGAACTAGTTTTAACCTGCGTAGATGTGTCTCTTAGGATGAGCTTATCCTAGATGTAGAAACAATCTAAAAAGTGATGTGATGTGTTTGATTCAAGCAATATTTAAAAAGAGAACTTGGGACAAGAACCTCTTAATGTTTTGAGAGTTGGAACGGATTGATGATGAACTGATGGTGTATGAGTGAGATAATGGATGAAATGTTTCAACTTCAATAAAAGCTTTGTGTTACGAATGGAACAAATTCTACCTCTTCCCTTTCGGGCGTTGGTGGCATTTCTCGCGCTATGTTGTAGGTGATACAAACGTTTGGGAAAAATTTGGGATTAATCTTGCCTCCTTGGTTTTTGTGATAACTCAAAGCTCTATATTGCATAAAATCTTTGCGGTTCAATGACTCTGAATCAAATTCGTTTGTTTTGCCTTGAAGGTAGAGACGCATGTGACGTAGAAAAACTCTATGGGAGACAAAGATTTGTCTATTTAGATAGAATAATTTCCTCCTTTTGATCAAAGCCTTTGAGCTCAATGGTCTTCTTTTCAAGTTGATATTCTGATGACGATTCTTGTTTCGCAAGATGTGAAGAATGGTCATAAAGTTTGATTCTTTTCTTGTTTTGTTTTTGATCTTTTTGTTTGTTTTTTTGAAAGATGTTTGGTTGGATGAACACTTGTGTTGATTTTTGGATTTTTATGATGTTTCTTTGACAAGAAAATAAAGCAAGCACACAAACACAAGAATGTTGCCTTTAGAGGCACAAATGAGTATGGGTCTAGATCAACCCAATCCTTGGACTTTTTTATGACCCTTCCCTTAAGTGTATTTTAGGTGTTTTTCTTTCCAAAGCCTGAAGTTGGCTCAATTTGTACTTGGTCTTGACTAACACAAAAAATACTTCAAACACTTTTTATCCCTAAGGTCAAATGGCCAGTTGTGATAAATTCAGCCCACATCTTGATATTTCTTCGACTTTGGTACTACATACCTTATGAATCCCATCATGGTAGGTAAGGATGTGATATACTAAGTCTTGCGTGAATATAACAAATACATGATCACTATGATGGGGGAGTCACCACTTTTATCAAGCCACAAGTGACCTTTCAAAAAGCTATGTTTCTACTCAAGAAAATATGTATAGTGAGTATCTTGGGAGCAAAACCATCTATGCTCTTGCACTGAATTATATCTCAAATATTCTCAATCAATAGAATGGGTGGGCTACTACTTAAAGGTGTTTAGTCATTTTCGATGTCTATGGACATAAGTTCATTCTGTAGTGACTCACTTAAGAGCCTTGTAACTTGTGGTGGGGCCCATTTGTCCTTTCGGCAAGTTACACTGTAGGAACAACTATACCCAAGGCTACAGCTTTCGCTCTCACCTGATTTCTATAGCAGCTCGAAGGATTTACCGTGCGAGGTCATTCCCAAGAGTGATGTGTCTCTTGGCAGGCCTCTCTTAAAAAGATAAAATTTTGAGTGTTACTAACACTTTTCTCTTGCACCTAGGACCACGAAAGCCAAGGGAGAGGATAGTGTGTGTTAGAGGTGGGACCACTCGACCAACTTTTTGCACAAGTGTGCCAAGCAAGAAATTCACTTGTTCTTTTTAATCCATCATTGCAATTTTTTCTAACTATTTGGAGATGTTGCTCCAACAATCATGATGTTCTTTTTAACTTCAAAGGCAATATGTTTAAGTAAACTAGAATTTTGAAAATCCTGGTCAACTGAACTTGAAGCACGTATGCATGAGGAAAAAAATCGCTTTGCAAAAAGTTTTTAAACAAGTTGATTGTGTATTTTATGTGCACCAAAAATTGAAGTGTGGATTGTAAATTCTTTAGTTTGATGCAAGAAAATGGAATTGTTGATTTTAAGCACCAAATAAAGTGTTTCCTAACTTGCAAGAAAATAAATGTTGTTTTGTTCAGTTTTAATGCACCAAAGAAACAAGTGATTCTAACTGGAAAGCAAGGAAAAGTTTGTTTGTTCATGTTTTAAAACACCAAAAATAAAGTTTTTGATTTTAAAAGGTGAGTTTTTAAACCTACACAAACAACAACCAGTTAGTAAAATCCATATCTAAGGGGGGCTTCCACAAGCCTAAAAAATTTCACTTTTTCAGTTACAAGGTCCTTTTTACAACGCTCTGTTACAATAGCGCTAGTCTGCATTTAAACAGACGTGCTATTTAACACAAATGCGTTAAAAGAATAAAATGTCCGAGAAGTCAAACACGCTCAAACATGTTTAATAGCACCAGAACGGGATCAAAAGCGCTAAAACCATGTCAATAGCGCTAAACTTGATACAATAGCGCTATTGTAAGAGCAATAGCACTAGAACAACAAGTATCAGTAGCGCTATAACGTAATCAATAGCGCTAAAGCGCAACCTGTGTGACAATTTCAACATTCAAACATGTTATTGGTAAAAAAAATGATCTTTTTGGTGTTTGGATTCACGTCCGGTTCACCAAATGATGCACTGCAAAATGGACAAGATTAGCAAATGACAAACAACACAAGACACAAGAAATCGTTAGTGTTAGTTAACCAAAAGCTAATCTAAATAGGCATATCAAAAGAGATACTAAGATCATGCTAATATGTCTAACAAATGAAAAAAAGATAATAAGGCATCTCCAAATGCCTCTTAGCATGCTCTTAGTTCCTTCTCCCTTGTTCCTTTCCTCTCCAAGTTCCAAAATAGTGTAGCTCTCAACAGCTTTTTGCACTATGGATGCTTATGGAGGATTGAGATTTGAGTATTTTGCTCCAAATGTAAAATGAAAAGCTAAAAATACTAGATGCTATTAAAAATGATTGATTTTAACCGAAATAACAAGATATTAGTTTGCTATGCTAAATGCTCTCTAAAATGCATATAGGTTAAATGCATACAAGTTTTCAGGATTATGGCTAAGAATGCTAAATGCTTGAGGATTTGAAAATGAGAAATGTGAGCTCTATTTATAGGTAAAATGGAGCAATGGATGGTTGAGATTGAGCAATCTCAACAAAGGCTAGGATTCAATGATATTCAATCCATGTGATGGCTTTCAACCCAATCCCAAGATGACAAGTGTCAATGTGAGATAGGTTGAGAGGAGAGGGAATAAGCATTAAATGTTTGACATGACCTTGGGAGATAAGGTCAAGGTTAGGTTGAGTGAATAAACTCTTTATTCAAAGAATAAAGCTTTTATCCAATGGATAAACTCTTGTGCAAAGGCAAGAGGGATAAACATGGTCAAAGCAATAAATTTTTGGGGAGACAAGTTTGAAATAACTGTAGACACCTAAAAATGGTCAACGCTTGCGGAGTCATACTTTAACATTTGCGCATTGCCTCATTTTAGGTTTTTGCATCGCATTAACATTTCTCCTATGTCATGCACTTGGTTTTTATCATTTGCGAGCATCGAGTCATTCTTCTACATTCTTCATCTGTCTCGCTTTCGAATTTGGTCTTGTCGACAACAATCTTCAGTCATGATTTTGGTCGATCTTTGTCCTTGTCAATCTTGTCATATTGCGATCGATTCGTCATCGATCCTTGTCCTTTTCAATCATGTCAATTTGGTCAATTTGTCATTGATTTTTGTCAACCAATCTCAATCAAATCATTTATCAACACTGGTCATTTATCAATTCAAAATCATGATCGAATCGACATCAAATCAATCTTACATCAAGACCTAATTGTCGTTCTTGCATTTCTAATTCATCTTCCAAGGTTTTATGATTTATTCATTTAATCTTGTTTGGCATTTTCCCTCTAGGTTAAATAATTTATTTATTTATCCTAAGTCTTCTTGTCACAATTAAATGTTTATTTAATTGGCTAATTAATTCCTCCTATTTTTGTAAATTAATTAATGAATGAGAAATTATTGATTAATTTACCTATTTTTCATCAATTTCCTAATTTCCAAGTCATCATTTCTAACCTAATTTTCTAAATTCTCCTAAATTCCTAAATGTCTATTTCTATTTCAAATTCTTGTCATAAATCTTTGCATAGCAATTTGTCATAAATTGTCATAAATTGTCATATATCTTTGCATAGCAATTTGTCATAGACATGTCATAATTTTGCTATTCTTGGTTTGAATTTCCATTCAAATCACTATCATGCTAATTTGATCATCTCTCCAATTTTTCTATAAATTGGATGAATTTCTTCAATCAAATCCCCTAATCAGACTATCGAATTTCTAAATCACTTTGTCAAATCACGCTTCGAGTATTCTTGTGTCAATGTCAATCTTGCTTTCACAATTAGGTTTATGCACTTGAAGGTGAGATCTACAATAAAACTATTTGGAGAAGAAAGAAGAACAATGGAGCCGCATGAAGAAAACAATTGGATTTACATCTGGTTTGCATTAATCTTTTTGAATGTTTTATTTTCATGTCTCTATTGAATGTGTTTAGGATAGATCATTGCAATTTGCTTTCGTGATTGAGCTAATGATTAGTTTTTATACTTGTTTGTGATGATTTCCGAATTCCTATGCTACATTAATTGGTGAACCCGACATGAACACTAACCATCTAATCCCTTTATTGTGTTTTTGAGTGCTTTTAAGTTGATTTGCAGGCCAAAAAGACCAAAAACAGGGTAGTGCAGGGTTTTCTGGGGACTTCTGGGCCTGTGTGAGACAATCTGCGCCTGTGTAAGGTACACAGGTGCATCTTTATGAGTTTTGCGCCTGTGTCAATGCATTCTGCGCTTGTGTAAAAAAAAAAAAAAAAGTGCGCTTGTGTAAGGTATCCTGCGCTTGTGTAATCAATCCTGCGCCTGTGTAATCCTGCACCTGTGTCATGACTTCTGCGCCTGTGTAAAATCCAGAACAGAGGTAAAAATGCAGTGTTTTACTTGAAAATTGTCTTGTTTTTGCATTCTATTTTCTACTTTTTGGTTTTTGGTACTAATTATCTGTGCAGCATCTTGGCATACGCATGGCAAAGACAACAAATGAAACTACTAACATGTTTTATGCAGAATCGATAGTCAAAGAATAAACACCTCAAACTTCTAACTTGTGTTTTTGCAGGTTGCCTTGGAGAAACAACTAAACTTGGTGTTTGCAATTAATTTTTAGGCACCTAGTGATTTCTAAATAGGTTGGAATGAACATGTTTTTGCTTTGATTGTTGAGTGTGACATTGGAGTAGGAGAGTATGCTCTCATCCTTCTTAGGGTGATCAGAAATCCAGATCTTCGATACCATGCTCATTGTTTTGATTGTGTGTCACCTGTAGAGGGCCTGCCTTCCCGACCATTTGCTTTTGCAAGCAAGTGACAATCGTGAGAAGGGAACGACCCAAAGTGAGTACGGCTAGAATACCTTGGCATTCTAACTCACTATAAAAAAATACCTGATGAGCGAAAGCTTTGAAGGGTTACGTGGGAATTGCAGTTACTTGGGAAGTGATGACCCTTGAACTCTTTCTCATATCAGCATCTAAGTAGGGCCTCTTGGTCTAAATCATGCTTGCGCGACTAAATTTGTTTGGTATCTTGATGGGCTTAATGTCTCAATCACGCTTGTGTGACATCAAGGAGTAACGCTTAACAGAAATCCTTACTAAACACCTTGTTTTTAGAGGCCAAAAACCCTTCTAGTTGCTTGAGAAGGATAAGTTCGGATACTTGGAAGAGATACTAAGTTCGCCATGGGGAGATTTCCATGGGGACTGATGCTTGGCTACTCTGAGAAGTGAGTGCCATCGAGGGGAGCCCGTGGGGTCAAGCATCTATGTATTCTCCTTGAATCCCATAACAAGTCTACCTCTCAAGTACCTACTGTTCTTGCCTACCATAAGAAATGTGTGAATGAGTATGATTGTCTTGAGTCTATGTTAAAATATCTTGTCTTCTTTTCTTGTCAAAAGTTGAATTGCATCTCATTTCAAAAACGAGGCAAATTGATTCAAAACAAGGTTAAACCCAAGAGCATTTCATCCAACAAACTTCAAAACACCTTCAAACATGGTTGTCAAACATTGTTCAAAATCTTTTCTCAACATTCATGTCACTTAGATTTAGGTTCATCCTAGGTTGCATTTTGCAAAGTTCATTGTCAAGTACCAAGGTTAGGTTTCACCTAAGTCATACTCCTTTCAATAAGGGTCATCCATTTGCATGTGTCCTCTTGCATTAAAGTCATACCATTGTCATACATTCATATTTGCATACCTTAGGTCTCTTCATTAAGCTTAGGTCATTATCATATCATATTAGGGTCCCTTGCATAGTAATTGTCCCTTTGCATATAGTGTCAAAACTAGGTTTTGTCATACTTGAGTAATCCAAATCTTTGGTAAACCCTAAGTCATTGTTAAGAAGTCTAGACCTTGTCAAACCTTTTCTTTTTATGTCATTATTGTCATTTGGTCAAACCTAGCTTAGTATCCAAGCATATAGAGGAGACATTGTCATTTGTCCTTTTGTCACTTGGTCCTTTTGTCCTTTGAGGTCTAGACATCATTTCAATTTCCTAAGGGTCTCTTTTAGATTTGCATTCCAAGAAGTTTGTCAAAATCTTGAAAAATAACCAAAAACATAGGTTGCATTCTTGCCATAGATTGCATTTTCATCTATTTAGTTTTCATTTAGTTGAATATCATACATTATCCTTGAAAAATTCCAAAAATATTGCATTGCATAGTGACATGTCTATTGAAACAAGGTTCCAAGCACCAATGATGCAACAAAGTTTGACGTATCAAACGATAATGCAATCAAATTTTAATCCAAGGCAATCACAATTATATCCAACCCAACAACAAGGCAATATCGATCAAGCTTATCATGATGATGTAAATCTCCAAATACAAAAACTTGAGGAGAAGCTAGCTCAAGAAAATGAGATATTGGAACAAAAAGTGAAAAACATTGTGAAGAATAGATCACAAGTGTCCAAAATGTTTCAAAAATTTCCAGGTCAAAATCCAAATATTGAGCCAATTGATGTAAGATCTCTTCTTGAACGATCGGACATACCAGCTCTCCTCTCCCAAATAGAGATGATGAAACAATTTCAAGAAAAGAGACAACATCAACTTCAGCATTATGTGCCTCCACAACAAGAACAAGAAGGTGTTTACTATCAATCAGATTTTCAACCAATACAACCAATGGTTCAACCAATTGTTCAACATATACAACCAACACAACCAATGGTCCAATTTCAACAATATGTCCAACCAACTATACAATGTCCACAAATGGTTCAACCAATGGTGGAATATCAATGTCAACAACCACAATCACCAAACATTCAAAAACAAAGGTTGCAGCACACACCAAGCCAAGTTTCAAACATGTCGGAACAATTGAATCAAGTCCAATATCAAAACATGAAATCAAACCAAATTCTTGCCAAACAAGTTCAAATTCCAGATTCAACTATATCAAAACCTTGAAAGAAAGGTGGCTTTATTGCAATGATCTTAAGGAAATTACCAAGTGAGTTCTTTGAGGAAGATCAAGATAATACAATTATGTCTAGCAATGCCTCATCCCCCCACAAGCAAATTGACTCTCTAGTGGCATCTATCCCTACACCTTTAGAAGTTTCACAAGAACCTTCCATATTGTCCTCATCAAACAATACACCCAAGGATACAATTATCCAAGAGCTATCCATAATTGATTGCCAAAATAATCCAATTCATGATGCACATCCTTGTCATGTTTCAGAAATACAAGACCCAATGCCACCATGCACTTTATTGCCATCACCTATTTTAGAGGACCCCATTCGAAGTCCCTCTTCCTCATGCCAAAGCATTTATCCCTTGTCAGAATCCCCCATGCATATCCAAAGTCCAACCTCATGTCAAGAGGATAATTTAGAGCATGAAGAAAGATGTCTTGAAACAGATCAAGATCAAGATCTTGAAACCTTATCATCCCATCCAATTTTTGACCAGGACCCCATTTTCCCAGACACTCATGATGATTTCCCTATTCTTGTCCATCCTATCCAAAGTCCTATTGACACTCCATTTCCCGAGCAAGATCAAGACATCCTAGTCCATCCAATCCCAAACGATCCCCTTCCATTTCATGAAAAAAATGTCCTTTCAAATCCCATTGACATTCAAGATATCCTTTCCATCCTTTCCGATGATCCCATTGAAAGTCAAGAGCAAAGCACCTTTAAAGAGGATTCCAATTATCTTCCTCCTTGTCAAGATCAAATTATTCCTTTAGATCCTCCACAAGATCCTTTTGTTCCTCCATCTCCTTGTCCTAATGCTCCATATACACTCCAAGATCGCATTTCTTTTGATGATCCCATTATTTCTCCCATTCCATCTCTTGAAGAGCCGGTCATTGAACCATGTCCACCACACAATCCTAGTCCCCCACATGATCCTAATCCCCCTCATGATTCTAACATGTCAGTGCAAGATGTTCATGAACCCTCAACATGCATAATGGGTTCTTCCACTTTGGTGCAATCGGATCCACTTCAAGATCTCATTATTTCTCTCATATCATATCCACCTCATAATGGACTCGCGTCTTCTTCCCAAAGAAAAGAGTATCCTACAAGTCAAGATATTCATAAAGGCAAAGGAGTGGACCTTCATGAGAAAGAACCCCTCCATATTAAAGAAAATATTAAGGGTCATGGCCTCAGTGAAATTCCTCAAGACCTGGGTACCCCTACTAAATCCAACACCCCTTCAAAATCCAAACATATCCCTTCCCCATCATCCCTTCCATCCATCTTAGGTCCTTATATCCCTTCCTCCTCTATGCAAGGTCAGCAAAGGCACACATCCTTGAGTAAATTCCATCCATCCAAAAGAACTCCATTTCATTCATATCCATCCATGCATTCCTTTCCCCCTCCAAGCAATTTGGATGCCAAGTATAAAAGTCATAAGTCTAGAAATCCACATGTATTCAAGGATCAACATGTCCAATATAATCGACATGTCAAAACAAAGAACAATATGATCTATAAAGAAAAAGAAATATCCAAAAGGCCACAAAGGCCCACTGAGAAAAATAAAGCAAAGTCAAAATATATATGGGTTCCTAAATCCCTTGATCAAGCAATGCACTCCAAGGAACCACAAAAGCATGAAAAATCAAAAACCATGTGGATCCCTAAGCGGCTCCTTGAAGCACAAAAGCCTAAAGAAACATCCAACTTGGCATCCAAAGTTGCTATTCCTCCATCCAAACCTCTCAAATTTGTTCCTCCATCACCTTCTTCATCCATTTTGGGCCCTTATGTCCCAAAATCCCAAGCTATTCCTCCATCCAAATCTCACAATCTGAGATCCATTTTTCCTCCATCAGTCCATCACCCCTCAAGGTGTGTGCCAATGTTGATCTTGCCTTCATTTCCATCCGCTCAAGCCCAATTCTTCCAATACCCTACCTATTATCCAATGCATATTTTCCATCCTTCCATCCCTTTGATCCAATCCAATGCATAAATCCTCACCTTAGTTTCATCTCATTTTCCATGTCCTAATCCTACCAACGTCTTTGAGCATGCTTTTAAAGGTCATGGTCCATTTTTTTTCAAGGCTACTATCCAAACAAAAAGACGCTTGAGTCCTTCTTCCATCCCCTATCATGTGTCCATCTTCTATTGAAAAAGTCAAAATCAAAAAAAAAAAAAAAAAAAGTGAAAAAAAAAAAAAAAGAAAAAAGAAAAAAGTAAAGCAAAAATAATTTGTCCACTGGTGAAAACCTGGCAAACAGGCACCTTGGGCAAGTACCATGATGAAAACCTGGCAAATAGGCGTCATGCATAATTTATGAACTTCTTGCATACCGTACTTGGGGGCAGGTTTCCTCCTTCATATCTTATTGCCCTTCACTATCCTATCAAACCCCTGTCATTACCCTTCATATCCTATTGTCCCTCATGTCCAATTTCCCTTTCCACATTTGATCTTGACAAGGCTAACGATTGTCATGAGCATCATGTATCTTGTTTGCAACTTTTAGTCTATCATAGCTTTTGGTCTTTATCCATTTACTTATTATAACCTTTCATCCATATTCCCTGTCTTATTGCAACTTTTTGCCACTATCTCATATCCTATCCTGACCTTTAGTCCATGTCCCTTATCCATTCTTGGTCTTTCTTATCCTATCCATATCTTATCACTATCCATACACTCTTTTTCATTCCTTGATCTTGATTTGACATAAGGACGCAAAATTTAAACATGGTTTCAAAAACCTCTTGACATGTCCCTCATGCCATGTCACTACTTTACATTGTCATATCCAGTCTCTTGTCCCATCACGCCATAGCCCTTGAAAATTGCATCTGTATTATCTCCATGATAAAAGGCCTTTGTTTTCCCTCTATCCACCATCATTTCAGAAAGCCTATTTATTCACCTGTCATATTCCTTTCCTTACTAGACACTAGGGGCAAAATCATAAAAATTGAAAAATGTCCTGAAATAATCCAAAAAAATCAAATAATGTCCTGAAATAATTCAAAAAAATTGAAAAATGTCCTGAAATAATTCAAAAAAATTGAAAAATGTCCTGAAATAATCCCTAAAAATCAAATAATGTCCTGAAATAAGCCAAAAAAATCAAATAATGTCCTGAAAAAATCTCATTAAAAAAATCAAATAATGTCCTGAGAAAATTAAAAAAAAAATCAAATAAAGTCCTGAAAAAACGAACAAAAAAATTGTAAAAACTCGAAAGGCAAAACAAAAAATAAATGACCCCTCTGTGCATAGACAGATCACTGAGTATACATCCAACGACACGCAATCAAATGTTGTGCTTTAATGAAATCATGCATTAACAGATGACTTCTTTCAATCAAACCAGACATTCAACCTGATCAAAATTGTCATATCAATCAACATTAATATCATTCGTCCTTGGCACATTATCATGGGTCTTATACAGGGTGTGGCATACTCGAAACTAGACTGTGTCCTGTCTTAGACGGGGTACCGCATGTCCTAAAACCAGACAACATGATCGTCCTATCAGCACTTTCAACTTTTGACAATGAAGATCAAGGTGTTTGTTTGATTTGTTGGAATTTGTGCATCTTATCTTTTTACTGATTTATTTTTGGCTTCGATCATGTTCCTATGTTGCTCGATGATGTCACTGAGTGATTTAGGGTGACCGGGATGGTTCATGGTCCTTTTTCTTTATTTGTTGTGATTGTTGTTTGTCTGCGATGTGTCTGTCTTTTGCAAAAAGGGTTGCATTTCAGCTCTGGCCTTCAATGCCATGATGCTAGGCATCCATTTTGCTACATTAAAATAAAGGTTCTCACCTACAAAGTGCATTAGTGAAGCAAGTTTTCCTTCATCTCTAACTGTCCTTTGTCTAATTTTTTCTTACTAACATTTCTTCTATCAATCTTGGCAGTCTGTTCGAACCTATCGTCTTCTGCAATTATTATCGATCAATTGGCCTCTTTTCTGCATGATTCCGACCAATTCCTCAAGGGGGCATGCATATGTCATTATTATTGTCTGGGGCATTTTCATTATTGTTCTTTGAAACAATGCTTAAAATCGCATTGTCTCAAAGAGGGGCAAAATGTAGACACCTAAAAATGGTCAACGCTTGCGGAGTCATACTTTAACATTTGCGCATTGCCTCATTTTAGGTTTTTGTGTCGCATTAACATTTCTCCTATGTCACGCCCTTGGTTTTCATCATTTGCGAGCATCGAATCATTCTTCTACATTCTTCATCTGTCTCGCTTTCGAATTTGGTCTTGTCGACAACAATCTTCAGTCATGATTTTGGTCGATTTTTGTCCTTGTCAATCTTGTCATATTGCGATCGATTCGTCATCGATCCTTGTCCTTTTCAATCATGTCAATTTGGTCAATTTGTCATTGATTTTTGTCAACCAATCTCAATCAAATCATTTATCAACACTGGTCATTTATCAATTCAAAATCATGATCGAATCGACATCAAATCAATCTTACATCAAGACCTAATTGTCGTTCTTGCATTTCTAATTCATCTTCCAAGGTTTTATGATTTATTCATTTAATCTTGTTTGGCATTTTCCCTCTAGGTTAAATAATTTATTTATTTATCCTAAGTCTTCTTGTCACAATTAAATGTTTATTTAATTGGCTAATTAATTCCTCCTATTTTTGTAAATTAATTAATGAATGAGAAATTATTGATTAATTTACCTATTTTTCATCAATTTCCTAATTTCCAAGTCATCATTTCTAACCTAATTTTCTAAATTCTCCTAAATTCCTAAATGTCTATTTCTATTTCAAATTCTTGTCATAAATCTTTGCATAGCAATTTGTCATAAATTGTCATAAATTGTCATATATCTTTGCATAGCAATTTGTCATAGACATGTCATAATTTTGCTATTCTTGGTTTGAATTTCCATTCGAATCACTATCATGCTAATTTGATCATCTCTCCAATTTTTCTATAAATTGGATGAATTTCTTCAATCAAACCCCTAATCAGACTATCGAATTTCTAAATCACTTTGTCAAATCACGCTTCGAGTATTCTTGTGTCAATGTCAATCTTGCTTTCACAATTAGGTTTATGCACTTGAAGGTGAGATCTACAATAAAACTATTTGGAAAAGAAAGAAGAACAATGGAGCCGCATGAAGAAAACATTTGGATTTACATATGGTTTGCATTAATCTTTTTGAATGTTTTATTTTCATGTCTCTATTAAATGTGTTTAGGATAGATCATTGCAATTTGCTTTCGTGATTGAGCTAATGATTAGTTTTTATACTTGTTTGTGATGATTCCTAATTTCCTATGCTACAATAACCATAAATGGTTATGTAAGAGCCATTAATGGTCATGTAAGAGCCATTAGTGGTTTTGGAAGACTTTGAAGGTTAATTTGTTGAACACACAAAGCATTAAATGCTTTTCAAAGACTTTTTGAAGTCTTGGAGAAGTGACTTCATTTTGCTTAGGAATGTGATAATAATTAGGGGATGGATTAGGTTAATTAGGAAGGGGTTAGAAGAATCTAGAAGGGGATTAGATTTGCAAGTGGATTTGGTGGGTGAGGGAAAATAGGATTTTTATTTTAAATTAATTAATTTATTTCAATAAATGTGTGCAAGTTGCATTTGTAGGAAAATGCAAGTGGGGGGAATAAATGATTTAAATAAATGTTTGATTTAATTTATTTAAAAGAGGAAAAAGGGGATTTAATTAAATAAATAGATTTTATTCATTTAATTGATTGGAATTTGATTTAATGAATTAGTTAAAATAAATTGAATAATTTATTTAATTAATAGAAGAATGTTTGGAGATGAATTAATTAAATATTAATTTAATTAACTGATGGCTAGTGGATTTTTAATCAAATAAATAGCAAATATTCATTTAATTAAACTGGACAGATTTATGTGACTACACTATTCACATAATCATTATATGAGAACTCTTCTTGTGGAAGAATAGTATCCCAAGTGGCCCCATGGTCCTTATTAAAACATCTCAACAAATTACCAAGGGATCTATTGATCACCTCTGTCTATCCATTAGATTGAAGGTGATAAGCAGAAGAGAAAGATGAGTTTGTCCCCAACCTACACCATAAAGTCCTCCAAAAATGTCCTACAAACTTAGGATCCTGGTCTGATATAATGCTTAAGGGTAAACCATGAAGTCTAACAATCTCCTTGAAGAACAAACCTGCAATAATGGAAGCATCATGTGTAACTTTGCATGGCAAAAAGTGTGCCATTTTGGAAAACCTGTCCACAACAACATATATACTGTCATATCCTAATTTAGTCCTAGGAAGACCTAAGACAAAGTCCATGCTAATTGAATCCCAAGGTTTGGTATGGATTGGTAATGGAGTATATAGACCTGCATTGGAACTTGTCCCCTTTTCCCTTTGACATACCACACACTTTGTCACATACTTTCTCACATTTGACTGCATCCTAGGCCAAAAGTAGAATCTCCTAACCAATTCAAGTGCCTTATCAAGTCCAAAGTGTCCTGACAAACCCCCACAATGTTTTTCCTTTACAATATTTTCCCTCATGGAGCAATTAGGAATACAAAGTTGACTGCCCTTGAAAAGTAAGCCTTCTTGGAGAATGTAATCAGAAAAATCAGTATGATACCTGTCATTCATTTCCTTACAAACCTCATAGGCCTCCTTGAAATCTTCATCTCCTTGATACATGTCCTTTAAGGCACCGATTCCCATGCTTTCCAATTGAATCTCCTGGATTGCTAAGTTCCTTCTACTAAGTGCATTGGCAACTTTATTAGCTACTCCTTTCTTATGTAGGATAGTGAAAGTATAAGCTTGGAGATATTCCATCCACTTCATATGCTTGTGATTTAGTTTCTCCTATCTGTTCAAAAAACTTAGAGCATGGTTGTCAGTATATACAATAACCTCCTTAGGTAAGAGATAATGTTTCCACTTCCTAAGAGATTGCACCATAGCATACATCTCTAGGTCATATGTAGAATAATTTTGCTTTGCCTCATTTAGTTTCTCACTGAAAAATGCCACTGGCCTACCTTCCTGACTCAAGACTCCTCCTATGGACTTCTTTGATGCATCACACTCAATAGTGAAAACCTTATGAAAGTCAGGGAGTACTAAAATAGGTTGCTTTGAAATCTTAGTTTTCAAAAACTCAAAAGATCTATCAGCCTCCTTAGTCCAGACAAATTGAAATTTCCTTCCACCTTTTATGGTTTCTATCATTGGTGCACTAACCCCACTGAAATTCTTAATAATTTTTCTATAAAAACTTGCTAACCCAAGGAAACCTTTTACCTCACTTGCTGACTGAGGGGTTGGCCAGTTTAGGATTGCCTCCATCTTAGATGGATCCATTTTCAAATTTCCTTGAGAAATCACAAATCCAAGGAACGCTAGTTCTTCCTGCAAGAAGACACATTTTCCAAATTGATCTTTCAACTACTCCTCATGTAACCTTTGCAACACCAAATCTGAGTGTGTTAGATGTTCATTCCTGTCTTTACTGAAAATCAATATATCATCTAGATACACTACTACAGAATGATTGATAAAGGGCTTAAGAACCTCATTCATGAGTCTCGTGAATGTACTAGGGGCATTGGAAAGTCCAAATGGCATTACCATCCACTCAAATAGGCCTTCATTGGTCTTAAAAGTTGTCTTTCATTGGTCTCCATCTATGATCCTTATTTGATGATAACCACTTTTCAAATCCATTTTGGAATAGTACTTGGCCCCTCCTAGACAATACATCAAGTTCTCCATTCTTGGCATTGGGAATCTATATCTGATTGTTATCTTATTGATGGCCCTAGAGTCGGTACACAACCTCCATGTTCCTTCTTTCTTAGGAGCTAGTACTGCAGGGATTGCACAAGGACTTATGATCTTCCTAATGAACCCTTTCTCAAGCAATTCTTGGATCTATCTTGCAAATTCTGCACTTTGTTCAGGGGTAAGATTTTATGGTACCTTATTGGGTGGTGTAGCACCTGGTATAAGGTCAATACAATGACTGATTTCCCTTTGAGGGGGTAAGGAATTTTTGGTACTGTCTGCAACTATCCCTTTATACCGGTCTAGCAGATTTTGAACCTCTTTAGGACCTACTCTCCTTTCTGTCTCTTGGCTCTTAGGCTTCTTCTTAGGTTCAATTTTAGGCTTGACAAATATTGCAAAACAAGGAGTATCCTTCTCCTTCAAACCATTCATGAACTCCCTCTCATCCACTAGCATGACACTAGTTACAATGTGCTTATCCTTACTGTCATCCGGAAGAGGTGTCATAGTGAAGTTCACCCCATTCTTGGTGATGGTGTAAACATTCTTCCTTCCCTCATGCCTAGCATCTACATCATATTGCCAAGGCCTGCCTAGTAGCAGATGACAAGCACCCATTTCTACTGCATCACACAACACCCTATCTTTGTATTCACCTATTGAAAATTCTATCCAAACTTGCTCACTAATCAGGTCTTGTTAACCTTTGTTCAACCAAGACACTTTATAAGGGTGGGGATGAGGTATTCTTTGCAAGTTAATCTTAGTAACCATTTCTACTGCACTTTCAAGAGGGTCCTATCGATCATCAATAGTTCTCCTTGCTCCAGATCTGTAGACTTTGAAGTTCATGTTTGGTAGGAGGTCATGCTTTGACTATCTTCTTCTTGTATTAGATGTTCTCTTCTATCACCTCTTTGGCCACCATTGCTTAGCTTCTCAGGACATCTAAATGACTGGTGCCCAACTTGGTTGCATGAAAAACACCTACCGGTGAAGACACTATGTCCTCTTCCACCGAATCTTCCTCTACCATTTCCCCTCCTTCCTATAAAGCTACCTCCATTCCTCAGGATTCTCCCTCTTGTTCTTGATGGCTAGACTCTCCTTGGGGTTTAGGAGATGATCCTCTTCCATTGAATCTACCTTTACCTCTGAAACCTACACCCTTTCCTCTATTATTATGTTCTCCTCTCCTTTTTTGCTTCTCCTCAATCCTAAGTGCCACCTGAAAACACTTGTGCATTGATTCAAGGTTGAACAAACTTAGTTCATATTGAATACTAAACTTAAGACCATTCATGTACCTTGCTAGCTTTTGTGTCTCACTCTCTGGTATCTTTGCTTTGAAGGTCATCCTGTGGAACTCCTCAGTGTAAGTACTGACATCCAACTCCCTTTGCCTTAGATTTTGTAATCTCTTGTGTAAGATTATCTCATAGTCCTTAGGTACAAACTTCCTTTTGATCTCTATCTCCATCTTCTTCTATGAGGTTATAGGTCTCTTTCCTTCTTCATCTCTTTCATTTTGTAGAAAGTTCCACCAACTAAGAGTTGGACCTTTCATTTTGGATTTAGCCACCTTCACCCTTTGTTTTTCAGGTACGTCTTCACATTCAAAATAATTGATCATTGCTTTTGTCCAATCCATACACTCTTATGGGTTCATCTTTCTAGAGAATGTAGATAGTTATGCTATATTGTCTCTTCTTCCTACACTATTGAGGGCTTCAAAAAATTTCCTTTGATCTGTCAGCATCAATAGTCTCTCTTCTTCCTCTTCTCCTTCTCCATCAAATGTTGATGCAAATCCCTTGCCTTCCTGGTCTTTCTTTTCAACCTTTCTATCTCCTCCATCTTTTTATTCTTGGCCGCTTGCTCCCTCACTATCTTGGCCAACTCCATGTTTGTCATGGGTCTAGTGGGAATGTCCTCACTATTCCCTGTTGCATCTTCCATTGTTTTTTAATTTCCTAAGGCTCTTCTAATGCTCTGATACCACCTAATGCAGAGATTAGCAGCAATAGGGTGATAAACCCAACAACACACCTTGGTCTTCTTTACCTTGAGACTCTCTCAAGGCGACAATCACACCTCAAATATGAAATTAAATTCTTACCCCTAACAAGGGATGTCACAAAACTTATACACACTTCCTGATACCTATTAATATCTCCAATAATAATACTTTGGATCACAAGGCAAATATTGGCTTTTGAAGCTTAGACAGGCCTACTGGTTAGTAGCCCTATTTCACTATCTTTTTGGATTTTTCTCCAAGTAATACCAAACAATGCCCTAAAAAAATTTAGGCTTTAGACACCCTTTTGGGATTGCTATCAGATTCTAAAAGATTGAAATTCCACCCTATTCATACACTCTTCAACACCTACTTGGGTCACAGGCCTAATTGATCAAATTATATCGGTTTTACAAAGGAGGTATATGAGAAAGGGATCACAAGAAGGTTCCAATTCTTCAGGAGGTTTCTTATATTTCCAAATACTCCAATTCCATCAATTCAACTCATCATCTCATCATTGTTTATTGTATGCTCAATGAAACTCATCTAATCTAATCTAAACCCTCGACCGGTTTAGACTAGGGCTTGGTGGTAAGGTTACCAACCAACTCCTATGACCTTGCCCCTCTGGAATCTCACAATACATGCCCCTAACTTGCATTCTACCAATGGCCATCAGATCCCAATGAGTATATTGCAAGTTAGGGTCCCATTTGCATTGTAACCCTTGAAAATGGACGGTTTCAGACCTGCAAAGGGTAAAACGCTTATAACTTCCACTAAACTTCACTTCAAGAGGTCAGACAAAATGAATTGGAAGGGTATTTCAAGGCTCTTTCTAATAAAATCAAAAATTCATCAGTAGATCTCACACCTTGTACGAACAGTATGGAAAAAATGTCACTATTATGGCAAAATCAGACTTGTTCTATTCACTTTCTCCGCCAAACTTTACAAACATTTCTACTCTATCTTTCCCATGGTTGTCCAAGCATATATAAACCTTTTCCAATGTCCATAACCAAATTTTGAATAGTTAGGACCTTTGGAGAAGTAGTTAGCATCCTACCGACAACTTTGAAAAGTTGCTTGACAACAAATGCAACATTTTGCAACTTAGGACAACATTGGTTATTAACAACTTAGACCTTATTGAAACACATCCAAGGTCATTATTTATCATTTTTAGACTCCAAACACTTAAGACAACATCCTAGACACACCAACATTGAAAATCCAAATTTCAAGCCTTCATGGCCTAATAGACCTCTAGGTTTATATGCTCACCGAAGAGATTATTGACCATACAAATAGGCATTCAATTACATCAAGGGTGATCATTGATCCAACCCATTATTACATCACAAAATGAACATGTAGACACCACCATGTGCTTGAAATAGAGGTGTAGTGGAAGGTTCTTTGCACCAGTCCTAATAGGTCCTAAGGGGTGCACATGTGTCGTAAGGGGCCTTGTGTGGTCCTAAGGGGTCACCCATGTGTTAGAACACATGTGTGACCCCTTAGGACCACATAAGATCCCTTTCGACACTATTTGGTCTTATGTGGTCCCAATAGGTCCTAAGGGGTGTACATGTTTCGTAAGGGGTCTTGTGTGGTCCTAAAGGGTCACCCATGTGTTAGAACACATGCGTGACCCCTTAGGACCACAAAAGAACCCTTACGACACCATTTGGTCTTATGTGGTCCTAATAGGTCCTAAGGGGTGCACATGTCGTAAGGGGACTTGTGTGGTCCTAAGGGGTCACCCATGTGTTAGAACACATGTGTGACTCCTTAGGACCACATAAGACCCCTTGCGACACCATTCGGTCTTATGTGGTCCTAATAGGTCCTAAGGGGTGTACATGTGTCGTAAGGGGCCTTGTGTGGTCCTAAGGTGTCACCCATGTGTTAGAACACATGTGTGACCCCTTAGGATCACATAAGACCCCTTGCGCCACCATTTGGTCTCATGTGGTCCTAATAGGTCCTGTATACGCTGAAAATGGATAACAACAATGTTGAAAGACTAAATGAATTCAACCACAAAACCCTAGCATAACAACAACAAAGATCCACCATAACATATGAAGATTACCTAAGACAATGCAAATCAAATGAAATCACAAAGATTATACCATCACATGTCCAATAGGTTTTGGATATCCATTCTTCCTATTTCCATTGATCTTGCTTGATATATTTGCTTTCAGATTTTATGTGCACAAGAGCTCAACAAAGAACGAAAATGTGGTTGCAAGTAGGATCACATATGAAAGTGCAAAGGTGTAGTGTAGTCGAGTGCGCAATTGAGTTAGGGTTTGATAATGAAGGAATTAAGAGATGAATGACATGTGTCATGTGTAGAAAAGGTTAATGAATTAATTAAATAAATAAAGATTTATTTAATTAATAGAGGAAGTGGGATCAAATTAAATAAATTAGATATTTATTTAATTTAGGAAAATGATAATTTAAATAAATAAATGTATTTATTTAAATGAGAAATAAGGCTAGAAGAGGATAAATGAATTAATTAAATAAATAAAGATTTATTTAATTAATAGAAGAGTTAGGCTTAGATAATTAAATAAATAAAGATATTTATTTAATTAGACTGGACAATTTTAGGTGTCTACATTTTGCCCCTCTTTGAGACAATGCAGCTTGTCGCGTTGTTTCAAAGAAGATAAGATGAACTGATGAAAAGTTGCCCCGAGATGGGAATGATATGCCCCCTCGATAGATTGGAGGAAAATGTGTGAAAAGATTGCAGACAATCTCTCGATAAGAAAGAAAGGCTAGAATGGACTGACCGGATAGAGTGACAGAGTCACGGGATAAAGAAGACTGACTCGGGAGACGAGGGTTAGGGCTAGTGCTAGGGCAGTCTATAAAATAGACCATGAGGGGAATACATCCTCATTGTCATCCACACATCCAAGAGATCAGAGTGCAGAGAGAAAATAGAGTAGCACCAAACATTAGTGATGGCATTGGTGCATAGATTCGATCGCATTCGCTGATTTCAAAGGCCAGCAGATGTAGGAGAGCTGGTAAGTACCACAAAACCTCCTTGTACTTTGTCACATTAATTATTGTCATTAATGCATCTTAGGTATTGCAATAAATGCGCTTTAGGATAATGTCAAAAATGTGTAGGTGCGTCTGCGTTGGTGCCAGGCGTGTCTATGCTGGGAAAAGTGTATGTGCCAGATGCGAGCATGTCTGCGTTGTGTAGGCACGTTTGTGAATTGTGGGCACGTCTGTGTAAGACAGGTGCGTCTGTGTAGAATAGAGGCACGTCTGTGTATTTCAAGCACGTCTGTGCAGAGCAGGTGCAGTCTGTAGGCACATTTATGTCATGAAGGCGCATTTATGTCTTCAAGATCAAATCGACAATTTTGTGATGAACATACGTTGTTGATTGGATAAGCTGCTGAGAGGATACACTCAAGCAAGTACTCTAGGGAAGACTAGGATAGCAAATAGGGCTAGGATTGACAATTCTATGATAGAACATACGTTGTCAATTAGGAAACTACTCAAGAGGATACACTCAAGTATAGCCCTACGATAGGAAAGATCGAGGCACTTTGTGATGAACAGTGAGTACCAAGACATAGTACTTTGTGATGAACAGGGAGTACCAATAGGAGCAGCACTTTGTGATGAAAAGGGAGTACCAATATGAGCAGCACTTTGTGATGAACAGGGAGTGCTAAAACGTAGTACTTTATGATGAACAATGAGTACCACTAGGATAAATAGCAACACTTTGTGATGAACAGTGAGTGTCACTAGGATAGATAGCAACACTTTGTGATGAACAGTGAGTGTCACTTTGACTGACATGATTGATTTTCTTGACTGCAGGAGTACTTATCTATGTTGGAGTCATGGGAGAGATTCCCATCGACTCAGAGGTTACGACCAGAGTTGACATTCGAGGATAGGGCTGCCATTGAGGTTATGGGTCTGCGATTTATTATGTATGTGCCTGAGTTTCAGGCAAACATGGGGTTGCTGACTGCACTAGCTGAAAGGTGGCATTCATAGACATGCACTTTTCATTTGCCTATGGGTGAGATGACAGTCACTTTAGAGGATGTGTACAGGATACTGCGGATACCAATCGATGGGGAGTTGATACCCTACGATCGAGACAGAGACAATGAGGCATTGAGACGAGTGTTCCAGGATCCGGGACTGGAGATGAGGGCTGGACACGTGGCATGGGACACGATGACAGCGATAGGACTCACACTACCAGCAGTGCTAGGAGGAGTGATCAGTGGGTTCTTGTGTCCAGACAGGGTGACACGAGGGTTGGTTGTGGGCTGGGGGAGCACCTTGGAGACACTGGTTACACGGCATACCAGATATGCCTGGGGACCATGTGTGCTAGCACACTTGTACTATGAGCTTCATCAGTTTGTTTATCATGGATCCGTAGGATTGGGCTGCGAAGTTACATTGTTGCAGGTTTGGGCATATGAGCATCTGCCAGTCACATGGTCGATACATTTCAGAGGTCGGGGTCATGGATGCAGTTTTGTTCATCTATATGATATGATTACCTCATAGCCATGGATTGGTAGGTTGGAGCACTGGCGTCGAGTGATCAATGAGATTGACACTGTGATATGGAGGTTGTATCATGAGTGCGAGCAGTGGGAGGATGACGCAGTGGATCTATCTTATACCTTTAGGAGAAGATATCTGATTGGGCAGATGCCCTATGTACTAGAGAGGCAGTTAGTTGACAGGGTATGCAGGTAGTTTGGCAGGATTCAGCGGATGCCACGAGGTTCCAGGATGTATGCTTGGACAGTCAGGGATCGAGTACACTTCGGGTCATTGTTATCATATGATCAGGCAGTGATGCAACTGGTAGAGATGGTGCCCATGCCTTGGGATATGTGGCATGAGATTGAGGATGCAGGGATGGATGTAGAGTATACTGCATATTGGGTAGAGCATCCATTTCCATGCCTGACAGATCCGGGTGAGCAGATAGATGGAGATGGCAGAAGGGATGAGGATGATGATGGAGATGGTGGAGGTAGAGGCTGACAGAGGAGGCGAGGTACAGTTGGAGATAGGAGAGTGGCACAGGGTCGGGTGGTGAGGGGTCACGGTGGATTGCCATTACAGGTGCCAGCAGCACAGGGTCCTAGATAGGTGCAGGGACAGAGACAGAGGTAGGTACAGGTACAGGCACAGGCATAGGCATAGGTACAGGCACAGGCACCAGTACAGGGGGAGCCACAGGCATAGGGGACCGAGGAGGAGGAGGATGAGCTATTTGAGCTGAGGGATATCTACCAGGGACAGGCCTATGAGATCCAGGATCTGGAGAGGGAGACAGCTAGGCTCAGAAGACACCTGAGGGATACTAAGTGGGAGCGAGATCAGGCTATCCAGTGCTACACTGAGGTTGAGACAGCACTAAGGGATGGGAGGCAGGCGGTAGAGGACACAGGGGCTAGATACGCCTATGTTCTGTGGGCAGGGGAGGAGATAGGTTATTGGCAGCACCTATACTATGGGGCAGTGCAACCAGAGCAGCTGGCGAGGAGCTTCCGCAAACCATCACAAACAACGACGGCTACTGGAGGGAGTCAAAGGAGATAGGCATCCAACGGTGGGGTTATGGGTCCTCCACCACCACAAGATAGAGGGGACAGGAGAGATGATCCTAGGGCGGGTCCTTCTAGGGCTTAGACTCTATCCAAGCCAGGTGGCTCCGAGGGAGGGAGTTCATCATAGCCATAGAGGGCTCCCTATGTATCAGTTTTGTACCATTTTGTATTATGATGTAGACACCTTCGGGTGATTGTAGCCATATGATTTTGACATCATTGTATCATGACACTTTTGATTATATATATATATGAGATGATTCATCTGTGCGGTAGCTATATGCATGTGTACCTATGTGATGAGATGTTTTATGATGTATGTTTCTATGTGATGATTATGATATGGATGCAAATATGTACATGATGAAATGCAATATTTTTTATCTTTTATGTTTTTAAATGTTATACAAATGCAAATGTGAATGTATGAAATGCAGATGAATATGATAATGCAAATGACTATTTACATGATGAGAATGTAAGATGTGCTAATATGTGTTGTGTGCAGGATGTGATGCAATTGTGATATCTATATGTATGTATGAACTTTTAACATGTGGTAATGTAGGTGCAACTACATGAAATGCAAATGTTTTTGGCGTGTCATTATACTCAATCATGTGATAGTAGGCTACACGGGCTCAAGAAGAACAATGGAGGTCAATCAAGAAAGGGGAATGGAAAATAGAAGATATGAAAGTGAAAGATCTTCTTGTGCGTTATCATCATTGAGCTTTATTATGGCAAAATAGGTTATTACAATCGAGGCATATGTTCGATCTAGAAAGTCATTGTAGTTGTTTGCATGGAGATAAGATAGACGCAAACAAGGAATGCCCCAGTTCATACTAGACTCACAGTGTCCTCATATCCTTGGACAAGTCATAGCATTACTAAGAGAAAATCCACAAATAGTAAAAGAAAAATAGGTGACGATACCCCATCCTCACCTTTCTAATCAAAGACATCTGGAGATGCAATCCCTAGTCAGAGACATCCCGAAAAAGCTAAAAGACATGTCACCAAAAAGATAAAATCAAAAGAAAACCAAGACTCGACACCAACATCCACTGTAGTCCTCAAGTTTAGTGTTTCTTGTCACTTGTATAAGTTTATTTAATTTTGGTCAAAATGTTTACTTTCATAAAAAGGATAGATAGCACTGAACCATATGTTGTCTGAGTCTGTTGAAAGATTTGATTTGTTGAAGCCCATTGTTACTGTTGTATCTCATCTGAAACTAACTAAATCCATGCAACTGATACTTTTTTGCAGAGAAGATAGAACTTTATTGCGGATCTATGATGCAAATGCTGCTTTATTATGGATTGTGCGCGGATAGATTGAAGAAAAGTAGAAGAAACTGTACTCCTGAAAATGTATGATGCTCTCAGTTCCACACCCATTACTAGACATAGGATTTGCCTTAGCCACAGATAGGAGCTGATTTATTATGGATGGAAAGAGGGGGAAAAGGGGGCTATTAGGAATGGCTAACCAATCTTAGGTATATCAATAACAAGCCATGATGGGAATGGGTAAGTTTATTATGGATAGATAGGCTGTGAGTATGTACAAAGTGAAAGGATGAGATGGAATTCTAAAGGAGGGAGGAGCAATGTCTCTACACATGGCATAAGTGACCTGGTTTTCACCATGGTACTTTCCCAGGGCACCACCAAAGTGGTTTTCACCATTGGACGAATTTATTTCTCTTTACTTTTTTGATTTTTTTTTTTGTATTTTTGAATTTTTTTATTTTTTTGTATTTTTGAATTTTTTGATTTTTTTGTATTTTTGAATTGGGATACTCTAAAGAGCTATGTGTAAAACCTGTGAAGGTGCATGCTATTGATAGGATCCTCCAAAGGTTCACCCTCTGTAGTTGAGAGCTGATATGCACCATATCCATATGTTGTTGTGATGATGTAAGGACCAAACCAGTTCGGTTCGAACTTGTCCTTCTTCTCTCTGTCTTGCTGATTTTTAGGATTTTCTCTGAGAACCAAATCGCCTACCTCAAATGTGCGAGGCTTGAATTTATGATTGTAGCTACAACTCATTCATTGTTGATAAGCCTTGAGATGATTAAAAGCAGTTTGTCTTCGTTCATCCAATAGTTCAAGTTCTTGTATGCGAGAGACATTGTAGCCTTCATCACTGATAATGTTTTGCAAAGAGACTCATAAAGAGGGTAACTCAACCTCAATAGGCAAGATAGCTTCAGTGCCGTAGACAAGTGAACAGGGTGTAGCTCCTGTAGGTGTGCGGACGCTTGTGCGGTAAGCCCAAAGTGCGGGATTAAGTTGGATATGCCAATTACGGCCAGCGTCATCGACTGTCTTTTTCAAGATTTTAAGGATTGTTTTATTAGACGCCTCAGCTTGACCGTTACCTTGGGGATAATAAGGTGTGGAAAAATGATGGGTAATATGGAAGCGGTCATAGAGTTCACGAACATCCTAATTTTTGAAGGGACACCCGTTATCAGTGATGATGGAAACAAGAATACCGTATCGACAAATGATATAGTTGAGAATGAATGTAGCAATTTTTTTTCCAGTGACTTGTGTAAGAGGCACTGCTTTGATCCATTTTGTGAAATACTTTGTGGCAGTGATGATGAATTTATGAACATTGGAAGATGGAGGGTGAATCTTGCCTATGAGATTGAGTCCCCACTGACAAAAGGGCCAAGGAGTTGCAATTGGTTGAAGTTCTTGCACTGGCGCATGGATGAGTTCTCCATGAAGTTGACACAGCTTACATTTCTTGACAAACTGATATTAGTCTTTGTAGTCACATAAATCTGTCCACTTAATTAAATGAATACTTAGTATTTATTTGATTATTTAACCATCAATTAATAATTAATTAAATTAATATTTAATTAATTCATCTTAACCCTCTTCTCCTATTAATTAAATAAATTATTCGATTTATTTGATTTAATTCACTTAACCAAATTCATACCATTAATTAAATAAATAAATCATATTTGTTTAATTAAATCTTCTCTCACATTTAAATAAATTAATATTTATTTAAATCCCCCAAAATCCCACCTCTCACATTTAAATAAATAAATCATTTATTTAAATCACCTTTATCCTCCACCCACTTGTATTTTCCTACAAAAGCAAGTTGCACAACTATTTTAAATAAATCATTTATTTAAATCACCTTTATCCTCCACCCACTTGCATTTTCCTACAAATGCAAGTTGCACAACTATTTTAAATAAATTATTTATTTAAAATCCTATTTATCCTCACCCACTTGAAACCTTTAATGGTTTCCCTTAAAGTCTTCAAACTTGATGGCTTTAAAGTCTTCAAACTTGATGGCTTCCTTCTATAGTCTTCTTAAGCCTTTAATGGTTTCCCTTAAAGTCTTCAAACTTGATGGCTTTGAAGTCTTCAAACTTGATGGCTTTAAAGTCTTCAAACTTGATGGCTTTGAAGTCTTCAAACTTGATGGCTTCCTTCTATAGTCTTCTTAAGCCTTTAATGGTTTCCCTTAAAGTCTTCAAACTTGATGGCTTTGAAGTCTTCAAACTTAATGTCTTCCCTTAAAGTCTTCAAGCCTTTAATGGTTCCCCTCAAAGTCTCCTACATGGTTAAAACATTTGTTTTGACTCAACCTCTACCCAACCCAAGGGTCTCATCAAGCCTTTAATGCTTTGACCATGATTATCTCTTAATCATTTGCATAAAGGTTTATCCTTGCATTAACTCCTAATCCAGTGGGTAATCCTAATTTAGGCTTGACCCTTACCTTCTAGATAACCATGAGGTCTCCTCAGGCATTTAATGCCTCCAACCTCTTCTCTCAACCCAATCTTATGTTGACACTTGTCACCATTTCATTGGTGCAAATTGTGCACATGGATCCCCAACTTTCAAGCTTGACCCTTGATTAAACCTTTCAATCCTAGCCATCCATTGCTCCATTTTTCCTATAAATAGAGCCCATTCCTTCATAATCCAGATCCTAAAAACTTGTATGCATTTAGGCTATAGACATTTTTAGAGAGCATTTAGCATAGCATAACTAAAATCTTGTCTTTTTGGTAAAATCAATCATTTTAGCATCAATAGCATAGTATTTAGCTTTTCATTTCATATTTGAAGCTTAATATTAAATCTCAATCCTCCATAAGCATCCATAGTGCAAAAAGCTGCTGAGAGCTACACTCATTTGGGACTTGGAGAGGAGAGGAACAAGGGAGGAGCAACTATGAGCATCTTGATTAGCTATTTCATTCTATGTTTATATGCTTTCTATTTCATGCTTAATATCTCTCTTGATATGCCTGTTTAGGATAATCTTTTGTTGCTAACACTAACATTTGTTTCTTGTGCTCTTGTGTGTGTTGCCATCAAACAGATTTTCTAATCCCACCAATCGAACCAGTAATCCCATCCGCGGCAGCCATCACATCAATAAAACCATTCTCAACAACAACTATATCCGAACTCGCAGCAACATCTATGGCACCAGTCGTTCCAATAGAAGCCACTAAGTCAACACTGCCGATACTTCCAGTAACAAATCCTTTAATCCCCATCAAAATTCCTGCAGCACCGATCACTACAAAGGTACATAAACCAATCACGCCTGCAGTATTCAACTCCAGCGACATCCCAGTATGGTATAGCAATCGGATGCTGGAAAGTGATTCAAAGACCGACTCACATGAGTGGGAATTTGATTCTGTACAGCTTAACACTTCAGATGAGGAAGACACATCACCACCTCCGCCACACAAAGACATCCCTGTTTACGGAGAAGCACAGATAAAGACCACTTGGGTACCTGAGCTGGAAACATCTTCCACAAACCCTATGTCTCATCCTACGCCTGATTCTAATAGGGAGAGTACCATTAACGACCTTCACCATAACGTCTTAACCCTCACTGATACATCTCCTGCACTTAACCTAATCGATGAAGTAATGCCCATTATCCACCCTGAACTCATCGAATGGAACCAATCAAATCCTCCATGTCTTGACCTCTTCCAAAACAATGAGGCTATCATTGACTTTTTGGAATTACGGGATAATCTACCAAGTGGGGATCACAAAGCTGGATTCGCCATTGAACTTAATAGCGCAGCATACTTCGGGGTGGATGCCAAACCTTTCAGCTGCAAAAATATAACAATGAAATATGGATCTTCCAGTGAAAACCACACTGTGGCACTATTTGATCCCACAAAAGTAAAAAGAAAGAGCGTATCCAACGGTGAAAACCTCTTTGAGGCACCTGAGGATGAAGGGTTTGACATTCTCCCTGCTAATGCACAACAGGAACGATCAACGATTCTCATCGAGGAAACCAAAGAATACAATGTGGGGACTCCTGAAAATCCTCATATCATACATCTGGCATCTCTTCTCACTCCGGAGGAACAACCTAAATTTATAGAGTTCTTCCAGAAGCGTCAGATCAACTTTGCATGGTCATATGCAGACATGCCTGGGCTTGATCCTGATTTAGTCATGCATCACCTCACCGTAGCAGAAGGAGCCAAACCTGTCAAGCAGAAGCTTCGTAACATGCATCCCCAGATTGCAGTGCTAGTCAAAACAGAACTCAAGAAACTCCTAGATGTTGGTTTCATTAGGCCAATTGATTATGCAGAATGGATCTCCAACATTGTGCCTGTCGGCAAACCAAAAGGGGGCATCCGCATTTGTACTGACTTCAGAGATCTGAATAAGGCATGTCCTAAGGATGACTTTCCCCTACCAAATATCAACATCATAGTGGATCTAACAGCAGGACATGCGATGCTTTCACTCATGGATGGCTTTTCTGGCTACAATCAGATAAAGATCGCACCCGAAGATCAACATAAGACAGCCTTCACATGTCCATGGGGCACATACTACTGGAATGTAATGCCTTTTGGTCTAAAGAATGCAGGAGCGACCTATCAAAGAGCAATGACCACCATCTTCCATGACATGATGCATACTATGATGGAAGATTATGTGGATGACTTACTAGCAAAATCACTTACTAGAGAAGGACATCTCCACATCTTAGATCAAATCTTTGATAGACTGGAACAATATCATGTTCGACTCAACCCAAAGAAATGAGTCTTTGGAGTGACCTCCGGGAAGCTTCTAGGATACATTGTCTCAAGCAAAGGCATTGAGGTCGATCCAGCAAAGGTTAAGGCAATAATGGACATGCCACCTCCAAAGAATATCAGTCAGCTAAGGACATTACAAGGGCGGCTTCAATCCATCTGAAGATTCATTGCACAATTGGCTGATAAGTGTCACCCATTCACACACCTGCTACACAAGAAAATCCGCTTTCAGTGGGATGCCAGATGCCAACAAGCATTTCAGACGCTTAAAGACTATCTCATGAATCCACCATTGTTGATGCCACCAGATCCAAGTAGACAGTTGTTACTTTATATCTCAGCGACAAGTACAGCATTAGGTGTATTATTGGCACAACATAATGCAGAAGGAAAAGAGTGTGCTGTATACTACATCTCTCGCACACTGGTTGGCTATGAACTCAATTACACACCTATTGAGCGAGCTTGCATAGCAGTAATCTTAGCAGCCACTAAATTGCGACACTATCTGTTGACACACAAGGTACAACTCATCGCAAAGATTGATCCACTCAAGTATTTACTCAGCAAAGCAGCATTGACAGGTCGCTTGGCCAAATGGGTAATGATTCTAAGTGAATTTGACATCGAGTATGTGGACCGTAAAGCTATCAAAGGGCAGGTCATTGCAGATCAGTTGGCCGATGCACCACTCATAGGCGATCATCCCCTCATTTCCAATTTTCCAGATGAAGAGATATTCATGATCACAGAAGTACAACCATGGAAACTATATTTTGATGGTTCATACACTAGGCACGGCTCAGGGGCAGGCATTCTATTTATCACACCTCAAGGTGATAGCATCCTGAAGTCTTACAGGCTCACATTTCCATGCACAAACAACATAGCAGAGTATGAGGCCTTGATCACAGGACTCAGGTTAGCCGTACAATGGAAATTACAAGAACTACAAGTATATGGCGATTCCCAACTAGTCATTCGACAAGCAACAGATGAATATCAGACCAAAGATGATAAACTCATGCCATATAAGCAAATGGTGGACACTCTAAAGACATCATTTACTACTATCACTTTTGAGCAGATACCAAGAGATCAGAATCGAGCTGCTGACGCTATGGCTACCATCGCATCTCTCCTAGATCTTCCACAGAATTCAACACGCTACGAGTTCTTGGTAGAACAGCTTTGGATCCCCGCTTATGATATCCCCGAATCTGAAATGATATGTCGCCTTGTTGGTTCCGAATCCCCATGGTACGGTGAGTTCTACACCTATCTCCGCGATCATACCCTTCCTCCCAACCAATCAAATAACCAACGAAAAACCTTCATTCACCAAACTGCTCGATATACCATTATTGCCGAAACCCTATACCGACGTAGTCTTGATGGTACTCTCCTTCGATGTCTGGAACAGGATGAGATAACAAAGGTTTTGGAAGAGGTACATGAAGGAATTTGCGGGACTCACTCAAGTGGTCCATCACTAGCCAAGAAGATCATGCGAGCTGGATACTATTGGCCATCTATGGAAAAGGATTCCTACTACTTTGTCAGGAAATGCAAGAAATGTCAAGTTCATGGTGACCTAATACATGCACCAGCCCAGGAACTGCAACCAATCACAACACCATGGCCTTTTTGTCAATGGGGCCTTGACCTTATGGGTAAGATTCATCCATCTTCATCCAACGGCCATAAATTTATTATTACCGCCATCGAATATTTCACCAAGTGGATCGAAGCTGTTCCACTTACCCAAGTCACCGGCAAGCAGATCGCCTCATTCATCCTCAATTACATCATCTGCCGGTATGGTGTACCCATGTCCATCATCATAGATAATGGTCTTCCTTTCAAAAATTAGGATGTCCATGAACTTTGTGAGAAATTTCATATCCAACACCGCTTTTCCACTCCCTATTACCCACAAGGCAATGGTCAGGCTAAAGCATCCAATAAAAACATATTGAGGATCCTAAAGAAGACAGTCAATGATGTTGGCCGTGATTAGCATGTTCAATTGAATCCAGTGCTATGGGCATATCGAACTAGCATTCGGACCCCTACAGGTGCAACTCCTTATTCATTGGTCTATGGTGCTGAAGCTATCTTACCTATTGAGGTCGAGATACCATCCTTACGAGTTTCCTTGCACAATCTCATTGATGATGAAGCTTACAGAGTCTCACGTCTTCAGGACTTAGAGTTACTTGATGAGAAGCGACAAGCTACGTACAATCATCTCAAAGCCTATCAGCAGCGCATGAGCAGAAGCTACAATCACCGAGTTAGACCTCGTACATTTGAGGTAGGTGATCTTGTTCTTCGAGAGAATCCTTGCAACCAACCAAACAGAGAACATCAAGGCAAGTTTGAATCAAACTGGCTCGGCCCATATGTTGTCACTGCTGTATTCGGGTCCAGGGCATATCAGTTGGCTACATCAAACGGAGAACCGCTCACAGATCCAATCAATAGCATGCACCTCAAACGGTTTTATACCTAAGGTGTACAAGGCATCAGGCTCCCCTGCATATCAGAAAATACCAAAAACATTCAGAAAAATGTCCTAAAGAAAATACAAAAACATTCAAAAAAGTAAAGAAAAAAATCATGCATCCAAACAGTGAACAACCACTCCGGTGGCACCTTGGGTAAGTGCGATGGCAAAAACCTGGCAAACAGGCGCCACTCGTAAAGGCAATGGCTCCAGTATCTTTCAGGCTCGTTGTGATTACATTCATACATACACACATCCATCCATCTAACCATGGCTTGTTATTTGATATGTAATCCAAGAAAGTACTTCATGTGTCTGGCATCCTGCTTTTTCATAAATCATGTCCAACTTGGGGGCAATGCCCTTACAATCTAGATGATGGAAGTGGATTCTACATTACTGGTGATTCATTGGCAAAAACATTCAAAAATGTCTCGCAAAATACAAAAACATTCAAAAATGTCTCGCAAAATCCAAAAACATTCAAAAATGACTCACAAAATCCAAAAACATTCAAAAACTATTACACAAAATCCAAAAACATCGAAAAACCATCGAAAATCACACAAAAACATGGCAACACCTTGTACATATTCATTCGAGCAGATACAAAACCAACATTAACACAGTACTCACACAATGACCATTTATCAATCGACCACACAATCCACATCCAACAAATCAGAAACTGTCTTTAAACAAGGATACATCCTTCCTTACCAAAACAAAGACAAAAGTGACATTTTCTTTGACAAGAAAATTATGTTAAGCTATCAAATGCTTGGTTGATTCGTGAGTAATTCATTTGTTTATCTGTATCGGGATCTTTCAGCATTGTTTTGTATCGTTTGCACATTATTTCCGATGAAGTTCTGGGGCATGTACTAATGGTGTCTACGTGGGAAGTTCACTAAGCTAAGTGATCATAGGCAAAAATACAGTCATAGATCACTACAGCTTGCTGACTACAGCGTATACCTCGACCATATGAGCATGAACCATTACCAAGGATCCATATTCTTTATTCTTTATGTATATAGTGTTTGTTTACAGGTACAATGCTCATTCTTTGGTTCCTCCTCATCCAATTTGGATAAAGGTTTTTATTTCTTAGTACGGTATGCACTTGTCTCAGGATATGATCAGCCTAAGATCAAGGAGGACGATCCAAGTCATGCATGAACGGAGATAATCCTTGTCTGTTCCGCAAGCAATACTCAGGTCAACTTGATCCATTATATCAAGTTGCTTGTATTAACTTGCTATATCAAATCCATGTAAGAAATACTCTGGTCATCTTGAATCATTATGTCAAGATGCTTGTATTCTCTTCCAACATTTTAAAAGCTCAATGATGAAAATAGAGCACTATGGATCGTCATTCCATCTCATCTGTATATACTGCATTCCGTTGCATTCCAACCATCCATACATTCATAATAGCTGCATATCATGCATACATAGTCATAATAATGCATACTCTATTTTCCTCTTCTTCCATAGGAATGAGTCATAGGTCCTCCATTTCTTCTAACATCGAACCCCCCCAACCCTCCCCATCTCAATAATCAACATCACATATCCTTCATCGTTTCCCATCAACCCAATCAAGAGACGTTCATCACCATCCATCTCTAATAGGAGGGATTGTGTTTCCCATCCTCATTCATCCACACAATCAAGCAAGTTACTCTGTCTACATAGATACATCGACTCCCACACACCTAGACTATCAACAGATACTCTGATCAAGTATCTTCGGGTCTCAACAGGTAATCGATTATGGTAATCCTAGACTACATCAAGCATTTATCATAATGACCTAGTCTCAACGGGGCTGCCATGATTCCCCACAACCATCCATCACACGCACACACTATCAATTGATCAACCAATCAAACACAATCCAACGGACAATTACATCAATTGTCTACGTCTCAACGAGTATTTTGCTTCATATACCTTGACTTCATCGGGCAATTACATCAATTGTCTAAGTCACATCATGTCACTTTGATTCACTTACTCAGACTTTATCATGTCCAAGCAACCAACTGACATCAACTGTCACGCTTTGACTTGACCGGGGCAATTAAACCGATTGCACCAGATTGTCCAACCAATTTTGATCAATTGTATAGCATCAATCCAAACCCCACACTACATCTGCTATGTATCTCTTGCATGACCTCAGGGTACTCGCTGGCTTGTTGTTTCTTCATATCCACTCCATTTTCTCCCATTCTTTCATCATTAGTTCTAATTTCTTCTATTCTACCTCCCCTCCACTTTGCATTCTTTTTCGAGAGATCGCCCGATTTTTCAAAATAAAATTCAGCCCATCTCTCGAGGGGGCATACCACCCATTAAATTTACATTTTATGGGGCATTTCTTCACACCTATTTTTCTTTCTTTGAAACGACGCGATAAACTGCACCGTCTCAAAGAGGGGCAAATGTAGTCACATAAATCTGTCCACTTAATTAAATGAATACTTAGTATTTATTTGATTATTTAACCATCAATTAATAATTAATTAAATTAATATTTAATTAATTCATCTTAACCCTCTTCTCCTATTAATTAAATAAATTATTCGATTTATTTGATTTAATTCACTTAACCAAATTCATACCATTAATTAAATAAATAAATCATATTTGTTTAATTAAATCTTCTCTCACATTTAAATAAATTAATATTTATTTAAATCCCCCAAAATCCCACCTCTCACATTTAAATAAATAAATCATTTATTTAAATCACCTTTATCCTCCACCCACTTGTATTTTCCTACAAAAGCAAGTTGCACAACTATTTTAAATAAATCATTTATTTAAATCACCTTTATCCTCCACCCACTTGCATTTTCCTACAAATGCAAGTTGCACAACTATTTTAAATAAATTATTTATTTAAAATCCTATTTATCCTCACCCACTTGAAACCTTTAATGGTTTCCCTTAAAGTCTTCAAACTTGATGGCTTTAAAGTCTTCAAACTTGATGGCTTCCTTCTATAGTCTTCTTAAGCCTTTAATGGTTTCCCTTAAAGTCTTCAAACTTGATGGCTTTGAAGTCTTCAAACTTGATGGCTTTAAAGTCTTCAAACTCGATGGCTTCCTTCTATAGTCTTCTTAAGCCTTTAATGGTTTCCCTTAAAGTCTTCAAACTTGATGGCTTTGAAGTCTTCAAACTTAATGTCTTCCCTTAAAGTCTTCAAGCCTTTAATGGTTCCCCTCAAAGTCTTCAAGCATTTTAATGCTTTATCTTCCTTTTTTTTCATTTAAATAAATTAATATTTATTTGAATATTTATCCAAATACAACTTGCACACATTTATTGAAATAAATGAATTTTTATTTTAAATAAAATCCTATTTTCCCTCACCCACCAAATCCACTTGCAAAATCTAATCCCCTTCTAGATTCTTCTAACCCCTTCCTAATTAGCCTAATCCATCCCCTAATTATTGTCACATTCCTAAGCAAAATGGAGTCACTTCTCATAGCCTAAAAGTCTTTGATAAACATTAAAGGCTTCCAACCTTCAACCACTAAATGTCTCAAAGTCTTGGATAACCTTTGAAGGCTTCCAATCTTCAACCACTTAATCCACAAAGTCTTCAAAAACCATTAATGGTTAACCCAAACCCTCCTACATGGTTAAAACATTTGTTTTGACTCAACCTCTACCCAACCCAAGGGTCTCATCAAGCCTTTAATGCTTTGACCATGATTATCTCTTAATCATTTGCACAAAGGTTTATCCTTGCATTAACTCCTAATCCAGTGGGTAATCCTAATTTAGGCTTGACCCTTACCTTCTAGATAACCATGAGGTCTCCTCAAGCATTTAATGCCTCCAACCTCTTCTCTCAACCCAATCTTATGTTGACACTTGTCACCATTTCATTGGTGCAAATTGTGCACATGGATCCCCAACTTTCAAGCTTGACCCTTGATTAAACCTTTCAATCCTAGCCATCCATTGCTCCATTTTTCCTATAAATAGAGCCCATTCCTTCATAATCCAGATCTTGAAAACTTGTATGCATTTAGGCTATAGACATTTTTAGAGAGCATTTAGCATAGCATAACTAAAATCTTGTCTTTTTGGTAAAATCAATCATTTTAGCATCAATAGCATAGTATTTAGCTTTTCATTTCATATTTGAAGCTTAATATTAAATCTCAATCCTCCATAAGCATCCATAGTGCAAAAAGCTGCTGAGAGCTACACTCATTTGGGACTTGGAGAGGAGAGGAACAAGGGAGGAGCAACTATGAGCATCTTGATTAGCTATTTCATTCTATGTTTATATGCTTTCTATTTCATGCTTAATATCTCTCTTGATATGCCTGTTTAGGATAATCTTTTGTTGCTAACACTAACGTTTGTTTCTTGTGCTCTTGTGTGTGTTGCCATCAAATAGATTTTCTAATCCTTTTTGCAGAGCATCAGTCTTTTTCCATGTTGGGCCAGTAATATCCTGTCCTGATGAGTTTCTTGGCTAAGGTAGGACCACTAGAATGTGGACCACATATCCCTTCATGTACTTCATGTAATGCAATATGAGCTTTGTCACTTTCTAAACATCTAAGAAGAGTGCCATCTAGACCTCGACAATATAGGATATCGGCTAAAATAACGTATCAAGAAGATTGGTGAATGAAAGTGCGATGTTGGTTATTGGATAGGTCAGGAGGTAGGATATTGTCACAAAGGTATGCGAAAATGGCACCATATAACTGGGACTCAGGACCGACAATATATATCATCTTGATAGGAATGATTTCATATGAGGGAACCAAAAGGTTATCCACCAAGAACTCATAGCGGGTCTCATTCGATGGTAGATCAATTAGTGAAGAAATTGTACCATGGCATCCACGGCTCAATTCTGCTCTCTTGGTATCTGCTCAAAGTCTATCTTCATGAACTGTTGTTTCAAGTCATCCACCATTCTTTAATAGGGCATTAATTTCTTGTCCTTTGTTTGGTAGTCATTAGTTTCTCGATGAATTACAAGTTGAGAGTCCCCAAAAACACGAAGTTCTTGGATCTTCCACTGAACTGCAATCCGTAATCCAGTTGTTAATGCCTCATATTCCGCTATGTTATTAGTGCAGGGAAATGATAATCGATATGATTTTGGTATAAAATCCCCTTGAGGAGTTATGAAGAGGATGCCAGCTCCTGCCCCATGCTGTGTATGAGCCATCAAAGTATAGTTGCCAAGGCTTTGCATGTGACACTATTAAAATGGATTCATCTAGAAATTCTGAAATTAGAAGAACATCATCTAACATGGGAGCATTTGCTAACTGATCTGCGATAGCTTTTCCTTTTATTGTTTCTCTGTCCACATACTCGATGTTGAATTCACTCAGGAGCATCACCCATTTGGCTAGTCACCCAATAAGTGTTGCTTTATTGAGAAGGTATTTCAATGGATCGATCCTTGCAACCAACTTAGTCTTATGAGTTAGCATGTAATGTCGTAATTTCTACAAAGCAAAAACCATAGCGAGACATGCATGCTCAATTAGTGTGTAGTTTAGCTCATATCCCACCAATGTGTGACTGATATAGTATACTGCCTTTTCTTTGCCCTCAGCAACTTGTTGTGCTAAGAGTGCCCCCAGTGCTGTTGAAGTAGCTGATATGTATAGTAATAAAGGTTGATCTGGAACTGGTGGCATCAAAACTGGTGGATTCAGAAGATAATCTTTGAGTGTCTAAAAAGCTCATTGACAATTATCATCCCATTTGAATTTGATGTTTTTATGTAGCAAGTGCTGAAAAGGATTACACTTATCTGCAAGTTGTGCTATGAATCTTCGTATGGACTGGAGTCTCCCTTGCAAAGATCAAAGTTGACTGATATTTCTTGGTGGTTGCATCTCTAGGATGGCCTTGACTTTTGCTGGATCGGCTTCGATTCCTCTTTTTGATACAATGAATCCCAGGAGCTTCCCGGAGGTTACTCCAAAGACATATTTCTTGGGGTTTAATCTTACTTTATACTTTTCCAATCGATCAAAGACGACTGAAAGTATGTCCAAATGTGTATCTTTGTCTATTGATTTACCCAAGAGGTCGTCAACATAATCTTCCATAGTAACGTGCATGAGATCATGAAAGATAGTAGTCATGGCTCTTTGATATGTAGCGCATGCATTTTTTAACCCAAAGGGCATGACATTCCAACAGAAAGTTCCCCAAGGACAAGTGAATGTTGTTTTATGTTGATCCTCGGATGCAATTTTTATTTGATTATAACCAGAGAATCCATCCATCAAAGATAACATCGCATGACCTGTTGTGAGATCGACAATCAAGTCAATATTTGGTAATGGAAAATCGTCCTTGGGACAAGCTTTGTTGATGTCTCTGAAATCTATACATATTCTGATACTACGATCTAGTTTACTGATAGGCACTAAGTTGGAGATCCATTCGGGATAGTCAATTGGGCGTATGAATTCGACATCCAATAATTTATCAAGCTCTGCTTTGACTAATAATGCCACTTGTGGATGCATCTTTCTTAATTTTTGTTTCACTGGTTTTGCCCCCGGTTTAACTGTCAAATGATGCATTACCAAATCTGGATCCAATCCAAACATATCAGCATATGACCATGCAAACTTGATTTGTCGTTCTATGAAGAAACTTATGAATTTTGACATTTCTGACTCTGTCAAAGATTGAGCCAAGAATATGTTGTGTGGAACTTCTTCTGTGCCAATGTTTGTTTTGATAGTCTCCTCTACCAACATGGATGACTTTTCCTCATATGATGCTGGGAGAATGTTGAGTCTTCCATCTTCGAGTGCATCAAAGAGGTTTTTGCCCTCAAATACGTCCTTTCTTTTTACTTTTTTGGGGTCAAACAGCGCCACAATGTGGTTTTCGCCATAAGACCCTTGATTTGTTTTTATTTTTATATTTTTGCGACTGGAAGGCCCGACACCCTCACCAAAATATGTCACATTGTTGAGTTCTATAGTGTATCCTGCTTTATGGTTCCCAGGGGAAAGATCATCTGATATGCCAAGATAGTCAATAAAAGCTTCATCATTTTGGAATGTGTCAAACTGTGCAGGTCCTTCATGGTCCCAGTCAATAAGTTGGTGGTGAACAAGGGGAAGGCCTTTGATGTCTTCGAAGTTAGCGGGGCTAAGAGTGAATATGCAGTTATATTCAAGTATGTCGAGGTAGTTATCAAGGTCATCGTTGGCACTCTCCTCATCAGTCTCGATCGTGAATGAATCCAAATTGTCATCACTAGTAGTGCATTCTGGGACAGGTGTTCTCATTCTATGTGATTTCGACCTAGAACCTAGAGGCAAGGACTGTTTGGGATCCTCTGAGATTGTTTCTTGACCAACTTTGAATTTTCTATAAAATTCCTCTTCTTCTGTGGGTTCACCTAGTTCTCTAAATGTCTCGGCGAGCTCATAGGCACTGGAGGATTTGTCTGAACCCCATTCCCATTCATTGGAGTCTGTGGAATAGCAATTCTCTTGTTGAATTTTGGCAGCTTCGCTTTCTAATGCTTCTTTTGTCTTTTGAGTGTGGACCTTGGAAGTCACGAAACCAAGTCCCTTCGAGTGTTCCTTTTTGAATGTCAATTCAGGTTGTAAAGGTTCAATGATGCCTTCCTTTCTTAAGCCAAGAGGGCTTTTGCCATCATACCCAATTTTTTGTAGGATCTTGAACCCTTTGCCATACTTTTCACATGGTATGCTGATGTGATCTTGTGTATCATTTCCAGGGTCTTTGTAAAGAATTTTGTATAAGTCTTCCTCTTCCAGTTCACCCCATCTTTGAAAGATAGTAGGGTCCCATTTGAGTATAATGATAGATACCTACTTATTAGGATGTGGTCTTCCATATTCTTTTAGTGAACTCATAACTTGTTGTAAGCACATGGTTTGATTCAAAGTGTATTCACCCATGCCCTTGTCCTGAAATTTCCCTTTAAGCTCATCTTGATTTGAGGTTGAAGGTTTTAATGATTCAGGATCAATGTATGCGGAAGAAGGGACAACTTCCCTATTACTTGGAATAATCGTCTCAGTTTTCGGTCTCAAGTTATTGCAGTATATGAATGGATTAGGATCACCATTAACTGTTATCTCAACTCCATTGTGAGGAAACTTAATGCATTGGTGATATGTAGATGGGACTGCCCTCATTTCATGAATCCAAGGACATCCTAGTAATATATTGTATGTGAGATCTAGGTCTAGGACTTGACAAACCACATCCTTCGTAACTGGCCCAACTCTGAGAGGTAAGGTGACTGTGCCCTTGGATGAATGTTCTTCATCATCATATGCCTTGATGGTAATTTTGTTTGTAGAATTCACAGCTTTATCGGAATATCCCAATTGGTTAATAGTGCTCAATGTACAAATGTTTAGACCTGCTCTTCCATCTATCAGGACTCATTTTATTCGATGTTTATGTATGAAGGCTTCAATATGTGGCTGACTTACAGAGGCATCATCGGCTTCTGTGAATGTAAGGGAGTGTGGAATAGAAAGGTATCCCACCATGGCTTGAAACTGGTCCATGTTCAGATCAGTAGGGACAGTAGTGTCTCTCAAGATTTTGTCAAGGATAGCTTTATGCGCGGGGGATATGCGTAAGAGCTCAAGGATGGAGATGAGCGCGAGTGTCTTCCCTAACTGTTCTACAAGGTCATACTCAGGCTTGGTTGTCGAGGAAGTGATGTTTTTACCTAGAGAACCTTGCAAAGTGAATTTACCTCGATGAGTTGTAACATTACATTTAGAGGTAGGTTCGGAAGAAGATCCAATGCCTTTTAGGACAATCTTGGGTCTTTGGGTAGAATTCTCAAGCATTTTGTCCTTGATGATAATGGTAGAGACATAATTGTCCATCGAAATGTGATTGATAGTTGAATCATAGTTATAGGATGCTCTGGTATAGTTGGTTTGGTCATCTATGGCTTTAGATTTTCCTTTGTCATGCTTTGGGAATGTGTTGGTGTAAATAATTATTCATCTTGGATATTATTACACCTTACTTAAGTTTACTTAGGAAATGCATTTCATAGTAGTTTGGGTATGAGACACTTGGGTGTTTGTGCCACATTGGGATAGTGTGTGTAGGATAATTTCCACCTTTTATGGTGTTGATCTTGTTGTTACACTCCACATGCAATGGGTGATCCACCTCATGTGGACTATTATATTATTTCTCCTGCCTACCCACATGTATTTCCTACCTACCCTTGTTTCTTATTGAGCCACATGTCATGTTTTTGTTCTCACATATTGATGCAAAGGATGGAGGATTTAGTTTCAATCTTGTAAACTAGAATGGAATATGGACCCAAACCCCAACACCCCTATGGTGTTTCAAATGCTCAAAGTGCCTCAATAGGCTCAAAACTTGTCTTCACCTTAATCAGGTGTTTCCTCCACCTCCACACACATAAAATAACCTCACCTAACATGTATCCAAGGTTTTCAAACCCTCAAATCATCAACTGATACAAAAACCCAAATCTAGCCCTTCACTAGGCCTAGTCTCCTAGTAGCTTGCTGGACTATTTTGGCTCTTTTCACACACATTTCCCAAAACAAAAACCAATTTTATGACTGATTTAGATACCCAATATCAACCTCTATCAACACCCAAAATATTTCCTATTATTGTTTTGGAACAAATCATTCAAAAAACTGTTGTCCCTAGTCACCGTGAGGGCTAATTAGGTCACTTTTGTGAAGGAAGTACCCTCCAAAATCACTTTCAGTATTAACCCTTCTATATAGTATCTTTTTATGTTCTAAATCCAAGGATTTTATAGGTTTTAGGTTTTGGTTGCACTCCTAGATACCCAAACTCCAAAAACCTCACTAAATCAACCTTACAACTAGGGCTTTCTAGAAATCCCACCTCCAGTCAATTCTGAGGCTCAACCAAAGTTCAAAAACCTTCACAATTGTGTTTATAAACACTTAAATTCATAAAATACCCCCCTTGTTCAATTAGATTCTCTGTTGCTGCACTCTAGCCTTCATTTTCACTCATTTTCAGTCACTTTCCTTGTATTTTCAGTCACTTTTCATGGTGTACACCTGCACTCTTCATTCCTTCCTGTCAATAAAAGGTTAGGAAACTATTTTACATGTTATTATTCATCCACCCTATGAGAATCAGACTTGTACATTCGTAGGATGGATCCACACATGCTTGGAGACTCACAAAATTAGTGAGAAATCACTGGTTTTCCTGGGACAGTCAGCAATAAATGTAAATATGCAACTTTAAAGACTTGAAAAATGTACTCAATACATGAAAGGAATAATAAATAAACCCCCAATGTACAGAAATGGTGACCCCTTAACCGATCAATGCAAAGAAAGCATGAATAACTCAAGGTTTTGAGAGCAAATAAAGAGATTTTTATTGATTTTCTGGAACAGTCCGTACAAATCCGTACCAGCATCATCCAACCACACAAAAATGACTTTAGAGACCTTATAAACCTTCCCTAACCAACTCCAACCAATCCCCAACTGATTAGAATGATTAAAGTGCTTAAACAAGGCTTAATCAACTTTCCCTCCAAAACTGGAACTAGTCGTTGGAAGTCCAATTTTTGAATTTAAACTTCATTTTCAATGCATTCAATCAACTAAACCTATCAAATAAATGGGTTTTAATCATGATATGATCATTTAAAGCATATTAGACCCTTATTCAACCTATCTAGACTCCTAGGCATCATTAACCCAATTACAAAGCATTTTGGTCTTTAGGCCTTTATCAGGACCTTTAGGACTTTTACACATTACAAATGATTTATTGCTTTCAAAAGCCATTATTGACTCTAAAACTCTCCAATCAACTTGATTTTCTTCATAAAACCTTCCTGGTATCTTCATTACCTTCTTGGTTTTGTAGGTTGGCCTGGGTGCTCCTGCACCACATATCCATATAGCCTTGCCTATATAAGCAGGCTCATTTTCATTGTATGTATCGATTGATGATCCAGTTGATCAGAATTTTCATCTTGATAGAATACAGTTTATTTCTATCATATATTTTGTCTCTCTTATTTGTGCTTTCCATTGCCTCTTGATCCTGGCAAAATCTCACAGAATGGTTCCTTAAACATCTCATGTTCTTGATTGGATGAATGTCCTTCAATCTCAATGTCACCTCTATCAATGAGATCTTGTATGATGTTCTTCAGTCAATGGCAATTTCTTGTCTTATGAACCTTTCTCTTGTGAAATTCGCAATGCTCATCATCATTCCACCAATTTGGTTTGACCTTTGGTTCATATGGAGGAAAATCTGGAACTGTTATTACCTTGTTTGCCACTAGCTTCTAGAAAACTGACTCAAGTGGTTCTCCCAATGGAGTGTACTTCCTTCATGACTTTGAAGTTGTTTGAGTATTCACTTGATTGTTTGTAGAGCTTGATCTAGAAAAAATGATTTTAGGTCGCACTGTATTGGCATCCACAACACCATCATTGACTGTGTTCTTGTTTTTATTCCAAAATCTTGGCTTATCTTTTCCTTTAAAGTCGTCTTTGTTTTCCTTGAATATCTTAATGACTTCTTGTTCAATTAGGACCTTCTCTGTTGCTAAGCCTTTTTCAATGACGTCCTTAAAAGTGGACAAGCAAGCTTTTCTCAAGTCATAGCCAATGTCTTTGTTAACATTTTGGGTGAACATCTCTACCATTTGTTTTTATGGAATTTCACAAGAGCATCTGCTGGCTAGATTCCTCCATCTTTGTAAAAATCATGAAAAAGATTCTCCATCCTTTTGTTTGGTGTTGCACAAGGTAGTGACTGATATGTCTGTCTCTATGTTGTATGAGAAATGTTGGATAAATGCCTCTGCTAAGTCACCCCATGACTTAATTCCGGGTGGAAGTTGGGAGAACCATTCCATAGCTTGATCACCTGAGCTTTGTGGGAATAATCTCATCAAATATGTCTCTTCTGTTGCTACCTCAATGCAAGCTATGAAAAACTGTCTTATGTGTGCCTTAGGATCTCCTTTTCCTCTATATTTATCAAACTTAGGTGTCACAAAATGTGTAGGAAATGGAGGCATTGGAATTCTCTTGTCAAATGGATAGGGACATATGTCTCTCATTGTGTAAGTTGGTTTCGGTGTATTTATGTCCTCCATTTTATTTTGTAAATCCTTGATTTGTTGTTCCAAATTGTTCTTAGGTGGAGACCGACTTCTTGGACCATACCCCATGCCTGAACCACCACCAGGTGGAGGAGGAGCATGTTGCATATATGGATGATATTGATCATACACATGTTCATATGGAGGAGGTCTATAATGATGCTATGTATATGGACCACTTGGTATAGAGTCATGATGAGGAATGGAATATCTACTTTGTCCATGTATACCATACTCTACAGGCATGTCATGAGTTTGTTCTAATGTATTGCCCCCAAATTTGACATGGGGTTTCCTTATGTCCAAATTTTGAGCATGCCTTTGGATATCCAATTGATTTGGTGGTTGATCCTTAGCATTGGTATGTGATTGAGTATATTTGTCTGCATAAGACCTCCATAATGGTCTGCAAAGGTGAGTATCATATGCTTGACCATGTGTGTATGGGACCTCTGGTTTTTGAAACAAAGATGATGGTGATTCAGGCACCATATGTGGTCCTCTATTGCCTCCACTATAAGGCCTCCTTTGATCCATGTTGGAGTGAGTTTGTTGCAAAGGTCTATGTTCCATTATTTGAGACATGTCAAAATCATGAGGGATCTTGGCTCCACTTTGTGCCATCACTTGTAGAAAGTATTGTCTATCTCTCCTCATTATTTCCTCAACCAATCGATTGAAATGGGGATTCATAATGGTATCTTCCACTTCTTCCGAATATACTGAAATATTGTCCATATTGTCATTATATGTACCATTGTTGTTTGTAGATTCCATGTTCTCAACATTTGGAATGTTTCTATAGGCATCCATGTCAGGTAATGTAGTATGATAAAAATTGAAAAAGATATCATTGTCATATTCATAGGAACTCATGTTTGCAGACTCTTGAGCCTTTTTAGTTTCTCTCCTAGATTTTTGGGAATGGGTTTCAACCATGAACTAGGTATTGACCAAGATGTGTGAGACTAGATGAATGGAAGACCAAGAGTTGGATGGAATGTAAATGAATTTGAGGTGTACTTGCAATGTCCAAAGTGTAAGACCAAGTATGTATGTAGTAGAGTAGGTATGACTTCCAAAGAGATGATAGTTTCTCTTGATGAGGTAAGTTGACCTTGACTCTAAGTAAGACCAAATGAGACCCAAAGGTGATAGACCTTGATGAGGGACCACTTAGCAATATGTTGTTGTATGTAGTGTGTTGACAAAACAAGATGAGGACAAGCAAGTGACCTTTTGACTCAAGTTTAGACAACTGTGAATGTAATGTAAGGTGTAAAGCAATGATGAACTTTGTGAGACCCAAAGATAGGTTGAATGCTAGATGGAAAACTCAAAGAGATAACCTATGAAGCTCAATAAGTCTGAAACTGACTGTTCTTGTTTGCTAAATTATGAAAGTTTTCAATCTTGAACATAGACGTGCCTGTATACTTCACAGACGCGCTTAAATGACACAAACACTATTCTGTCAGACACAGACATGTTTCTGAGATGTTGGAAATGCAAAGTTTCTCAAAAGACACAGACACATTTCTGCCCTTCACAGACGCGGTTAGATGACACAAACGCTATTCTATTAGACACAGACGCGTTTCTGCATTTGTGTAATTTTTCCAATCTGTGAAGTTGCTTGTTGTGACCAAATCTAAATGTTTGGCTATTTTTCATGACAAGAGGACACGGTGTTGATGAGGACTCAATGTTTGCAAGTGTTTAGACTCCAAAATGACTCAAAAAAAAATATATATGTTGTTTGATGTAAAATTGTTTTGCATACACTTGAAGACACAAAAGACACAATGTTTTGATGTTTGGTCTTGAATGTTTGATTGTTCAAAATAAGTCAAGCACAATTCTTATGGTTGACCAAGACAATAGTTGTTAATCCCACATAGAGTTTCCCCTGAGGCTACGCTATTCAGAGCGGATACTTAGATGCTTGACCCCACTGGCTCCACCCTCAGCACTCACTTCTTGGGGTAGCCAAGCATCAGTCCCCACGAAAACTCCTCGTGGCGAACTTTGTATCTCTACTAAGAACTGTATGTGTGTGAGCCGCTACCAGAGGTCCGACCTCCTGCCCCAACAACTAGAAAGATTTTGGCTTCTAAAACAAATAGGTGCTAGTAAGGGCATCCGCTCGTGTGGCCATACATGTGGCACTTTCGGCTCTGTAAATACAGAAGGCTCCCAGTTGGTAGCGGTTACACCCTACAAATGATCAAATAAATTTGATCAAACAGGTTTATGGGGAGACATAGTGTCGGTATGAACTAATCAACACACGTTATCCATAGTTTTCACCATGAATATAGTTATTTATAGTGGTTTGGAAGAAGATGGTTTTTCTTTTGCTACCACTTGGGTCGTTCTCTCCTCACTAGTAGTCCTAATGACCACACAGGGAGACAGGCCCCTTAAAGATTAAACAAAAAGAACCTATTGCTCAAGACACAAAAGACAATGGTTCAATTTTAGTGCACCAATTGAAGTGTTTTCTAATCTATGAAAACAAGGCACACAATAAAGATCAAAAACCCTTGCCAAGGTCCTACAACAAAGATTTATTAGTAGTCAGGATTGTTTCAAATAATCACCCCTTCCTGCAAGCACACAAGTTAAGTAAATTTTAGATCTAAAAGACTTTGTGAAATATGGGCCTTCGACAAAATGATTTTTCTTTTAAGACAAGCTGCACCAATTTCGTTAGCTAGATCTAAAGATATTAGCTCAAAATAACCAAATTTGAAATCTGAATGATGCAAAATCGAATCAAAGAAAAACCCAAAATTTAACAAATTCACACAGACACGATTATCAGAAATACAAACGCTATAAAATTTCATAGACGCGCATAAAGCCGACACAGACGCGGTTCCAGAACACAGACGCGCTTGAAAACTCCACAGACGTGACTTTCAAAATTTGCAGAAAAATAAAATACTGTCGAGAACATAGACGTGATTCTAGATGTCACAGACGTGGCAGAAAATCAAAAACGCGATCCGAAAGTACGCAGACACGAAAATATCAAAATGTTGTCGAAAATATCAGATCTGCAACTTCAAAACACAAAATCTGCAACAAAAGACGTTAAATGCAAAAGGGACAAGAGTCCCAGTGGGCGTGCCAAAATGTATACGGTGAAAATGGATAACAACAATGTTGAAAGACTAAATGAATTCAACCACAAAACCCTAGCCTAACAACAACAAAGATCCACCATAACATATGAAGATTACCTAAGACAATGCAAATCAAATGAAATCACAAAGATTATACCATCACATATCCAATAGGGTTTGGATCTCCATTCTTCCTATCTCCATTGATCTTGTTTGATATATTTGCTCTCAGATTTTATGTGCACAAGAGCTCAACAAAGAACGGAAATGTGGTTGCAAGTAGGATCGCATATGAAAGTGCAAAGGCGTAGTGTAGTCGAGTGCGCAATTGAGTTAGGGTTTGATAATGAAGGAATTAAGAGATGAATGACATGTGTCATGGGTAGAAAAGGTTAATGAATTAATTAAATAAATAAAGATTTATTTAATTAATAGAGGAAGTGGGATCAAATTAAATAAATAAGATATTTATTTCAATTTAGGAAAATGATAATTTAAATAAATAAATATATTTATTTAAATGAGAAATAAGGCTAGAAGAGGATAAATGAAATAATTAAATAAATAAAGATTTATTTAATTAATAGAAGAATTAGGCTTAGATAATTAAATAAATAAAGATATTTATTTAATTAGACTGGACAATTTTAGGTGTCTACAGGTCCTAAGAGATGCAAATGTGTCGTAAGGGGCCTTGTGTGGTCCTAAGGGGCCACCCATGTGTTAGAACACATGCATGACCCCTTAGGACCACATAAGACCCCTTTCGACACCATTTGGTCTTATGTGGTCCTAATAGGTCCTAAGGGGTGCACATGTGTCGTAAGGGACCTTGTGTGGTCCTAAGGGGTCACCCATGTGTTAGAACACATGTGTGACCCCTTAGGACCACATAAGACCCCTTGTAATACCATTTGGTCTTATGTGGTCCTACTAGGTCCTAAGGGGTGCACATGTGTCGTAAGGGACCTTGTGTGGTCCTAAGGGCTCACCCATTTGTTAGAACACATGTGTGACCCCTTAGGACCACATAAGAACCCTTGTGACACCATTTGGTCTTATGTGGTCCTAATAGGTGCTAAGGGGTGCATATGTGTTGTAAGGGGCCTTGTGTGTTCCTAAGGGATCACCCATGTGTTTGAACACATGTGTGACCCCTTAGGACCACATAAGACCCCTTGCGACACCATTTGGTCTTATGTGGTCCTAATAGGTCCTAAGGGGTGCATATGTGTCATAAGGGGCCTTGTGTGGTCCTAAGGGGTTACCCATGTGTTAGAACACATGTGTGACCCCTTAGGACCACATAAGACCCCTTGCAACACCATTTGGTCTTATGTGGTCCTAATAGGTCCTAAGGGATGCAGATGTATCGTAAGGGGCCTTGTGTGGTCCTAAGGGGTCACCCATGTGTTAGAACACATGTGTGACCCTTTAGGACCACATAGGACCCCTTTCGACACCATTTGGTCTTATGTGGTCCTAATAGTTCCTAAGGGGTGCACATGTGTCGTAAAGGGCCTTGTGTGGTCCTAAGGGGTCATATAAAATAATTATATAAACCTTAGGATGTATACATACACATACATATATACATGCTATCAGGGGTCATGTGTGGTCCAGAGGGGTCGCGCGGGATCCCTGATAGCATGTCCTGAGGTGTATGTATATCCTAAGGCCTATATAATTATTTTATGTTTATTTATGTATGTATGTGTATGTATGTGTATGTATTTATGTATGTGTATGTACATGTAGGTATGTATGTATGTTTGTGTATGTTTGTATGTAGGTTTGTATGTATGTGTATGTATGTATGTAGGTAGGTATGTATGTATGTGTATGTATGTGTATGCATGTCACAACCCTCCTTTATCACTTTTGGATTTAAAATACAATTCTATTATATTTTAGTTAAACTACTTAAAATGATTGAATAAATGTTATAAAAGAATAAAATGAACACACACACACACACACTTGGAGAATATAATTCAAAAGGCATTATTTTTATTTATTTATTTTCCACTCCCAATTATGGCACATGTTGTTGGAAGAATAAGAAGCTTCTAGAGGATTCTCCACCACCTTGCATGTAACTCCCCCACTAAGTTTAATCAATTTACATGAAGTCCAATATTGGAAAAGAATCTCCTTTTTAATTAAATTTTCTAGATAGTGGAATGGAGGGATTTTTCTTATAATATTGTATGCAAGTTTCAAAGAAGGGAGTTGATTATGTTTTGAAAAGAAATTCCCAGGTTTTCCTTTGGTAGTCTCATTTTGTTGTAGGATTTTTAAGTTGTTGTTTGAAGGATCTCTCTCAAGTTGCAAGGAGGATCAAAGGATAGCTAGAGGATTCAACTTCGAGCTTCAGTAAACCAAGTTCTCTCCTTTTATCATATGAGGAATTTGTATTATCAAAATATATAGTTTCTAGATTCTTTGGTTGAATATAGTATTCTGAAGAAATCATTTCTCAATTGCTGGATAGGAAGAAAAATCTATTTTTGTTTTCTTTAAAGAAATGCAGTGATATGATTCCTTCTCTTTTTAAATACAAATGCAGATTTCTCTTGCATATCTTATTTAATCTATTTAAAAGGTAGAAAATCACATTTTTGCTTTTCTGTTTTCTCTTAGATGATATTGAATATAAAAATAAATAAATCTCTCTCTCTCTGTGAATGAATAAATAAAATCTCTCTATGAATATTAGTTAAATAAAATCTCTCTGTGAATATTAGTTAAATAAAATCTCTCTGTGAATATTAGTTGAATCTCTGTGAATATTAGTTAAATAAAAATCTCTCTGTGAAATGAGTTGAATAAAATCTATCTATGAATATTGGTTGAATCTCTGTGAATATTGGTTGAATCTCTGTGAATATAAGTTGAATCTCTATGAATATTAGTTAAAAAAAATCTCTCTATGAAATGACTTGAATAAAATCTCTCTATGAATATTGGTTGAATCTCTGTGAATATTAGTTGAATCTCTGTGAATATTAGTTGAATAAACTCTCTCCCTGTGAAATCTGGAAATAAACTTCCTCCCTGTGAATGCTGGAATAAACTCTCTCTCTCTCTGTAAATATTAATCTCCTGTTTACTGAAAAATCAATCTAAAGCAATTACCTACCTCTGTTATCTATTTTATTCATGTTCTTATTTTCATAAATAAATATTCTTTTTGTTTATATCATTAAATAATTGGGAATGTAAACTATATATATATATATATATATATATATATATATATATATATATATATATATATATATATATATATATATATATATATATATATATATATATATATATATATATATATATATAAAATTATTTTGAATATTAAAATATATTAATGTTGCAAAGTGATTATAATGACACGGTCTCCGAAAATAATTTTTGAATGAATAGCGGATGGCGTGTAGGGGAGGCGGTTAATGTAACCGTCGGGGGGGGGGCAGTGGTACCTCCACTACTCCTGTGGTCACTATCACAACAGTGGCTGCAGGGGAGTGGAGGGGCCCACGGTGTCCCCTCAACCTTGCAGGATTGCGCATGTAAGACCGCAGGGGTGATGGGACCCGTGGTCCCCACCACCCCCCGCCCTCCCCCCTATTTACTATTAAAACAAAAAAAAAATTGCTTATTTTATTTGTTAGTTAGTTTTTTATATATATATATTCTTTTTAAATTGCAATTTGGAATTTTTAGTAATTACTTTGGGTTAAATTTTAAGTTAATTGATTGATTATTTTAGTTTAAATTTTAAGTTTAATTGTTAATAATTGCAATTTAGGAAATGTTAATTCTTTCCTTAGTATAAATTTTAAGTTGTTGATTTTAACTTAGAAAAATTTATAAATATTGGGGATTATTGTGTAGTAAATTCATAATTAATTTATTCTTCGTAAATTTTATATTCGTAAATTATATTATATCAAATTATTTTAATTAGAGTTATTCAATCCATTTAAGATCCATTGGGGCACTTAGTTGGCCTTTAGCAATTAATTCACATTAATATGATTTGAATTGAATGCCTAAATTAATCACTATTTTTGGATTGCTTAATCATGCACACAAGTTACACTATTCTTATATCATGCAAATTACTTATGGATTAACTACATTTATTGACGTTATCATCTCCATGCAAGTACACATGTAATTATTAATATGCAAGTTATATTTCAAGTTATGGTTTTTATTCTACGTAATTCATCAAGTAGTTATTTCAATCAATTAAAATTATGCACGTTCAATTAGTAATTATTTTCAAGCATGATGTTTTCATAGCTTCTTAGTTAGAAAACTAAATAAAGGAAGATGGAAACCAAAACCTAGTAGCGTTCGGTATATACGGTGCCTCTGGGTCACGCTTACGGGTAATGCTGTCGTGTTGAACTACTGCACTTAACGCCTAATAAAGCTACATCAGCAACGTCTATGGCATCGTCCCTATAAATAATCGAGGACTAATAAGGGACACTTGGAAGTTAAAATCCAAGGGGTGGGTAATCCCCCTTGGATCGATAATTTAATAAGATAATTCTAAAACAATCTTTCATCCGCTGAGTTAAACTATAGTAAACCCCTATAGGGATGTTGAGTGAAATGCTTTTATGAAATTGATTTAATCTCGAAGATTTGTTGTCGATTGACAATTTGTCAAGGGTGATGCTTATGCTAAGAATTAGGATCTAGTGTTTTTAGGCCACAAGCAATAGGCCATTTTGAGCCTTTGCTTAAGCGCTACCTTTGTGGGTAGCAACCGCAGAGAAATTGTCTGGGACATTGACCCTAGAAAGGGTTGCATACCCACTAATCAGTTTACATCAAACCATAGAGTAGAAAATAGAACTACATACTTTACGCCTTAATCTCGTGCCAAAGTGGGTATGCAGGCAGTCTTGGGACGGAGTTGTCCCTCATACTCAGGCGTTCATGGGTGGGGTCTAGGCTTGGTATAGAAGGATTGAATAGAATCCTAATTTGAAAGATAATTAAAATGGAAAAAAGTAATTCAATGCATACTCGGAAGGAATCCCGTATGGATTCGCTTGACTTCTCGAGGCTTTAAGCCAAATTCTGAGGCGGAATTCAAGCTTGTATTATGTTATTTAATTACTCCTAAGGACGGCGACCTCAGTGCACTTCTGTTAGAAGAGTGTAGTACTTAGTGAGTGGCTCAGGACCCAAATGGTCCCGATGAGTCTAAGTCTCTGGCCAGAGCACCTCCTATCCCTATTGGATAGATGCCTACCCCGTATGGGTAGATGCCTATATTGTATTGGATAGATGAAATCTTATGTCCCGTATGGACAAATGCCTAACCCGTATGGTTAGATACTCATCCCGGATGGATGAATACCTAATCCAAATGGATGGATGCCCAGAGTATGTGATTGAATCAAACATAATGATTAAATTAAACAAAACAAAAAAGAATGGTCAATTTTGTCAAGCTAATTATGGTGGGTTATTACAATGTATGTATGTAGGTTTGTATGTATGTGTGTAGATATGTATGTATGTATGTATGTATGTGTATGTATTTGTATGTATGTGTGTATTTATGTACATGCATGTATTTATTTTCTAATATTCTAAACTAATATGATAGAATAAATACAAAAAAAAAAAAAAAATTGTAACTATTTTTAAAAACTTAATAAAAAAACCAATTTACTATCAGAAAGTTAATTTTCTATTAAAAACTATTTAAAAAAAAAAAACTATATAAATTAATATGATAAAATAAATACATTGAAAAAAAAAAAGGTACTTACCACCGAAACCCTTCCGGCTGGATCTCTGGGAATTTTTGCGCCCTCCTGCTCAACTCCAAGCCGCTCAATGCAAAATGAGGGGCTTGGGCAGATTTTGGCTCTTATATAGGGCAAGGGTGTTTCACTCGAAAACGTTCTGGTCATGACCCTTCCGTCCAGAACAAACATTGTTAGCCTAAAGTGCGACACAGACCCCTACGATCACCCTGGTGTATGTGTGAACAAGCGAATTTATCTCTTGGTGTGGTGTATTGAGCAAAGTGTGTTGTAGGGCAGACAATTGTGCTTAACCAAAACTGTCATCAAGCATTAGTAGATGTTATTCTTTCAATTCATCTTAACCGAATTGTAGTTTGAATATTGTTGTAAGGTAGTGAACCTTCCCTAAGGGTTGTAGCCTTCTGGGTCATCATAATTTGAGCAATGAGCTCTCGGTAGTGTGTTTGAATGCATGTGCATTCCCCATTGTAATATTTACACATACTACTACAAAGTATCATCTCATTGTAGGTAACTTCCCACCGTGATTTTTCCCTTAACCAGGTTTTCCACGTCAAAAATCTTGGTGTTGTGTGTATTGTTGTTATTGTGTTTATCTTTATCTTTAAATTACAAGTGAATAATTAGTAACCCTATTCATAACTCTATATCAAATCATAACCTTAATATTGAAAAAAACTCAATTTGAACCATAATCCTAATTGAACATTAAACAAAATTAAACACCAACACTAAACAAATTGAACCTTAACCCTAATCACAACCCTAAACCACATGAAACCATAACCCTAACCTTAAACCAAAATTAATCATTGCCCTAACTTTAAACCAAATGTAATTCTAACCCTTAAACAAATTATTAATCCTAAAACTAACACAAATAAATTAAATCCTATTCTGAATATTGAATGTTAACCCCAAACCAGATTAAACCCTAATCTTAAACCTAATTGAATATCTATCAAATTAAATTGTAAAATATCATAATAAGTATAACTTTTAATACCTTAAATTAAACTAAATCAAATTTTATTCTAAATCAAATTGAATGCTAAACCATAACCTAATTTAAGACTAAACCAAACTAAATACTAACAAAAAACCAAATTGAGCCATAAACAAACCCATAACAAAATTTTAAACCGCAACTCTAACCTTGCACCAAATTGAACCCTAACCATTAACCTAATAATTTATCTTTAATTTTGACAATTTGATTCTAATAATTTATATTAAATTTTGACAGTTTAACTCTAAACCAAATCGTATCATAATATTAACACTATACCAATTAAATCCTAACAATAAACTCAATTCAATTGTAAGCAAATTCTACCCTAAACCAAACTCAAGCTTCAACCTATACAAAATTGACCAAATTAAATCTTAACCCTTATCTTAATTAAACACTAAAGTAGATTGAACCCTAATTTTAAATAAACACTAGACCAGAGTGAACCCTCATCTTATATGAACACTAAACTAGATTGAACTTTAACACTAAATGAAATTGTACCCTAACCTTAATACTAAATCAAATTGAACACTAACCTTGAACCCTCACATTAAAGTTATATTACAATTAGGGTTATGATTTAACAATAGCTACTATTATATCAGCACTAAAGTTTTGGTAAAATTAGGATTAAAATTTAATAATGGCTACATTTCAATTTTAAATTTGATTTAACTTAATTTTTAATATATATTAAGATAATTTTATTAAAGTTAAAATATTTCAATTATAAAACAATTTATTCTTTAAAATTTATTTAAATAATTAATTAAAAATAAATTATTAAACTTATAAACATAGGTGTGAAAATTTGATGTCTAAGCCTCTCTTTTATTTACTCCATTTATATGTACTAGTTTGATTGATTTCTTCTATTACCTATTGATTCATTATAATTAATTAATACATAATAAATTGTTAATCTCTTTTATTTTCTAATTGTTTGCTAAAATACATATTCAATTATTATTACAAATCTACACGACAAGTACTCGCCACTACATGGCACTTGTTTAATACTAAATTAATTTAATATTATTATTTGATAAACATTTTTTTATTGAGAAGTATTGTGTGTGTGTGTGTGTGTGTGTGTGTGTGTGTGTGATGATTGAGATTTTTGAACACATAATTTAAATAATAATAATATATATGATTGTGACATGGAATTTTGACTTGTTATAATAAATTTATTTTAGTGATATAAATCTTGATCTTACATTTTTTATAATAATCTAATTTCAGTAGTTATAAATTGTAATGCCCACCAAAATACCCTAGAGAAATAAACCAAAATCTACTAACAAAAAGAGATAAAAAAAAAATTTAAGATAACCATTGCAACTTCGCTATTACTAGTATTTATTAATGCAATGTTACTACCATTATTCATCAATGCATTGTTAACAATATACATGAATACATAAATCAACAAGAACATAACCACAGAATCATATTACGCAAGTGGAACATCTATTTAATCATTAACATAACTACATAATAAAACGATATAATGCATCTACATTCCCTAGGGTATCTCAACGTCACTACTTGACATTAAACTAACACATCACATATCCATCTAGAACACCATATACTATCATCCAACTAAACATTTACTTCCCATGCAACTATGATAAAACATTAACACATATGTATAACTCTATTCCCTTTCATACTCTTTCTAAGGTTCATTTTTAAGTATCAATCGAATATCTCTAATACCCGTCTTTACTCATTTGAACACTTAACACATCATGAAACTAAATGCATTTATCGTTCTTTTACTAATGGTATTTGATTATTTCCCTAAGCACAACTCATCAAGAATACTATCCATAGTCATATGCAATATCATAGCAGCAAGTACTTATCTACATCCAAATGGGATTCCAATCTACTAAACAAGTTCAAGAGTCATATGATTCTACAAGAATAAATACAATCTAATATTTCAATCCCCTAATTTAAACATAGGATTTCATTCTCAACATGATAAACATATCTATAACGTAGACCACATACCAATACATCATCTTATAACAATAACAATAGCATAGTTCTTCTATATAAGTTCATTTACATAAGAGCACATGGAGCAAGCATATAGTCTCTTTGCTACATCCCATCTTAAATAATACAAGTTACATAGACACATATTCATATTCCCCATTTACAAGACATCATAATATGGTAGCATCTCTAATACATAGAAAACAGCACCAAAGGACAATTGCATAATAAAGAGCCATATTTCCATATGAACCACAACTACTCCCTTAACTTCCATATCTCAAGATATTTAACATTGGAGATTAACATCTTTCAAATCAAGGCATATATGATAATTAACATAATCACTACTATCCATAAAAGTTACTCAAGACATAGCATACATATCACAACATCTACAATTAGAATACCCATTTACAACAATCTTATTCAATAATTTCATTCAGAAATGATCTTACTACATGTTCTATAATACATGATCTCAATACATTGATTACATAGTCTTCTTTATATTTCCATATTTCATAACACATGATATCAATTATAATTACATAAACATGCTCCAAGAATCCAAGCTCGTGATGAGATACTATAGATCCAAATCCATGCACGCTAACATCCAAAAAGAATGTCCCAATGGTAGAAGGCATCAAACCACCCTACCATGTGGAACCAAATAGGAACCACCCCCCGTGCTAGGAGATGACATAAGGTTCCAACTCACACTCAAGACCTAAGTCGAGACCTAACAACCATAGGATACAACATGACACTACAAGACTCCAACATAAGAATATAACATCAAAATACATCACATGGCTAAATCAAAGCAATCAACCTCTAGAGGCATAATTCAATAAATCAAGGCTTATAAAAAATGGATACATGTGGGGTAGAGTGTCATCACATGCTAACCTCATGCGGCATCCATCTCTAGCTTGGAGTCACTCAACGGAGATCAGGTATACTGCTCCAATGGTCTTCCCAATCTCGGATCCCAAAACCATCTCCCTAGGTCTGTCCATTTGGGGCATACAACATCATATTATTAATCTTAATTAGGTGAATTCCTAAATACCCAACCCACTAATCAATTATTAATAATTTTATCACTTGCAAATTAAACCATAAACTCTTCATGTGGCTCCATAGGTCTAGACCCCCTTCCTAGAGATCTAGTGCTCATAACCTAGGTCCAACACATGCAAGAGCCCACTCTCCCAAACACGGACCAAGACCATAGGGTAAAAAACATAACAAGATACATCTTAAAACAACATGAAATTCAACATGGGAAGCATCCAAAAGTCATTACAAAACTGATACAACTGAATCACAAAGATAGCCATCAACATACAACCAAGAGCCACTTAACAAGGACCAAGCCATAAGCTCATAATGCCAAAATGCAATAATAAAGAGAGCCTCAAGAATGTAAAATATATATAAATAGGGGCAATAAATGAATTCAATAACATAGAATGATCCTCCACAATGAGGCACAACATAACCTCTTGTTGGAGCTACAATTAACCATCCTCAACAGCAAGGAATCACTCAACTTGCTGGAGCAACATATCAAAACCTCAACGGAAAAGCACAAAACCACTTGCCGAAGCCCAAATGGATTCACACATATCACAAATAAATGGCAGAGTGCCCCAAAACCATCAAACATAACAAAACAAGCCTCTAGAATAAAGACCAAGCAGAGAAATCAACTGAGAAACTCGAAAAAAAACCCAGAAATCTGTTGACATTACTTTGGCGCTATTGAAGCCCATAGTAGCGCTATTGTAACAAGAGACCAACTCATGGAAAATAGAATACAAAGATATTCAAATTTGCCCAGATTTGGGCATGGGCCTTACAATGACATAAATACGACCAAGAAGTCACTAAAAGCCAATAAGAAACCAAAACAAAGTCTTGTTAAGGCCAACAATACAACGCATCCAAGAATTCCAACTTGTACTGACAATAACTTGCACATAAATGATTACAGACATAGCCACTCCATATCTAATCAAACCAAATGGACACAAGACAAGGTATAGAACAACAAATAAACCTCACAAGACCAATCATTACCATAATGCATTCACAGACAAATTATAATCAACATATTAACATACACAAATGCCCTTTTTCCAGCAATAGAACACACACATATTCATAAAATCATATATAAATCTATTATTCTCAATTACTGATAATAGAATAATCATTCATTCCCAAATCTCCCCAAACAATCTTTTAGCAGTCACGAAGAAAACAACTCTTTCCAAAAATTAAAATGCAAGAATGGAAAAAGATCTCCAACCTGGAAGTGGAGTGATGGTAATGCATTCCTAGAAGAGAAAAAATCCAAACCAAGCTTTCCAAAATTCAACCCAACCAAGCAATTCTCCCTCCAAGCAATTCTAAAATCCAAAAGTCGTAGAAAGATATCTAGAAGCACCCACACAAAAATGCTCACAAAGCCAATAAATAGGATCTCATTCAAAACTACAGAAGAATATCTGTCAATCAAAATATTCCAATAAAATATATTATATACCAACCCCCCCACCAAAAATCGAGGTAAGAATATTAAATAATATTATTTACTTACCCTCAAATCTCAACCAATAAAATAATAGGGTAGGTATAAACGTAATATTTAATTACTCAATTAGTAACAAGAGAATGTAATAATAATAATATAATAAACAATAATAAAAAATTAAAGCCCAATAAAATAAATCAAAGGAAATATAAATAAATGCTCCAATTAAATATAAAACCACAATTAACATAAATAAAAAAACAAACAATTAAATAATATTATCCTCACAATCACAACTCCCAAGAGGGCCAATCATAACAAGGGGTAGGTACATGAATAATAGCAAATAAATAAAACAACAATGCAAATAAATAAATAAATAATCAAAACAATAAATAATTAGATAAACAATAAATAAATAAACATTGAAGAACATAAATGTACAGACAGACATAAATACCCATCCAGTAATTAAACAATAAATAAATAAATAAATAATCCAATAAATCAAAAGCTCAAATAATAAATCAAAACCAATATAAATAAATAATAAATAACCAATAAATAGATGAGCCAAAAATAAATAAATAGATAAACAATAAATAAATAATTAAATGTACGTATACATATAAATGCTCTAGCCAATATAAGTTAAACTCAATACTATAAGTATCTCCTACATACATATAAAATAATCAAATAAATAATAAATAAATAAATAAATGGATGTAATGATAAGCATAAATACTCAACTAATATAATTTCACCAATTAATTATTAATCAATTATAAACTCTCAGAAAATAAATATGTATAAATATATTGTATTCGCACTAACCGTTATTTAATGATTTACGACAATGGCTATATGTAGTAATTGATTAATTAATTTCCACAATTCCAAATAACCAATAAAATATAAATCTATAAAATAAACATTAATGAGTAATAATTTTCCAATAATAATAATAGTCACACATTAATATTAAATATTAATGTCATCCATTGATTTAATTTAATATTTATAAACTATATGAATCGATTAACTATTAATTAATAAATAATCAAAAACTCATAAGGCAACTTGACATAAGGTTGAACAACATACCACATGACGCAGACCAACGAGTCAAGTCAAGACACTAATTGACAAGGGTATCAACTTAATCCTAGAGTATGAGAGGGAAACACATGCCATCTCCAACAACTTGTCATTGGGATAAAGACACGCTTAGACTTGTGAGACCAGGTGGAGTCGAAGTCTGGTACCTGCAATCCTGCATCTACCACTAAACACAATACAACATATATACAATACATATACATCATAAATGATCAAGCAAGTGATAGAGAATTGCAACGTCATATCGTGCTCACAATGAATGGTATGACATCGTCTCTAATCACGAAGACACTAGAAGACAACCACAAACATCATAATCATACAATAGAGTTAGCGTAATCATAATGTCATCAAAATCCCATAAGCAATATGATCCATCATGAATAATGATCAAATATAGATCCATCATCATATCTAATACAATCATGAAATAGGGTTAGTACATAACATGATACCATCAAATCGTCATAAAGTAGACTAAGCTAGATTAATTTATTCCTTTGATGTACAAAAGACAAGATAAATCATGGAGGGACACTACATAAATGATGGGGAACCAATAAGATATTGGCTTTGAATTTATTTTTATTCAACTTAAATTTCTTTAGATGGAAATAATAATTTTATTTAGTCATCATATAAAATAGACATTTCATTTAGCTAATTTGTTGTATTTTGTTATAATTGAACAAACATATAAAATTAGTGTATTTGTTATTTTTGAGTTAATAGGTGATGTAAAAAATTATTAGTGTGTGAACTCTATGGAATAGTATGATTTTAAAACCTATTCATAATTACCAGTTTTAGAAGAAATGCCTTCCCAATTAGGATTATTTCTTAAAATGCAATAGACCTAGACATTACTGTTAGAAAATTGGGTAAAGATTTTAATCTTTTTTAATACTAATTCAAGAAACTAAGCTTCTGAATGATTATGCTATAAAAAAAAAGGTTCTAATATTAGTGGATAGTGACAAAACATTGTTATTTTTGTTGTTAGCTATCTGGTGGTCTTCTTTATGCATGGGATTCTAGATGTTTATATCCAAAAAATCTCTTCAATTTCAATGGAGCTCTATCTCTTGAAGGGATTCTTACGTCTAGTTCTCTACATACCTTGATCACTAATTTCCATGCTCGCCAAGATTTTTGAGGTAAGGTTAAACTATGGGATGATTTCGAAATTCAACGAAGAATTTCTCCTCCAAATTATCCTTGGATTATTGAAGGTGAATTTAATAAAATTTAATCTCTTAATGAATAATTGAGTGGTCTTTGTATCCTTCCTAACATTACTTTTCTTTTTATGTAAAATATTAATCATATTTAGTTAATAAATATCCCTCCTAATAATAGTTCCTTCACTTGGAATAATAATATAACTGGAAATGATTTTATTGTTGAATGCCTGATAGAATTTTGGTTAGTGATTCTTGGTAACTTCGAATCACTTGCAACTTGCCTCTTCATCTTGGACAATGTTGGTGCAAATCACTAGCATGTAGCTTTGCATTGGGACAAATCTTTTAAACCTTAAAGATCTTCTTTTAGATTTCAGTTCAGGTGGTTAAAAGAATATGACTTAAAAAGGAAAAATAGACTTTGGTGGAAAGAGGGTTTGCCTCATCATCGTACAACTCAATATGTTATGTTCAAAAAATTATGTGATGATATACGACAACTCAAACAATGGAATTTCTCTTGTTGAGCTAATCTTTTACAAAGATGGAGAATATTTTTGAATAAGCTCCAAAAATTCAAGATTGTATTCAACAAAAGGCTTGAGTAAGAATCAACTATAGTTTCAATCCAAATTTTAATATGATTTAGATAAAATTAAGCTTCATGAGGAAATCATGTGGAGATAGAAATTCACATGTGAAATGATTGAAGTGGGGGATGGAAGCTCTTATTTTTTCCATCACTCTATTCTGACACAAAAGCATGTTAATACTTATAAACAAATTCACAAACTAAATGGGCCTAAATTAGTTTTAATTCAAGATATTCAATCAGAGGTTAATTCTCACTTTTGTGAGTTATTCAAAGCTCTCACCAACCTCTATGCTCATAACATGAGTATTATTTTTGAATTGTATTTTTCATCTTATCTTTGCTTAGGAAAATTCCTTTCTCATAGTCATATTTCCATGGATGAGTTAGAGAAATTTGTTTTGATGATGAAAAAATATAAAATTCTTGGTCCTAATGGATTTCCTATTGAGGTTTTAAAATATTTTTGGGATATTGTAAAATATGATATTTTGGTGACTTTGAAAGAACTTTGTACTCGAAAAAAATTCTTAAATATCTTAAGAACACTTTTCTTTGACTCTTGAGAAAGATCAGGTCTTGAATTTTTTTAATGTTAGATCCATTTCTCTTTGCAATACTTCTTATAAGATTTTCTCTAAGCATTTTCTTCCTTTCATTACTTTTATTAAACATGGATTTCATTCAAGGTCATGAAATCATGGATGGTATTGTTATAGTCTAATAATGTATCCACTCTATGCGTGTTCATAATAAGAGTTCTGCATTTGTGCAACTTGATCTTTCTAAAGCTTATGAGATTTTTTTGGGAAATTTCTAGAAGATATCCTAAGTGCCTTTGATTTTTATAACAATTGGATTTAATGGGTGTTGAATTGTTGTACCTCTCCTTCTTTTTCTATGATCATTAACCGTTATCCCTTTACTATCTTTTATTTTGAAAAAGGCATGCATCAAGGTGATCCTCTCTCTCCATATTTCTTTTGTTGGTGTAATTAAGGTGGTGTGCCGTGGTTATTCTTCATCTAGGTCCTAATTACATGTCGCTTAAGCTTACTTCGGGACCACACAAGAGCTTTTAGGAGCATTCCCACTTTAGGTGGTGTTTTCATGTTAACTCTTTCCACTTTATGTGGTTTCTCCACCTTTAGTGGTTTTATTATGCTACCACCTATCCACCTTAAGTGGAGCTTCCACCTTTAGTGTTGTTATCACACTATCACTTTTTCAATTTATGTGGGGTGATAAGTTCTCACTTTGTTTATTATGTCATAAGATTATGACACTTTTCATAAATTATGCACTCCTATGTTTCACCTTGGCCTATTTAACAAAGGGGTCTCATATGTACATTTATTGATTCTATTGCATCATTAATGAGAATAAAGTTTATTATTGTCACATTGTTTATCTCTTGTTCTTGAGAATTATATTAGGCCTATATATCTTGGGTGGCTACCTTCATAGCCAAATCTTACATGATGTCAAATCTTATAGGGTGCCTTTGGATAGTCATTTTGAGATTTTTTTGGTGCAATTTAGGAATTTTTTTGTATCTTTCTATTGCATGTCAAAATTGGAACTTGGTGATTCAAATCTAAGGTCACCATTAGATATAGAAGGTTTGAGAAAGTCAATATCACCTTTTGTTTCGTCCAAATCAAACTCTAGAGGCCAAATCTACAAGGGTTTGTAGTTTGGATGTGGTTACCAAATTCGAGAGGCACCTGCAATTTCTAAATTTTTTGGGCCAAAATTGACCCTACCATCGCCCTCAGAAGGCCCAAAAACCCCAAGATCAATTTTTAATTTGTCAATTTTGGAGAAAGTTGATTTTGTGGCAAAAAACTTAAATAGGCTAAGTCCTACAACTCAACTTGCCATTATGGTACAATTTTATTAAAAAAACTATATTCTACAAGTTTTTCAAAAAAATAATTAAAATTACAAAATATTTTTGTTGTTTTAAAGTTTACAAATTAAAAAATAAAAGGACAACAAAAAAAGTTTTTTTCTCAAAGTTTTGGCAGGTCATACCCTACGACTCTGCACCTTCGATGTACTTTTTGGTGTACGTACGTACATTTCCTACCACACATTTCCCATCCCTCTAGTGTTCTTCTCAACCCACATGGAAAATCTATACCACACAACACTCAAAGCACCAATCACCGCCATGCGCCAGTCCAACTCACATGTTGGCCCTGTGCCACATTGGTGCCAAATCAGTATTGACCAAAGATGTGGTGGCAAGAGATTTGCTTGCTCATCCAAACCAATGGCCTACTCGTCTTTTTATGTGATCAACATGTGGCATGAGAAATCCTAACTACCATGACACGTTAGCCCATGCACAACACTTTGTACATGTCAGAGCCACGTAAGCATACACATCAACAACAAAACTACCAACTTTAGTTTTTGGACTTCTGAGTAACACAACACCACATGGTGATCCATATGAGACATCATCATTGATTCATCAGTCCAATTATCTCTTTTTATACATGCCACAACACCTATCATATAGGACATGTGGAGCAACAATTTTCCTAGAGTGACTAGTTAGTGAGGTTTTTTTGGCATGACAACTAGACTGCCATCAACTTTAGGCTCGTGAATTACTGACATCAGCAGCTTTTTGAAAATTTTAGACCCCCTCTCCAAATGAGTTTTTGAATTTGTAGTTTAAATTCAAAAGTTCATATCTTGCTCATTTTAATTCTTTTTTTTTTGAGCAATTTTTTTTATTTGGGCTAGAATTTTGTGCTCTTCATAGTGATGCAAGTGATTTATGATTTCGATGCCTTATTTTCTAGAAGAAAAAAAATCAAAGGTATTGTTGACTAATCCTCATTTTTGCAACTTTGGAGACCTCATTCGAGCTCATATAGACTACTTTTTAAGTGCCATTTTTTTGAAAGTGTATAATTTTCCTTGTACATCACAATGGTGCTATTAGTTTGTAATCATTGTGTCCAAAAAATTCACTTTTAGCACTTGGTCTTTTTTGGCATATTTTGACAATTATAATGCTTGGATCTCAGTTTGGTATTTTGCATAAGTGATTTGAGTTCGATATAACCTGATTGTGGCTATGAGGTAGGAAAATAGGTAAATCATCAAAGCCTAAGTTATCCAACCACAAAACATAACAAGCTAAGACATTGATCCTATCACATTCAATAGAGGAAGAAAGACAAGATTTCAAAACAAAAACATCAACCATATGCAGAAATCTCCTTCCTTGGACTCCATTGTTATTCTTTCGCCTCCAAATTATGTGGGTTTCACCTACAAGTGCAAAGTGTGATTGAAAGCAAAGTTACAAAGTGAAAGTGACAACATGAGGGTACTCGAATTGTGGTTGTTAAAATAACTAAAAAAGAGAAGCTCAATTTATAGACCAAAATTGAGGAAAATCATGAAATTAGAATGATTGATTTGAAAAAGGCAAATTGATTGGAAAATGGCATAATTGAATGACAAAATTTATGACAAATTGATTGACAAGTTGCTACGTGAAAATATGCCAAATTGAAGAGAGATTTATGCTTCATGATTTATGACAAATTGGCCTTAAAATTTGCTCATTGATTTATGACAAATTGAGCACAAAAAGAGCTTCATGATTTGAGAAAAAGGTGGAGACAAATTAGTGGAGAAATGGTGGGATAAATTATAGGAAATGGGAAGCATGAAATTAGGGATGACAAATTATGACAAAATTAGGAGAAAATTAAGGGAGAGAAATGTGAGAATAATTAGTAGTTTCTCATTTATTAATTAGCCTAGAAAAGGGAAATTCGCCAATTAAATAAAATATTTAATTGTGACACGACATAGGGTAAATGAATAAATTCATTTATCCTAAGGAGGATGTTGGAAAGGATTAATAATTAAATAATTATTAAACCCTAGAAAGGAGAAAAGGAATGAAATAGGTCAAAACAATGTCATGACACAATTAATCTGATAAATGAATGATCATGATCATGAAGATAATTGACAATGACCAAAAGTTTATTAAATTGATAATGATAGAGGCAAATGACAAATTGATCAAAATTTACAAGATTGATTTGATAAAGGATGATTGATAAAGGATCGATGACAAATCAATCAAGATTGACAAGGATTTATGAAAATTGACAAAAATTGATAATGATAAATGATGATTGATTAACATTAAAAGTCGATCATGGTCATGAAATGACAATTGAGAATGACATTGATAAGACCTAAATTGAAACAACTGAACATGATCGAATAGGAAGAGAAAGCAGAAGAATGACACGATGTTGACAAATGATAAAGACCAAATGTGCAACATACAAGAAGTGTTAGTAAAATGTGAAAACCTAAAATAAGGTAACGCAGACATGTTAAAGTATGACACTGCAAGCGTTGACCATTTTTAGATGCCTACAGTGGCAATTGTAAACATTGAAATCAGAAGTCTACTTTTCCTAAGTTGTTTTGCAAGTGTTGACCATTTTTAGATGCCTACAATGGCAATTGTAAACATTGAAATCAGAAGTCTACTTTTCCTAAGTTGTTTTGCAAGTGGCCATTGTAAATCACAGTAAGTATAAAGTGTCAAATAATCATTTTGGGAGGTGGGGGGTTCTTTGATTGAGTGAATTTGGGGGGTTTTGTTGTGTCCTTATGATTTTTTTATTTTTCAGTTTTGGGTTCTCCTAAATTTCCACTTTTAACTCCAAACAATTATGCAACATGAAATGTAAATGCATGGAGTAAACTAATGGAAAAAGGATTAAAGCATTATATTGATGGTGTTAAAATATAAGAAAACATATTTAAACAAAATTCGAATTGAAAGTATTAGAACAAAAAACTAGAAATAAAATGGATAGAATAAAAATACTAGAGAAACTTGATGTGAATGCCCAACGGTAGAATAACATCGAGAGAAATCTCTATATCTCCAATATCCAAAATGAAAATACAAGGTAGTGTTTTTATATAGACTCAAGTGAGAGGTGGAGGTGGCAATACTAGCCAATAAGGAGAGACCACCATGATGGTCTAAACATAGTAAATGCACCTCCTCAATACCCACTTCTCTTAAGTAAACATGCTTTATTAACTTGAGCAAGCTTAATTAAAGTGTAGGAAAAACCCAGGAAAAAGGAAAATAATAAACCCAACTAGGAAAATAAAAACCTACACTAATAGATGGAACTATTTCAAAACCATCAAATCCTAAAGCCGATCCTAAACTAAAAAGAGAATAGATCATCAAAAAATTTATGGCTCTTGGAACATCAAGAAAATGTGTATCACTTGATCTTAGCTTTCATATTGAAAATTGTAAGACACTCGAGGAAGCTTGGGATAGACTTATTCAATTGTACGGTCAAGTTGATGATATTAGAGGATACACACTTGATAATGATCTCATAAATTTGGATCCTAATAATTTTGATACAATCCAAGACTATATCACCAAGGCAAATGAGCTAGAGCACAACTCAAGGATTGTGGCATTGAGAACAAGGATGCATAGTTGGCCTTCAATTTGTTGGGCAAGCTTCCTTCAGAATATGCAATGTTTGTTTGTAGTTTACAAATCCATCAGTAGACTATGGGTAGTACTTACCCTACAACATCATTTGATTCATTGACAAAAATGTTGATGCTTGAGCAATCAAAGTTGATCACCATGGAGATTCTCAAGACAACCAAGTCAAACACTTTGGTGGCTAATCAAGGGAATCAAGGAAAGGTTGCAACAAGAAACATAGCAATCAAAGAGAAATCCATAGAAGGATATATCACAAACATCTTATCCTCAAAAAAGCAATTCTTCATTCTCTTCTAAGAAGGGAAATTCATAAAAAGAGAGGCCAAATTTTTCATATTGCAATAAAGTTGGTCATGATGAGCATCATTTTCATGCTAATAAAATTACTGAGTTGAAAAAAATCATCAAGAAGAACAACATCAATTTTCCATTCATCTACAAGAGGGATTCATCTCTTTCCATTTCCTCATAGTCATAAGGACAAGGAAAAGGACAAGAACTTGTGGCAACTACAATATAGTGAAAGGAGCACATACTTGACTCAAGTGTCTCTCATCATTGGATTCTACAATAGAACAATTATCTCCATTGGATCCTTGCATGGTACCTCACATTCTTATGGTAATGATACACAAGTGGTGGTTGAAGGGAAAGTTGTGGTTGAAATGGATGATGGGACATTTGAGAATGTTAAAGTTGTAGAATACAACCTCACAGAACCCAGTGAACACCTGTATGCAAATAACCTGTCACAACAATGGAAGATTCATGAAATACAAAGATTGCTTTGAAAACCTAGAGCAAAAGAATGCAATAATGATTATCAGATTGGTTAAGGATTACAAAGGGATCAATCCTTATAAAATGAGATCAAAACCTAAAAACATAAACCCTAAAAACAATTAATAATTAATAATAAATTAATTATTAATATTCCTAAGTTTAGCTTCCTAAATTTAGCTTAAGTGAAATAGAGAAAAGGTGACTTAATTATTAAATCAATATGATTTAATTAATTAAGTAAACTAATATCTTAACTCTAACAACCCCCCTTAAGATGAAGATAGGGAGAAGCTAAAAAATAACAAAGGACTAGATGCATGAAAGCCAAAAAATGGGTCTCGGCAACAAGGCCTGATGAGGTACCCAAGTACAATGAAATCTCTGTAAAGTGGAGAAAAAGGAGAAAACCCAGTGGGAACAAAACTCATCTCCAAGAAGAGATGAAAGCTCAAATGAAGGAATAAGAAGCCTCCAAATAAGAATGTTCCAAAAGATAGGAACAAAAGACAGGCATGAAGAATCACTGAAGCATGAAGAAGTTGCAAACATTGTCATCGAATGACTGCTATGATGCTGAAATAAGAACCTCCTCTAAAACAAAAGATGATCAAGATCAAGAAGACATGAATATGCATGAGTGCCCTCAATGACACTGCTCGAATCCGAATCAGATGGCAAACACAAGCAAAACATCTAGAATCTGAATATACAAATGGCACGAGTACCAACAGCCTGAAGAACTAATCAAATGAAAAAAGTAAGGTCACCTCCAAAAATAGGAATGCAAGAGCATCCATATGGTAAGTATTCCATCTCACTGAAATGCACGGGTAACCAGCTGTTGCATCCGCCTAGTACATAGGAACAAATATTGAATACATAACTCACTCCAACACGAAACCAAGGAAGCATTAACACCAACAGTAGAAACCCCCCCATAATGCTGAGAAGGGAGAGGTGTGACAAGTACACTGAATCTGAAAACCATAATGTAGTGCATGAAGAAGAACCAAGAACATCTGACTGTGCAGACATGAAAGTACAAGCAAATACAAAGGGTGTGTAAACCAAGGCACACACACATGAGAAAGGCATGAAGGAAAACATCAAACCCCCATGGCACTTTATATCACAGTGCGAGTACAATAAGGCACAAAACTGATGTGCAATATCCCATAATACATGTGCAATACATAGGCACTTTATCTCAGTGCCATTATAAAATCATAAGTGCTTACAATGAAAGCTCAAAATGTCAAAAAAAGACATAAGACTAGAAATACATGAAGAACAGCCAAAAACAAGTTATCCCACGCAAACGAGAAGTTTCCACGACATCATATGTCGAAGAAATTCACTAGGGTGTGAAAACACAAAAAAATGAATAAAATGTACCTAGAGTAAAATCTGGAAAAAGTGCATGGATGGTTGTGAAGAGCTCTGAAACACCATCCCAACACTGTTGGAATCGCGAAAATCGAAGAAACTGGCGAAAAGTTATGAGCTCGAGACTGAAAACAGTACCTTTGACTTCAAATGGTTGTAGAATACACCAACAGCAAAACCAGGTGATGAAACCCACATATCTAGAAAGAAGACAAAACCAGCTTTCCGATGATATCTCATTTTCTAAAAAACGATATCGTATGCCCAAAAGAAAAAGAAAAAAACCCCTCTTTTAGGGCACAAAGAGGGTCATAAGGACCATGCAAATTGTTCGTATTGTTGACTGTAATGTCATGATGATGTCAGCATTGATGCAATGTACTTTTGTTGCAAAGGGTTGACTTTTTTTTGTAACTAAAAAAAATCTTCTAACAACATGCACCAACTTGATTTTTTTTTTTAACAAAAAAAATTAAAAACCCAGCAATCAAAATTTTTATTTTTACCAGCAAGTTGATTTTTTTTTTAAATATTTCTGACGTAGGTGGAGGTACAGTCATACGGATTTTTGTGTCTCGAAAAATGTGCCAATAAAAAATCATGTCCCAGATGCCCCTGGATAAAATGTACCTGAAGTAAAATCTAGAAAAAGTGCATGGATGGTTGTGAAGAGCTCTGAAACATCGTCCCAATGCTGTTGGAATCGCAAAAAATAGAGAAATTGGTGAAAAGTTACGAGCTCGGGACTGAAAACAACACCTCTGACTTGAAATGGTTGTATAATGCACCAACAACAAAAACATGTGATTAAACCCACAAATCTGGAAAGTAGAGGAAACCAGCTTTCCAATGATATCTCGTTTGCCAAATAACAATATCGTATGCCCAAATTATGGCCAAAACCAAAAAAAACCTCTTTTAGGGCACAAAGAGAGTCACAGGGGGCCATGCAAGCCATCCGTACCACTCACATCAGCATGATGTCATGCTGATTTCAGCATTGATGCAATGTACTTTTGTTGCAAAGGGTTGACTTCTTTTTTTAAATTAAAATAAATATTTTAACAACATGCACCAACTTGATTTTTATTTGTTTTACCAACCAATAAAAATCAAGAAAAAAATTAAAAACCCAGCAATCAAAATTTATTTGTTTTACCAGCCAATTGATTTTTTTTTTTTAAATATTTTTGATGCAGGTGCAAGTACATTCGTACGGATTTTTCATGTCTTGAAAAACATGCCAATAAAAAATGATGTCCCAGATGCCCCTGTCACCGAAAATAGGCAAATTATATATCCAAATTCATGGAATTGGCCTTTTGAATCTAACTGTGAGGTCCTTTTGGGCCCAAATTTCTCTAAAAAATAGGTTCCCTCTTGGATCACAAAAAAAATTGAGTCTTCAAACCCTCACAGATCTGGCCCCGTGAGTCAAAAATTGACAAACAAAAGGTCAATCTTGACTATTTCCCATGTGCCGGATTCAATGGTGAGGTTCAAATCAACCCAAATTGCATAGAAGACCTGCTCTGGTAGAATCTCCCAATCAGAAGAACAAGAAAGCCTCAGGTCTGAAGCTCTGATACCATGTAAAAGTTGTAGAATACAACCTCACAGAACCCAGTGAGCACCTGTATGCAAATAACCTGTCACAACAATGGAAGATTCACAAAATACAAAGATTGCTTTGAAAACCTAGAGCAAAAGAATGCAATAATGATAATCAAATTGGTTAAGTATTACAAAGGGATCCATCCTTATAAAAGGAGATCAAAGCCTAAAAACATAAACCCTAAAAGCAATTAATAATAAAATAATTATTAATATTCCTAAGTTTAGCTTCATAAATTTAGCTTAAGTGAAATGGAGAAAAGGTGACTTAATTATTAAATCAATATGATTTAATTAATTAAGTAAACTAATACCTTTACTCTAATAGAGAATGTTCTTTATATATTTTGAATTAAGTGCCAACCTTCTTTCAATCTACCAAATCACTCATCTTGGCATGGAAAGAAATTTGAGTTTTCACCTAATATAGTTGTGATCAAATAACTTAAGGATGATGGCTTGGTTGCAGTGGTACAATTCAATCATCACTCTCAACTTTATTCATTCACCCACTTTGTGTCACGATTTCCTTTGAGAATATTTCTCACTCATTCAAATTCAAAAACTAAGTTATGACATGAGTGGTTTGGACATCTCAACTACTACTATCTTCAATAGCTTATCTCAAAGGATATGGTCACAGGTTTCCCTCAAATCATCTTTTTAGAAGGTGTATGTCCAAGTTACTCAATGGGTGAGCATACCAAAGAGAAGTTTGATAAAGGGAAGTCTTGGAGAGATTTATAAGTTCTTCAATTGACAATGATGGAGCAAGTCCTTTCTAGTGTTGTCCTTCAGTAAGGATCACTATGTCCTCGCCTTCATTCATGACGACTATTGCTTTACTTGGGTCTACTTTATTTGTCATAAGAATGAAGTCTTTGAAAAATTTCAAGCCTTCAAGGCTCGCATTGAGTAGCAATCAAGGAAGTAAGTCAAGATTCTCTACACAAACAATGAAAGGGAATATGCGAACAATCAACATGTGAAATATTATACTCTTAAGGGGATTGATCTTCAACATTCAATTACATACACACCACAACAAAACGGTAAATTTCAAAAAGACATAATAGGAACCTTATGGAAATGGTTAGCTGCATGATTCATGCTCGTTCTCTTAGTCCTGCATTTTGGGTTGAAGCCATAAATTGTCCCACACATACAAAATCAAGTTTCCCACAAGGAATTGAAAGGTATGACTCCTTTTAAGGCTTGGTGTGGTAGAAAAACAATTATGAGGCACTTTAGAGTTTTTGGCTCTCCAGCTTGGGTATGCATTCCTCTCGAGAAGCACCAATCTTTGGAACCTCAAAATTGGCCTTTCATCTTTGTTGGATATCCTGATGTTATCAAAGCATATAGTCTCTTAAACCCAAAGACATATGAGCCTTTCACTAAGACGAGTGTTCACTTTGAGGAAATATCTCCTAGTTTAGCCTATAATCCTCCTCATCCTTCCTCCACAGTGGATAGTGATGATAGTGACTCATATGATTCTACCTTGACTCCAATTCACGAGATTACACCTCCACAAGGTTCACTTATTGAAGTTGAGGATACTCATCCTTCATCCCTTATAAGTCCTCATTGGGCTTGACAAGCTCTTGAGTCATTGAATTCTCTTGTTGGATATTCTTCAAACACTCAAAGGAATCTACCAAAACATCAACATATTCCACATGTATACATTGCCACAACTTCTGATCCATAGTCCTTTAAGAAAGCATCAAGAGTTACTGAGTGGCACTCAACAATGGAGGAAGAGTATAGCTCCTTGATGAGAACTGCACATGGGACTTGGTCCCTCTTCATAAGGGAATACAAATGGTTTGATGTAAGTGGATCTATCAGACCAAGTATGCAGCAGATGGAATATTGGACAAGTTCAAAGCATGACTTGTGGAAAAATATTTCTCACAGGTTTCTAGTATCGACTATATGAAAATTTTTGCACCTGTATCTAAGATGAACTCCATTTTCTTAACTATTGCCATTGTTATAGCTCACGGTTGGGTTGTACATCAAAATGATGTGAATAGTACATTTCTTCGTGGAGATATTTAGGAAGAGATTTTTTGAGGATTCTTATTTGGTTTGCAGACTAAGGAAATCTACACATGCCTCAAACAGGCCCCTAGAGCTTAGTATACCAAGATGGATTCCTTTCTTCTCTTGACAAAATTCACTAGGTGTCATTCAAATTTGAATGCTTACATTTTTGCAACAAGATGACTCTCATTTGTTAATTTTTCTATATGTTGATGACTTGATCATTACAGGGAGTGCCTCATCTATCATTGGCAATGTCAAATCCGTGTTGCATGTTAGATTTTCTACGACTAACTTGGGCCATTTGCATTACTTTCTTGAGATTGGGATAACATGGTATTCTTTCGAGATCACTCTTGCTCAACCTAATTATTCTCTTGATCTTATAGCTCGATTTCATATGGTTGATCATAAGCCTGCATTGACTCCCTTTCTTTCAAGAGTCAAGCTTGAGGCTAAGTGTTTCACTCCACTTGTTTATGCCACCTTTCTTCCTTTGTGGTTGGCTTGGTTTCACACATTATGCAAGAAACACATGAGCTTCATTGGAAAGCTACCAGATGCATCTTGCATTACATGCAGGTTACACATCACCATGGGATTCACTATGTAGTAGACATGGACTTGACTTGGTCGGATATATAATTTTTTATTGGGTTGGAAATCTTGACGATTGTAAGTCCACTTTTGGCTACAACTTTCATCTCAGTTTCAGCCCGGTTGGTAGAGTAAGAAGAAACATGTTATTTCTCTATCTTCGACTAAGATTGAGTATTGAGGGGTTATTAATACCACTGTTGAGGCTATTTATCTTCAAAATATCCTCATCAAATTTGGCTTACTGTTCTATAGCCTACAATCCTTCATTGTGACAATCAGAGGGCCATTCAGATCTTGAAAAACCCAGTTCACCATCAGTGGACCAAACACATTGAGATCCACAAGTACTACATCAGAGAGATGAAAAAGGAGCAAGTCATTGATTAACGGTATTGTTCTATAATAGAGTAGGTTGTAGACACATTTACCAAACACTTCACTGAGAGTAAGAATCATCACTTGCGATCTCTTTTGGGTTCGAAGATATTTCATCAGGGGGGTCATTTGACTTCACAATTTTCTCTTATGGGGGGAATTTTTCCTCACACGAGTTTTTGTTCTTCTCATTCTTCTTCGAGATTTCATTTGTATTTTCATCTCTTTTGGGGAGGGTTTTTTTCCCGCTAGGTTTTCTCCAATTTTGATAGATTACATTGCATTTGTACATGGGTACCTAATATGGCCTATTAGTCGGGACCCATCTTGCACTATTAGCTTTTGTGTACATTTTCCCTAAGTTGCACTTAACTGGATGTATTGGTGTAATTAAAAGGTTGCACCTTGGTCATTCTTCACCTAGGTCCTAATTGAATGTCACTTAAGCTTACTTAGGGACCACACAGGAGCTTCTACGAGAATTCCCACTTTAAATGGTGTTATCATGTTATCTCTTTCCACTTTAAGTGGTGTCTCCACCTTTAGTGGTTTTATCATGTTATCAGATATATACCTTAAGTGGAGCTTCCACCTTTAAAGGTGTTATCACACTCTCACTTTTCCACTTTAGGTGGGATGATAAGTTTTCACTCTGTTTATCATGTCATAAGATTATGACACTTGTCATAATCTTATGCACTCCTATGTTTCACCTTGGCCTATTGAACCAAGGGGTCTCGTATGTGCATTGATTGATTCTATTGCATGTCATTGATAAGATTATAGTTTATTCTTGTCACATTGTTTCTCTCTAGATATTGAGAGTTCCATTATCCCTCTAGATCTTGGGTGGATACCTTAATAGCCAAATCATACATCTTTTTTATTTTCGTAAAAGGTTTGAGAAAATTTTTTAGTCATCTCGAGTGTTTTTGTTTGTCTCCAATTTTCACATTGTGTCAATTTCAGCTCCACTTCTCGTGTTTATTTTATGGATGACACCTTTTTTATGTCAATTTTTAATATCAAGGAAGCTAGGGCTCTTAGACAATCTCTTGATATTTATATTAGTGCATCTGGTCAACTCTAGAATGATAAAAAAATCTCAACTTTTATTTTCCATACTAAACTCATCTTCAAGTTTAGATTGATAATGCTCTTCATTTTCAGACAGTTTAAACACCTTTTAAGTATATGAGAATTCATCTTTTTCCTACTCGCTTAAGGAAAAAAGATAAGAATGTTATGTTGGATTTTGTTTAGTTTCATTTTAATCATTAGACACATAGATATCTCTATTTGGTTAGTGATACAATCCTTCTCAATTGTATAATTCAATCTCTTTTCATTTATATATTTATGCCTTCGGCTGCTCCAAAAGGTATCTTTATGTATAAGATCATAAGGTTCAAAATTTTCTCTAGAGAGGATATTTAAAAAAGAAAAAATGGCATTTGGTTGATTGGGATAAAATTTACCAACCTAAAGATAGAGATAGCTCAAGAATGAAATCTTCCCTCCTTAATAATATTTATATCTTGAACTTTAGAGTTATATTTATATCTGGTTATTGACCATTTTTTAGTTTGATTGGTAATTTTTTTTCGAATAAAGCTTCTTTGTAATAACCCACCATAATTGTTACAACAAAAATTGAGTATTCTTTTTTTTTTGTTTAATGTAATCATTATGTTTTATTCAATTGCATACTCTAGGCATCCATCCATTTAGGATTAGGCATTCACCCATCCGAGATGAGCATCTAACCATACGGGTTAAGCAATTGTCCATACGGGACATAAGATTCCATCTATCCAATACGGGATAGGCATCTACCCATACGGGGTAGGCATCTATCCAAACGGGATAGGAGATGCTCTGGCCAGAGACTTAGACTCATCGGGACCATTCGGGTCCTGAGCCACTCACTAAGTACTACACTCTTCTAACAAAAGTGCACTGAGGTCGCCGTCCTTAGGAGTAATTAAAATAATACAAGCTTGAATTCCGCCTTGGAATTTGTCTTAAAGCCTCAGGAAGTCAAGCGAATCCATACGGGATTCCTTCCGAGTATGCATTGAATTTCTTTTTCAATTTAATTATCTTATCTTTCAATTAGGATTCTTACTCAACCAAGCCTAGACCCCACCCACGAACGCCTGAGTACGAGGGACAACTCCGTCCCAAGACTGCCTACATACCCACTTCAGCACGGGATCAAGGCATAAAGTATGTAGTTCTATTTGCTATTCTATGGTTTGATGTAAACTGATTTGTGGGTACGCAACCCTTTCTAGGGTCAATATCCCAGACAGTTTCTCTGCGGTTGCTACCCACGATGGTAGCGCTTAAGCTAAGGCTCAAGATGGCCTATTGCTTGTGGCCTAAAATAACTAGATCCTAATTCTTATCATGAGTGTCACCCTTGACCAAATTGCAAATCACCAATATCCCTTCAAGATAAAAAAAAAAGAAATCAATTTCATGAGAGCATTTAACTTGACCATCCCTAAAAGGGGTTTACTATGGTTTATCTCAACGGATGTGAAAATCATTTAAAAGTTATCTTATTAAATTATCGATCCAAGGGGGATTACCCGCCCCTTGGATGTTAACTTCCAAGTGTCCCTTATTACTCCCCGACGATTTATAGGGACAATGCCACAGACGTCGTTAATGCAGCTTTATTAGACGTTAAGTGCAATAGTTCAACACGACAGCATTACCCGTAAGCGTGACCCAGAGGCATCGTATATACCGAACGCTGCTAGTTTTGGTTTTCCAACTTCCTTTGTTTAGTTTCTAAACTAAGAGCTTATGAAACATCATGCTTGAAATATAATTATGAAATGGATGTACATAATTTAAACTTTAAATACTATTTGAAAAAAAAGAAATATCATTATTCTACAATTAAACGAATTAATACATGTATTGGCATGGTAATGATAATTGTGAACTTACGTGTAATTGCATGAAGATAAAGAATGTGAAATAATATAAATGCAATGCAAAAGTAACGTCATTTACATACAAAATGCAGAAAAGTTTTCTCCTATCGCGAGACTAATTAATTATAGAGTTACTAATTCCACATGAGTGATTAGCTTATACTTTTTGAAATTTTGGGTCAAATTGAAATAATAAGACTTATTTGTTTTTAAGTAAATCAAAATCATGGATCAAATAATCCTATAATTCCCTAAAGGAATTGAAACAATAATTTGATTTCAATCTTTTTGCTAATTTTTTTTTTTTTTTAAATTTAACTAACAATTATATAAAATAAAAAAAAATAAAAATTAACTTAAATTTAATTTAAACTATATATAAAAAAAAGATAACTTAAATTTTATTTAAAACGATTAATTATTAATAAGGCGAATTGTTTAATGTAGTAATTAGGGGGGTGGGGACCACGGGTCCCATCATCCCCTGCAGTCCTGCATGCACAGGCCCATAGGGAATGAGGGGGCTGTGTGGTCCCCTCCACTCCCCTGCGACCACTTACTGTGACCGCAGGGTAGTGGGGGGTACCATTAACCCCATAGTTTTCAAAACCGCCGCCCTGCGTACATCACGTTTTCGGAAATCGTGCAAACATAAATGCAGTACGCTATAATGATAATGTGGCGTTAGTATTAATATGTTAACATTGGAATAGTCACTATATATATATATATATAAATTATAATTTACAGTTTAATTTAAATAGGTACAGAAAGTAGATTTTTGATAAAAAGGATAAAAATACTAAGGTAAACTATATATATATATATTATAATTTACAGTTTAATTTAAATAGGTACAGAAAGTAGATTTTTGATAAAAAGGATAAAAATACTAAGGTAAACAATAAGGACTCATTCACAGGGTGAATAATCCAGAAAGTTATTCACACAGATAAACAATCTAGGAAGATGAAAGATAGATGATTATGCTGGGAAGTGTAATCTCATAAAATCTACAGAGATAAACTTATATGTTATTTCCCCACAGAGATTTATGCTCAAAGATAGACAATCCAGATACAATATTCGTTTCTAGCCATGAAGATAGATGAAATATGTTGGTAAATGCAAGCTCATAAAGTGTGTTTTTTAATCTGATTTTCAATCTAAAACTTACAGAGATATACTTATATGTTGTTTCCCCACAGAGATTTATTCACAGAAATAGAAAGAATAATCATACAGATTTAAATATTACAGGGAGAATAATCACAGTAAAATCTCAAACCAGACACAGAGGAAATAATCACAGCGAAATCTCTTTAAAGGATGAGATTCAGATAAACAATAACCAAAGAGATGATTCTAGAGAAAGGAAATAAAGATGGTTCTGATTTAGTTCTTCAGCAAGAATCAATCTAAAACTTAATAAGAGATTTTAAACAAATTCCTATCAAGAATTTGAAATATATGGATCTAAGTTAAAAAAAAATTGAAACTAATGGATCTAAATGAACAAATGAAACTAATTCTTATCAACAAAATTTGAAACAAATGATTTCTAATTTCTTAACAAATTAATCTACTTCTATCAAAAATTTGAAACTAATGGATCTAATTAATCTAATCTGATTTGCAGCAAAGATGAGATGCATAAAAAATTAAATGGGAAGAACCTGGATGCTTGAAAATGGTGTAGAATCCCCTATGAATCTCCCTTGATCCTTCAACTTGAAAGAAGTCCTCCAAAGCAAAAATCTTAGCTCAAAAATGAAATATGACTACAAAAGAAGAATTTACTTGAAGAAAATCATTATGGAATTACCAACCCCTTTTTTTTGAAAACTTGTACATCTTTTATAAGAAAAATCTCCAAATTCCACTACCTAATGTTTTTAATTGAAAAATAGAGATTCTCTCCCAATTTGGCCTTCATGCAAATTGATTAGACTTAGTGGGAGTAGTTACATGCAAGGTGGTGGAGAAGCCTCTAGAAGCTTCTTATTCTTCCTACGACATGTGCCATTATTTGGGTGAGGAAATTTAAATAAACAATTAAGAAAAAAAAAGTATATTTTCCAGGTGTGTGTGTGATTTATTATTTTTATTCCTTTATAATATTCATTCAATAGTTTAGCCAAAAGAAATATAATAGAGTTTGTATTTTAATCCAAAGGTGATAAAGGAGGGTTGTGACATTCTTCTCCACAATTAATCTAGTGAGGGTCTCTTTATTTTCAATTTGAGTTTTATGAGCCAAGAAATATGATTGTTGTAGATTACATGTGTTAATTCTATGTAAGAAAACACTTTTTAGCATTTAATGCATATTAGGATGTGACATTATTGGTTGCATCCAATGTATATATGTTTTGGTTACTTTCTTTTTTATTTTCTTTAAAAAATGTACATGTTTATTATTTCTTTGAATGTGCCCCTCTGCTGCCCACCCTCTCTCTCCCTCTCCAACATAAACTTGACTACTATCTATAGGGGACCAAGATTATAATATACTTATTTAATTTAAACCAAATGAAATATAATCTCAAATAAAATCATATTACTTTGGTCAAATATCAATCATTCTATGTAAGAGATATGACATCATAAAAATTATAGAGGGACGCTTAAAACTTAATAGTTTAAACAATCCAAATATTTCATAATATAAATATTGTACAACATCAATTACAAATATTTCACAAAACTATCACATAAGGTAATATTTAAAATGTCGATTTTAAATATCAATCTTTATAATATGAAACACATACTGTCACATTATTAAACCATCGAAAATTTTCAAAATAAATAACACAAATTTGTATTAATTAAACATGTTTCTTCTTTAGATTTGATTTGGAAGACACAATTTGAAGCAGTCACCGGTTAGGAGGGACCTCAAAGAGATCAGTCCAGATCGGTCAACAAGAGTAAACACAACGGAAACACAAAGACATGATGGAGGCGATACAGAACAAATTGAATTATAACATGAAAATTGATTACAACCAACCGGTAACAACCGGGTTACATAAACCGACTCACAAGCCTGCTAAAACATGCTCAAAAGTACAGAATAGGTCACAACCGGGACCTTCAATCTTAAGATCTATCTTCTACACTCAGTCTAACTTCTTCATTTTTACATTCTAATTCTCTATTACAATGATTTATATGATCCAAGAGGATCCGGTCGGCCCAAAAAGGGATCAAAACCCGAAGAACAAGACCTAACGTGTAAAACCAACAAGGTCGGCCTCCGCCAAGAGATTACTCCGGAAAATCCAAAGGATGAAGAGTAGATCACGAGAAAAGGTAGGCCACACGCCAAGGAACATCAAAATCAATGGTCAAGGCTTCGCAAGATATGGAAGGGATCTGGTAGATTACAAATGCCAATAGGTCCAAGCAACCAGTAACAGGAAACTGTCATGGAAACTGGTAGCGATAAATTGTCGGAAAACGATCCAAATGCTCTACGGTTTGGGAATAAGGAAGATGATCAAGTCTTCAAGCAAAATTCAACTCCACTAGATCCGGTGAGCCAAATCCAAGAAACACAGAAAGAAATGTTGAAACTACAAACAAAAAGGAAAATATTTTTGGTTGATGCAAGGTTGCTATGAATCGGGGATGCTCTTGCATCACAATTACATCACAATGCTTTAGCCACCAATCGTGAAGCTTGTTAAGTTTCTTTGAACTTCATAATGAGGTAAACTTGACCCTCACATAGAGACAATATAAAAATAGAGCCATCTAAAATATAAAGAATCTTATGCAGCTATGTTTTACTTATCACATACACTAAAGCTTGCATGTGAACTTAGAACATATATGAACAATTTATGAATTTTTTAGAAATAAAAATTCCATGATACTTTTTCATATATTTTCTCAATTCATATGCAAACTTTGGTGTATGTGATAAGTAAAACATAGTTGCACAAGATTCTCCACATTCTATATTACTCCATTTTTATGTTGCCTCTATGCAATAAACATCTTCACCTTTCATGGTGAAGTTCAATAAAGCCAAACAAGCTTCACAATTGGTGGTTAAATCAACATGATGTCATTCTCTTTTCTAGATTAGACTTAGGGAACAAACAAACTTTAATTTGATATAAATTTGTACTTTTGAAAACTTTTAATCATTTACTAATGAGACAATATGTGTCTCATATATATCGATATTTAAAACATATATTCTAAATATTAACTTATGTGATAGTTTTGTGAAAGATAGTAATTGTTGTTATAATATTTTTTTGAAATATTTGGATTGTCTAAACTATCAAGTTTGAAAAGATAGTAATTGTTGTTATAATATTTTTTTGAAATATTTGGATTGTCTAAACTATCAAGTTTGAAATGCCCTTATATTAATTTTTATGATGTCACATATCTTATATATAGAAATGTTGATATTCGACTAATGTAATAAGATTTTAATTAAAAATATACTTAATTTGATTTGAATTAAATATGTTGTTGGTGTAAATAATTATTCATCTTGGATATTATTACACTTACTTAAGTTTACTTAGGAAATGCATTTCATAGTAGTTTGGGTATGAGACACTTGGGTGTTTGTGCCACATTGGGATAGTGTGTGTAGGAGAATTTCCACCTTTTATGGTGTTGATCTTGTCGTTACACTCCACATTCAGTGGGTGATCCACCTCATGTGGACTATTATATTATTTCTCCTACCTACCCACACCTATTTCCTACCTACCCTTGTTTCTTATTGAGCCACATGTCATGTTTGTGTGCTCACATATCCATATAGCCTTGCCTATATAAGCAGGCTTATATTCATTGTATGTAATGCTTAATGATCCAGTTGATCATATTTTTCATCTTGATAGAATACAGTTTATTTCTATCATCTATTTTGTTCTCTCTTATTTGTGCTTTCCATTGCCTCTTGATCTTGGCAAAATCTCACATATGTTTAAAAAATTCAATTTTATTTTTCCCTCCAACTAAAGAAGAGGGGGTCTAGGATTATTTAAAGTAACCCTCAACTAGACAAAGTCATAGGTGGGGATGGGTCAATGGTAGAATTTGGAGCAATGGGTAGTTAGTTAGTAGTGAGCATCAAGTGATTCAATTGTAGAAGGTAGTCAAGTGGCTAGGAATGCATTATTTAGAGCATTCATTTTGTAAAATCGATAGATTCAAATTCCTAGTCTTTTAGTGTTGATTTCTCATGTTAGTTGATGGTACTCGTTGGTCGAGCCTACTCAACCAACCTACCTCCTCCCCTCTTCTCCCTCCTCTTTCCTTATTTTTCTTTTATTCTTTCTTTCCCCTCAACTAGTTTAAGAGTATTTTAAGCTTATTTTATTTTTAGCATGGGCTTAATTGAATGCATTTTTGTAGCACTGTTGAATAATGTTGTTAGATTTAAGGTCTTTATCTTTATGAGTGGTTATCTTTATAGGGAGATAACAAATAAAGTGAAATTAACTAGAAATATTACCAATCACTATAGTACCCTTGTGTTGACTCATGGATCACCTTGGTAAGTCATCTCGATATATCAAGACCTAGTAAGCATGAAACCTGAGGGGATTTTATCTCTTATAATGGGGGGTGGACTAGGCTCTTCCCTCACCTAAGTTGGTAAATTAAATGAGTCTTTTTTCCTACTAACAAGTCCATATGCAATCCCTATCATGTTGGCATCATGAGAAGGTGAAAAACAAATAAAGTCCAAGAGATCAAATTCATTAAATAAGATGTGTAAAAAGGATAATGAACTAGTATCCTTTAGAGACCATAAGAAAACATTTTAAGTATTGTAAGTCAATAAGAAGGTAGAAGTAATGAAAATAGATATTCCAACATATTTAAAAAGAAGAAGAAGAAACCATAGAAGTTCAACAAGATAAATTCCATAGATAGTACAATTGAAAAGAAATAGAAGCCTAACAAAGAAAGAATGAAGAAGAAAGAAGAGTGGTAGATGATAACAATCAATTGTTGTAAAAGCGGTCAAATTGGGAACAAAGATTCATTTAAATTGAAGATGAAGACTTGAAGCAACAAGTTAAGGGTGAACAAAGGAGTGAAGTGGAATTGATAGAAAATTTGTTTTGAGTCGATCGTGCATATTGAGTTAATCCTAAATGAAGTTTTTACTCCTAAAGAAGAAGAATGGCTCAGTAGAGTTGTTAATGAAGATGATGATAAGAAAAACATGTTTAAAAAGTAGATATATATAGTATGAACTATGAATAGAGTAGGAAAAACCATAAAATAACAATATGGTTGTAAGGAAAATATAAACCATGGGTAGAAGAGAGTGGATGCAATTTGGAGGTATTGTGTAGGAAGACATGTTGAAGATGATTCAATTAGAGGAGTGGTCAAAATATGGTGAACAATTCTCTACAAGAAGTGTGGAAGTAGGAATGAAAGCCAACACTCGAGAGAGGGGAGTAGGATATGACCTAGCTAAAATGTTAGAAGAGATGAAGGAATATAAGCATTAATTTTAGGTAGCTATATTAGATGAGACTGTTGTAAGGTCTCAAGGCCTCAATCTATAGCCAAGCGACGAGATGTAATTGTAAAGATGAATTGAAGATATCATTTATAAGCATTTTTAGTTTTGTTGCATCATTAATGTTGTTTGTTCATGTTTTATGTTGTGAGAATGGTTCTATATGTCAAGGTTATAGGTTTATACATCCCTAAATTGGAACCTTGAAGCTCAACTATTTATAACAATGGTGTCGTTCTCTAATGTAGACAAACAACTCAATGTGCTAGGCTTGTAAAGCAGCAGAGACTATTCTGGCTCCAAAAACACACTAACGTATCAAGAAAAGTCGCATAAACACGCAATTACAGGTGCATTACAAACTATTGATCGCAAAAGCAATGGTTGTGATTTTTCAGGGGTGTCAATAATACTAACGTTTTTGGAGCCATAATAGTTGTGTCCTTGTATAGCATTATTATCAAATATTCAAGTGTATTTGTCCCAAACATCATGTGTTGATCGATTATTGAATAACCCATGTTGTTTCTTGTAAATACAAGCTCAATAAATAATTTAATTTTTAACATATGAATAGACAATGGTCATGTCTAGATTGTTATTCAATAGAATAAATTTAAAATTTTTAAAATGATATATATAATCACACCACAAACACTATTTAAAAGATATAATAGTAAATACAATATAATCTTAAATACAAGCTATCTCTAATACTAACCCTACCCCTAACCAAAATTCTATCTCTAACTCAACCCCTTACCCTAATCCTAACTATAATCGTAATCATAACCCTAACCTTAATCCTAACCCTAATTCATTTGATCTCTTTATATTTTATGTCATGAATGCTACTAACATATATATATATATATATATATAAAATTACGAATAATCCTAACCCTAAATCATTTGATGGCTTACATGTTGTGCCATGCTAATAGCATATTCTAAAATTCATTAAAATCATCCACACAAAATTGTATTTGAAAGCGAGGTTAGGCGATCGAACCCTCCGAAATTTCGCTGTATTTGAAAGGAAGGTTGGGCGCTCGATTACATCGAATTTTCGTTGTATTTGGCAAGTTCGAATCGGTTGAAGATGTCACTTTTACTAGTATTCAACTTTTCTTTATTCCTTCCATAATCCCCACTAATACGCTAATCCTCTAACATTGTATTTTTGCTTTCATCTTTCTTCTCCGTGGTTAACAACTACCATCAATATTTTTCATCACAGGGAATTTCAGATCGCATTTATTTGTAATTCGCGCCACAAGTCATCACGAAAACAAACTAGCAGACTGTAAAACAGTAGAGATGGAAAGCTTGTTGAAGAAGAAAAAAGCAGAAGAGCGAACAGGAGCAATTGCAGGAGAAGATGAAATTGAAAATTCTGACAATGATGAATCTGAAGAAGAAGAAAAAGATGAGGTTAAAAAGCTGTTAAAACCCTTCAGCGCAGACCAGGTTTTCGACATTCTCTGCGACGCCGCCATGAAAGACGCGCAGCTCCTGCACAACATACGAAAACTGGCTGATAAAAATCTCCCGCATAAAAAAGTTTACATCGATGGGCTGCATTCAACAACCACGGAAGAAACCCTATATTCAATTTTTTCTCTATACGGCGAGCTCGAGGAGTGCACAGTCGTAATGGACGATGACCTTGAGAGATCTGAAGGTTGCGCTTTTGTCACATACAAGCACTTGGACGGGGCAGAGAGAGCGCTCAAGTACCCTTGCAAGAAAATTGATAGCCGAAGGACACTGTGCCGGCTGGCTTCTGATGAACAAGAACAAGCACAAGTGGAAGCGGTTGCCATGTCGCAAAAGAATGTCAGGCGAAGAAAGATTCTTGTAAGTAATGTCCCTGTTTATATGTCTTGCCTGAAACTTGTAAATCATTTTTCCCTATATGGTGAAATAGAAGAAGGGCAGCTAGGGTTTGATAGCAAGTTTGGAAAATTGAAAGCCCATGTTATTTTTACATATAAGAATGTTGAAGGAGCCAAGAAGGCCCTAGAGGAACCTGATAAGAATGTTTACGGACATTATATGCATTGTACGAGAGTTGCAAAGAAGCAGAAGCAAAAAGAAGACGTCCAGAATATTCCATTGGACCGTAGTGGCCAGGCTGTTACTCATGGTAAGGGTTCAATTATGGGGCCTGACCCAGTTGAGGTTTTGCAACCCGAATGGTTCGATGATTCAGAATTGGACATGGGTTTATCAAATCTAGCCACAGGAGCCTCTAGCTCTCAGCTTCATGCAAAATCTCTGCAATGGGACATGGGTTTCCCAAAGCTAGCTACAGGGGCCTCTAGTTCTCAGCACCATCAAAAAGTTGTGAAATGGGAATTGGATTTCCCAAATCTACCTACAGGAGCCTTTAGCTCTCATCATCATGCAAAAGCTCTGCAGAAGGCAATTCCATTGCAAGCATACCTGGAAACACAGCCAATTGCAGGTTTTAATTCCTAGCCCATTATGATAGGATCAGTCTGGTCAGGATTCCATGTGGTGTTTGGATCAGAAGTTATGTTACAATAGGTTAGGATTGATCGAGACTGTGATTAATAAACTTGCTATTTCTTTTCAATGGTGAATCTTATTTTTTGAGTTTTCTTAGTGGTTTGGATTAGCAAGCTCAATTACAGTGGGATAGGTCTAGTTGGTATTTCACGTAGAATGTATTTTAATTTAGGATTCATTAAGACTGCAACTAATAAGCTTGTTATTTCTTTATAACAGTGGTTCCTGCTTTTTGAATCAAAAAGGGATTTATATAGGGTGTGTAAAAGAAATATTAAAAGAGAAAAATACAGGATAAAGAGGTGTAAATAAAGTATTGTAGATATAGTGAAAAGAATCTTGATTTTTTCATTTTCCCTGAAATTCCTATTGTTTGTCTAACTATCTAGGAACCCTGCATTACTCTCAAAATAAGCATGAAATCACATTCCCCCAGTTTGATCTAATTTAGGAACTGTTGACAGCTCTGCCAGGACTGAATACCTATAAACATGGATTACTTGCGGGCATTAAATATGATAGCAGTTCTCATGCAGCACAGCAAGGACTGAATTTCTATCAAACCCAGCAACTGAGCCAAGCTGCAGCACCAGATCTACCGGATCTAAATGCACCCGACCATATTTATGATACTCAAGTAATCAAGGAAGGAAAAAATGCCTATAAAAACCAGCAACTCAGTCAGGCTGCAGTACCAGATCTACCAGATCTAACTGTAGTCAGCCATGTTTACGATTCTCAAGCAACAAAGGAAGAAAACAATGCCAGTGAAAACCAGCAATTGAACCAGTCTACATCAAATTCTCCTCTGGAACCAATTGTCTACCAAATTCAGGAACTGGGTCTACAAGCTATTCATCAAACTTGGCAGGATCAGCAGCCTGCCTGTCCAATTCAGCAACCAAATGCACAGGCTATTCATCAAACTCAGCAGGATCAGCTGCCTGCCTATCAAATTCAGCCACCCACCCAGCTGATGCTAAATGAGCAAACAGGCCAGCCTCCAGCACCAGGCCTGCAGAAACAACACAACCAAAGCCAGATCTTATTTCCAAGAAGATCACAGCAATGAGATGACTCTAATGGAGGGGAATGTGCCGATGTAGGTATGTTTTGAAGACATCTGAAAGTTAACATTAGCTTGTCTTGCACCCTCTCTGTTCAATATTGTAGTAAATTTAGGTATTATATTTTTGTATTATAATTGAACTATATTCAGAGTTCAAACTTCACAAGGTATGTCAATATTATACCAATTTCTTTAAATGACACTTTTATCGTAGTTGAAATGGGAATCTAAGGGTCAGGAACTAATATACAGTGTTAGTTATTGTCTGGAGTTCAAGGGGAATATAGGTGCTCTGTTGTTAAACACTATAGGATTATTTCTATAGCCATTGATGCATAGAGAATACTGTGTAGGGATTATGTTTTGGCCTTGAGATTCCAGGCAGTGCCAAAAATAGCGAGATTTGTATTTTTCATTGGAAGGGGGGCAATTTTCGTCCTTTTTTTTGTCAAGTACTGAGTATATATGTAAATCAAGGTTGCCCTGTCATTATGACTTCCCTTAACAATACGTTTGGTCCTTGTTTGTCATGGTGTTGGTCATTTCTTGTATGCCAAAAAGAAAAATTAAATGTACTTTAAAGGCCATTTTGTTGGTGGGAATCCATATGTTTTATTGTGGTTTGTGTTTGATTATTTGTGTTCAAACTTTATACTAATTTTAAGGTTGGTTTATCAGCTTTCTTTTTAACCAGATACACATTTTAATTTTTAATTTAAAGCCAATTTTTGATCTATGGCATCTGTTTTTTTTAATGATCCATGTACGACTATTTTGTTTCTTATTTTCTCACAAACAATATAATAATGTTGCCTATGCTTACATTTTTATACCAGTGATAAGAGTGAATATTTTATGCCATTTTTGCTCTGGATTTTTCTTTTGTTCATGGTTTACGAAGGCTTGTAATTAGTTTTTCCTATTTAATTTTGTTACATAGTTTCTCATTATTCTACAGAAATGTACAGCTGGCTCTCTGATGCAATGTTGAACAAGTATTGTGTTTTTGGCTGCTTCCTGCACTTAATGATACATGGACAATGGGGAGATTTATTCATATGGGCCATTTTTTGCTTGCTACTCTTGACATATTCAATATGGTAATGGGGTCTGCAATTGAGATTTGAGACTGAATATATGTTTCCTATGTTTAACAAGTAGTTGATTAGGATCACAATCGAAATTATATGGCCTTCATTTTTTAGATCTCTGAATTCATCTTTGAGTCTTAAAGTTTTGAATTTAGAAAATCTTCTAATGGGTTGTCTTAAGAGCTACACCTTGTTTCGCATTTCTAATGTCAGATGGTGTTAATTGCTTGCCTACAACTACTGTTGATAGTAATAAAATTTGTGGTAAAGGCATGTCAATATACTTTTTAGATAGGTCAGGATGAAATTTAGAGCAAATAAAGGCATATATTTTTACATAGTACATAGTCCAGGATGAAATATGGGGTAAAAATAATTTAATATTCTCTTCAAATTGATCAGGGTCCCAAATCTGCATCCACTGTAATATTTGATGCTTTGGATCATTTTTATAGATGCAGCCATACGTGTCATTTTGGAAAGCTTAAATACTGAAGATCTTTCAGCATGCAATTCCTAATTAAAAGCAACTGGAGGTTAGTATGTAATTCTGCATTATTTATAATCCCCAATCAAGCACAACGAAGTTGATCTTGGCATGATACAAAATCAAGGAAAGAAAAGCAATGGAAGGCTAGTAAATAATTTTGTATTAGTTACTATCCCCAATTGAGTACAACGAAGTTGATCTGGCATGAAGCTGCAATCAAGGCCACTTTGTAATTCCGAAGTTCTATTTGCGATCTCCAATTGAGCACAATAAAGTTGCCTTGATACTTCTTCCCAAAAATGTCGAAAACTAGATATATTATGATTGATTATTCAAATAGATGTGTTATGAGTGATTATTCAACCTGTTGGTCTTATTAAGGGTCCAACAGCATTCATGAGAAAAACAATGATTTTTTGCCTACGTTTGAGAAATTTTGTCACATTAGTCTCTAGCAATAGCCAGGCAGACATGTCCGACATGGTTATAATTGGTCAATGCTAACTGTTGTCATTGATGTGTAAATTGTTATAAATTTACTAAAGATTTATCACTTTGTCAAGCCGCTTCATCAAGTATACAGCACTATCCACTACCAAAGATATGAAATTGTTATAATGTCAGCCAACATTTCTCAGTGTAAAGCTACTTAATTAACTGTGATTGTGCCAACAAACTAAAGCATTTGCACGGTTCCAAACTGCTTTTTGTTCAGCTCTAGAGCATGCTCATTTTTATTACTAATACACTGACAGATATATTTGATTATGAAACGAGCTTTGATCTTAACCAAGAAACATTCCGCAAGCCTTAATGTTGATCACCATTACCACGTTTTTCCAAATTCAAATTCAAAATTCAAGAAGTCATCTTCAATGATGTACGTTTAAAATTTCAATTCGTTATCGAGTACAAAAATGAGACCTGAATAAAGTTATCGGTGCACTGAGTTGATCTTGCATAACTTGGCATATTCCTCAGATTGTATTTTATTTATGTCCAAATAACGACAACACAGAATTTATTTTGTACAATGAACAAAATTTGATTTTCTGGGGTAGTTTAGAATATCTATTTGATGAATGAGCATTTTGTTTGGGAAATTAGCACTGCAGTGGCATCGATATTTTACATGTTCGTACCTTTCCAAGTTACAAGTTGAAATCATCGAAATAACAGAAATTATAAAAGAATATCAAACTTAATTTACTTAGCTTTTAAATGTAGGTGGTATAATGCATAGTTCATTATTTAATGATGTTTCTAATAACTTATGTTTTCTTTTAGTACAATCCATTTTTTATTATCAAATATGTGTCCCTTAGAAAATATGTTTTCTTTTAATGTAATCATTTTTTCAAATATGTATTAGTTAGTAAATATGTGTCCCTTAGAAAATATATTTTCTTTTAATGTAATCATTTTTTCAAATATGTATTAGTTAGTAATTATTTGAAATCGAACTTAATTTGCTTCATTCTAAATCTAAGTGATTAGTTCATTAAAAAGATTCCTAAAACTTATCTGTATTTCTCTTACGCAATCATTTTATTATTAGATCCTTATTCATTAGAACTAATTTATGTACCTTAGGGTCTATAATTCATCAGTTTGTTTGCTGTTTAGAATTTTGGATGGCAAAGGCGGGGCCCGGTCCTATGTAGAGATGGTGAATCTCTAGTTTTGCAGCTTTCACCCAAACACGCGTGTACTTACCACTCCATGTAAATGTGAGGAGAAAACTCTTGTGAAAGCCAGGTTGTGATGGCAACAGCTCCTTTTTCAGGGGCAACATTAGTTAATAAATAGTAAGTCTAGATTGGTCTTTAGTTCTTGTCCGTTTGAACATTGAAATCTTCACCACCATCATTAAATGGGGGTAAAAACGGTTGTGAAAAGCCATGCCCTGATGTGGACAGCTCATCATGCATGGCAACAATAATTGTTAAATTGTGTTGCTAATAACTCTAGGTTGGTCTTAGGCCCTCGCCACCTTAAACAATTAAATTGATTTAGGGATCCACCATCATTAAGAAGTGAAAAGTCATGCAGTGATGCGACAAAACATTTGACTTTCTTTATGCATTGTGGGTTTCCCGTTTTTAATAGGCCTTCTTTTTTCTTGTATACGTTGTGGTTGGGATTTTCCTAACCTCACGGCTGGTTCTTCTCTTATAGTTTCCTACAATCGTCTGTATTATTGCATTTTCCTTGTTAATTTTGTGGTTGGAATTTTTCTAACATCAGTCACTTTTGTGAGGGATGGTTCTTCTAGCGTATTATTTTCAGCGTTCAATATTTAAAAAGAAAAACAATTTCTAGTATATGATACAGAGGCATTCAACCATGATACCATTAATTATTAAATGACTTTTCTTTATGCATATCAATCACATTTTACAATATGCATATCAACATATATACTTGTGAATTGATGCCACTCAGGTATTCATAATGATTAGCAATCCGTTAGAATTAAGGGCTTTAAAGTTTCACTATATTATTGATGCCATTCAGTTTATCATAATGTATTGTTTTTATTTTTACTACTCTTATGAATCACGTGTACCTTTATGTGAAGGTAAGCAGAAAGGAAAAACGGCTTTTTCTTGAACGTTTAGGATCCCAAAAGAATTACTTTTTATGTTTTACAAAATTTGCAGCTTACCATGACAGATAAGTCTGCAACTGATTTGCATTATGATAAATGCAAGGTTAACGACAACAACAAAAAGTAGGTGTGAGATCTGCCGTATGCCCATACCAAAATTTAAAAATGGGCACTTTCAATGTGAAAGCATATATATAACATATTTTGCAACTCTACCACACTGAATGCGACAAGATTCTCTCAAAACAGCAAGTGATGCTAAAACCCTGATATCATGTATAACTAAAAGGGCATTTTATAATTCAAAAGGACTTCTCTAATGTGTTTCATGCATATAACTATTCATTTTTTCAGAGAAGTCATCGTTTTCCTTCTCCACGCAGCTTTCAACAACTAACGTATCTTAAGTATTTACAATCTCTAACTGCCATATACTCTCAAGCCAGTGCTGCCATTTACTTAAAATTTAAAATACTACATTGACAATTCCATAAAATTGAAATACTGCTGAAATAACACTGCTTCCTAGTATTTACAATCTCGGACTGCCATATTCTCTCAAGCCAGTGCTCACTGCTTCCTAATGCCGGTATTACCGATGACAAAACACAAAGTTACAGTATATGTCTTAGCACCTAACCTAAAAATCTAGAGGCAGGTGCCAAATAAAAACAACACCATGTCCTAGTGCTACCATGTCCTAGACAAAACACAAAGTTGCAATAAATGTTGAAAACCTGATTATAATGGTGGAATACTATTATACACAGCAATCATACACAACAGAACAACTTTCATTTAAGGAATAGCATGGTGATCCTTATCAAATTAAATAAATTTTACCAATATATAATCCAAATCAAAGATTTACTAAGGTTACCCTTTAAAAAAATAGTTTAGTCATACCCATTCATGCAGTTATGGTGAACTAAATAAGATTTATTAATAATTAAGCTCAGCAAATGCTCATAAATATTATAGTTTTAAACAGATGATTTCAAAATAAATAATTAATCAAGTCAAAGATTTACTAAGGTTTCTGTTAAAAAGATAGTTAAATCATACTCAAACATAGTAAATAAGATTTATTAAGAATTAAGCTAAGGAAATGCTCATTAATATTAGAGTTTTAAACAGGTGATTTCATAATGAATAATCAATCCAAATTAAAGATTTACTAAGGTTTATGTTAAAAAAATAGTTAAATCATACTCAATCGTGCAGTTATGGTGAAATAAATAAGATTTATTAAGAATTAAGCTCAGAAAATGCTCATAAATATTAAAGTTTTAAACAGATGATTTCATAATAAATAATAATGTATATTATGATATAGAGAATGAGACGTTAGATCCCACCTTCAATTTGCTTTCGAAGCACACCCAAAAAAATATAGTCATACTCAATCATGCAGTTCTGGTGAACAAAATAAGATTTTATTAAATATTAAGCTCAGTAAATGCTCATAAATATTTAAATTTTGAAGGAATGATTTCATAATAAATAATTATGTATATTATAAAATAGAGAATGAGACGTTAGATCCCGCCGTTCATTTGCTTTCGAAGTACACCTCCAAAAGATACATACCTTTAACGTAGAATCTTTTAAACAGGCATGAAAGGATCAATATTAGTTTCTTCCTTTTCATTTGCTTTCAAAGTTCACCAAACCAACCAGACCCTATTTTGGCTGTTTTGAAAAAAGCAGCGACAATATTATATTACTTGGGCTTAGAAGTTTATTTTTAGATTGGCACCTCTACAAATGCAGATACAATACACAAAATCAATAAAAGTAAAACCATAGTGCGAAACCAGCCAGAGTCCTTCCGTTGGAAATAATAAAATTATGAAGTCTAAAATCTCACCCTCTTAATACAAAAAGTTCATACTCATATCTCCTTTCTTGTTCCAAATATGGCAGGTTGTCACAAAAATTGCAGAATCCTTCTGCCTCTGATATCCCAAAAAATCCCCCGAACAATAATATTTGGAGGTGCATCGTTGAAATGTTCCATCAATATTGCCAGTATCAGAGGCAGAAAATGCAGTGTGAAAAGGCAGAAGTTTTTTTTTTTAATTGTAAGGAAGAAAACCCTCCTTATCGAGGCATCTGCGACTGAAAATTTCTTTTATCAGCAAAAGGATATGTCCACGCCAAACTTGGCAGCCTCATCATAAATATGGTCATTGCGTAGAAGAATAGCAGATCCTGCAATTTAGATGGACCGATTCCACTTTATTATAATAAATAATATATCTATTTATTATAAAACAGAATGCAGATTTAGAATGACACAACTAAATTCTCATTAAAAAAAATTCTTGAATCACCAGATGAGTCCTGAAATCTGAAGACAATCATCTAACATCCATCAAGATTGACTATAAAATGTAAATCAGTATACTGACGAGCAAAACATCAAATGAATATGTAGCTAAAACAATAATAGAAATTAACAAGTTAGAATATCAATCAGACCATTAATTTTGAAATCAAAAAGAGAGGATTCTGAGAAACTCTGTACCAAATAATACTCATGCCAATCAATTACTAAAAAACTAAAGGATCAAACATCTCATACACAAACGGCCCAAGGTTCCACTTCCTCAAGAGGAATTTGCAGGAGCATACTATACTGTGCTTTCAAAGCATGACATTGCACATCTTATAGGATCCATCTTATTCTGTGCATTTATTCTACTACAATCTCTTGAAGGGAGCATTAGAAGCACAATATTTTCTAGGTACAAATATACATGTCTTCTAAATCTTCATTTCTTATGGTCTAAGTCACAGGATACGGCGATTTTCATGGATGAGGTTCGAATTTAATCGAATTTCCTCTATAAAGCACTGCTATCCGCCTCTAAACACAACTCAGCTGGTCGTGGGTATTCTTTGTATATGCTTTGTATCTATTGGGTCATGGGTGTCTGCAACTGCTGGGTCGCCCTCGGATTTTCTCCAACAAGGGTCGCTATTTTGATAATTTATTAGAAGTATACATATATTTAAAATTAAACAAAATTATAGAAGGCGAATTTTATCCGAATTTTTTTTCAAAATTTTCCCTTGTCGAATTTCATCCGAATTTCATGGCTGTCGAATTCAAATTCGAATTTGAACCTTGTGACTTAGCTTATGGTCATATCAAAAACCATATCCCATCAGTGAAGGCATCTATTCCAGCAATGCTCCTTAATTGTAAATAAATATCAGAATTGTGCAAAACAGTTAAATTGTTATGACAAATATCAACAAAACGAAATAAAACCACCAATGTCTGATGACAACAGGCAGCAGTTTCTCAAGGAAAGGGTAGACACTAAACAGCCAACACAAGAAAATCTCTCTTATTGTTGGAAATCAATGGCTGACAAGGACAAACTGATTCCCGTATGATTCTCCTCGGTAAGTTGGAAACATTTAAATATGGAAACTGATTTTTGAGTAGCTTTTGAAGTCTAGTATAAAATATTTATACGTGCAATCATAAAAAGAGCAAGAACAAAAACATAAATAAACAAATAAAAATTAATATATTAACTCTTGCATCCTACTAAAATAAGAGGATGGAAAACAAATAAAAATAATAATATAGAATGACCAGAATATTCAACAAGGCCTTTCATGTGTGACAGACATGTCATCAAATTAATATAAGAGCCATGGCTTACAAATAGATTCAATTTAAGATCACAGAATATTATCGAAACATTCCACAAAACATACCAAGGCAAAAGTAGTTGAAATAATGAAGATTAAAACTGCGTAGGTTTGCATGGTCTAAAAATAAATAACCACCAAGCCAACCAACACTTATGAACCATGTATAACAGGCTGATTGACAATGAATATCCAAGTGACAATGTAGAGTACAACAAATGAATGCACCTTAAGAAAAGAAAAGTCCATCAAACCAAGATCCTAAAACATTATGGCATATTGGCATGCTGCTACATTCATAAATGAATCATAACTTACAAACCTTCAAGATGCTCTCTGCAAAAAACTCCACATTACCAATGCATTACATTAAACGAAGTTTGAATTCTGCCCATTTTAAGACCAAACTTGATATATCCTATAGAGTTGCATTTTATCCATTTTAAGACCTAAAAAGTAATATGGTAGTTATGATGGCATTCCTCCCATCACCTGCACTCTGCAAGTAATTGAAGTCATTATGTGTTTCATAGTTTAAGTAATCGAGGTGTAATGAAATAAGTGAAATCAAACTAGCAATGCCAACCATATTAAGTAATATGGTAGTTAGGATGTGTTGATGTGTTTTTCATGCACATGCGAACACAGAATAAAATACCAAAAAAGTATCTTATCCTCTCTTGAACAAAACTTTTTGGATGCTGAAGATTTGCTTAAGGTTCATCCAAGAAAGACTCCAAGGTTCAGATATGTCAGGTCATGGCATGTGGATAAGCACAGAAGGTTTGATGTGATTATGCTGGAATCACAAGGGGACTTAGATTTGAATGCCTGAATGCTTGATTTGCTGGAACTTAATCATCCGATATTGCAATATGGTGATTCTCTTTGATCCTAAACTAGCTAGAGCTTGAAAAAAATGGCAAAAGATGAAGGGTTGAGAAGGTCTATTCTAAGGCCTAGAATGTAAGAACATGGATGAATGACTATATCTAATCCTACCGAGCGAGGTCTCACCATCAACTTGAACAATTTGACACAAGCTCAGTGCAATCTTCTAAGGGCATTTCAAAGATGTTCGAATCAATACCATCACACATTGGTCACCATTCAAGTTAATGCATAAGCAATGAGTGTAGAACAATTCAAAGTTAGGCTCATATCAATCCAGCTGACCTCACAAGGCAAGCTCACAATCAGTAAGAGGCTAGTGGTATGGACTAAAGGATTCCACACAAGTACATTCAACAAATTCCTTCATTCAATCTAATTATTTACCATTTAACATGAAGATCCAACAAGAAACCATGTGTATTGCAAGAAACAACACATTTCACCATAGCTTGAATGAAAAATGAAGTTTATTTACAATTTTGGGCAACAATCTCTTGTCTTCTCCTCCTACTCTACTCTAATCGCTATTCTATTCTCTTTAGACTATCTATTGACTATTAACTCACTATTAACTATAAACTTTTACAAATGAAGAGCTTACAATTCAATGGCTCAAATCAATTTGAGATCAGTGGCCAAGATTTTACAATGAAAACCCTAATTAGGGTTTGTTACAAAACTCAATTCTGGCCAATGAAATAATTACATTCAATATTTGTTAAGTTTTGAAGTTCGCCTTCAAATCAGCTGCTGCAGTTTGCTCTTTCCAGTTAGTTCTTTGTAGAATTCAGCTCATGAAAATTATTAACCTTTCTTCTTAAGATCTGAAATTGGCTTCTTTAATACTTGATGAAATTCGCTTCCTAAGTCTGCTTCTTAAATTCGCTCTAGAGAAGAATGCATTTGAATGGATGATGAACGACTAAGATGTGATCTTTCTTATATAGGTGACTTCACCTCTCTCTCGAAAAGCCGACTTTGTTTGAATAAATAAAATTAATTGTATCTTCCCCAAGCTGTCCGACTTCTTCATTGGAAATTCAAATTTGAACTTTGCGCCAAAGGTGAGGTTGGTTTATTAATGCATCAAACCGCCTTGTTTGCTTCTAGGCCGACTTGCATTTAACCTTCTCTCCAATTCATTTGTTCTTGTCATGATTTCGCTCTTGTACCTTCAAGAGGTACATGCCTCTATCACAAGGTCACTCCTGTACCTTAGAGACGAGCGAATTTCATCCTCTAGGCTCAATTCATACTTTATTTCACTTAACTTTGCCTTAGACTTGATTTTTCACTTCACTCCTCATCGCAATCAAGTCAATTTTCACCTTAACCTTGCTCAAAACAAGATCCTTCTAGTACCTTGGCAAAATAAGGAGTCCCTTCAAGGATTTCACTCTTGTACCTTAGTGAGGGTCAGGAGTGAAGTTTTTCTTTTTGATTCAAACACTTCACATTCCTTCAACTTTGCTCTTAAACTTAGCTTTTGGGTTCTTCTTCCACCTTGATCAAGTCCATTTCCCCTCAACCTAGTTCAAGATAGGGTCCATTTAATTGTTTGAGTGAGCAATTAAAGCCCTTTTGAGGATTCCGCTCATGTACCCTTGGAAGGGTCAAGAGCGAATTTGAGGGATATAGCTTGGACCTCACTCAAACACTCAATCTTCATCCTTATCTAAGTTGCTTTGGCCTAAGATCATGCTAAGAAGTCACCTTTAGGGGATCCCTTGCTCAAAAGATAGATTAAAGACAAGTCTTGACAGTTTCACTCATGTACCTTAGAAAGGGTCAGGGTGCTTAGAAAGTTCGCTCATGTACCCTTGGAAGGGTCAGGAGTGAATTTTGCTTCTTGGATCAAATTCCTCATGTTTTGATGTTCAAACTTGTTTCAACTCATTCACAAGGTCTAGATAGATCGTCCTCTCCTCAATCATGCCTGGGAAGCAAGGGTAGAGGTCTAAGCTAAAGACCTGGAGAGTGCTTCTAAGAGAATTTGCTCTTGTCCCTTTGGAAGGGTCAGGAGCGAATTTGACCTTTAAGCTCAAATTCTCAATCTTCTCAAGGTTCAAGCGCATTCAGCTAGGTTTCAATTCATACTTAAGGCATTAGCATTCCTTTCCTCTCTCACTCATGCCATGGGAACAAGGTTTGTGGTCTAAACTTAGGCATAAAAGAGGATTTTAAGGAATTCGCTCAAGTACCCTTGGAAGGGTCAAGAGCGAATTTCTTTTTAGGGCCCAAATTCCTCTCATTTTCCTCCTTCTATCATGCTGCAATTTACTTCCAAGGCACGTACAAATCAACTTCTCTTCCAATCATACCATAGGAACAAAGATCTCAATCCAAGCTAGGAGCAAATAGGTGATTCTAAGGAATTCACTCTTGTACCCTTGGAAGGGTCAGGAGCGAATTTTGCTTCAAAGCTCAAATCCTCCATGGTTCATCCTTTAACTTGGTTTAAATGCACTTCAAAGACTTGAACAAATCATCCTCTCTTCACTCAAAGCTTAAAAACATCAAATTGATCCAAATTAGAGGGAAGAAGGGAGGTTTTAGGAGAGTTCGCTGTTGTACCCATGGAAGGGTCAGGAGCGAAATTCATGCTTGTGCTTAAATTCTGCAATTTCCTCTCAAAACTCTGAAGTCTAGGGTGGCTCAAATTCGTACTCAAAGGTGCGCTTAGGTTGATCTCCTTCCAATTCAAACCTTGAAAGTGAGATTTCATCCAAATTACGTGAGCAAAAGGAGCCTAAGAAGATTTCCCTCCTGTACCTTAGAGAGGGTCAGGAGTGAAATTCACAATCTAGCTCAAATTTTCCACTTTCCTCCAAAGTTTTCACACTCAATCTTAATGTTCTTTGCTCCTCGAAGGGTAAATGAGTGGAATTGGTATCAAACAAGGCTCTAGGATGAAGTCTCCTATCCAAATGAGGGCACAAATTCTCTACCAAGAAAGTCGCTCCTGTACCTTTGGAAGGTACCAGAGCGAATTTGGTTCTTAACCTCTAAGTTCCTCATTGACAATCATTCAAACATATTTCAAAAGCATGCTTAGGTCAACTTCGCCCGGGTTGGGGCTTGAAGCAAGAATTTAGGCCTAATTTGAAGATAATGGATAGGGCTTTAGAGGATTTGCTTCATTTGCCTCCATCCCTCGTAGTTGCACTTGATCCTCGCTTTACTTTAATCATCATGACCAACTTAGACCCAAAAGGGGGCTCTTGACAACAACTTTCATCTTCATTCATATCCTTGACTGAGTCTAACTCAAACTTCCAGGACCACGCTAAGATTTACATGCAAGTTCTAGATATAATGCAAAGACTCTCCCAAACTCAATCAAGGCATAACCCCAAAACTAGAGCAAGGCTTGACCTAGAGAAAGCTTTCAAAGAGACCCTGACCGGGACCACCTACTGCTTCATCTCAACTCAAGGAGGCCATTCAATCCCAATGAGCTCTCTAGCAACTCCCCAATGCAAAGATTAATAGCACAAACCTAAAAGCCTAAGCCAAGAAAACTAACCCTAAAAAGCAAAAAAAAAGTAGGGGTCCCCATTTGCAATGGGGCAATGTGTGAATACGTCACAACAAGATGTCATTCCTCCCATTACTAAAATACTTAAAAAAACAATAATTACAACAGAAAAAGAAAATATACAACCGATTACATTAAGTCGTCATGTGTTTCATAGTTTATGTACTCATAAGTGTAATTAAATACATGAAATCAAATTGGCAATGCCAACCTAATAAGTAATATGGTAGTTATGGTGGCATTCCTCCCATTACCTCGCTTGGGTGGGTTAAGGTTTTATTCTGCTTTTAATTTTAAAAAATTATTGAGTCCCAAGCAAGTTATTTCTGGGTTTGCCCAGAGTACTGTAAATCCAGACCTGTGGATTTGACACGTATGTATCTAAACAGGTAACTTGGCCAAATACAAAGTGTTGGGATGAATTGTAGTGTCCCTTCTTAATTGTTTTGGTGATTTTCTGTTTTGTTTTTTTGTTTCTAAGAAAATGAACAGCCAGCCAGCAAACTTGACTGGTGAACAAATACCAAATTTGCACAAATATTATACCCCAAACAGCAACTATGAATTCTTATCACCATATGATTGGCTGGAAATTAACTACTCAGATCTCATAATTACAGATTCAGTATATCACAGACAGCACATACAACCTCCACAAGTTGATATATAAACCCACAAAGCAATATTAATTAGTTGCAACAGCAGATGCAAACCCTAGAATGGTTATCATTCTCAGATATAGCTCATACAGATGACCATCAGAATTTTTGTAAACATTAACCTTAGTTTATGCAACCTATAACAAATATATTTCAAATTTTAAATTACTTTTAATGCGTAAACAAGGTTCGAATCTTATTGAAGTTTTGGTTTTTGGTTTTTGTAAGGTCGCCCCCACAAAGCACTAACCTCCTAAAACAAACTTTACTCAAGCTGTGGCAGGCTTTCGAAATAGTCTGACTCTTTTGTCCAGTGAATAAGCAGCATGGGCCCCACTCTCCACGACTGTAAATTAGTCTTGACAAAGTAGAATATCAGCCATCATTTTTACTCGTGCGATTTCCCCAAATTTTGATGCTAAATTATGGTGACTGAAATCAATCTTTTCACATAAAATATGTTGAAATTGCTTGTGTGGCACAACCAAAACTCAGTTCTGGTCTCCTTAGCTGCTGCGGCAGACTTATTTCTGAAATGAAAGAGATCTAGGCCCCGCTAAATATCATCTGACACTTCATCTGACACTCCACCGTAAGTGCTGCAATCCTCTTTGGAAGGTGTGGTTGACTTTAAACACCAACAAGAAGCTGCTATTTCCCTAAACTAGTATCCAACTGCTGCACTGGAAATTTAACAGCAGCCTGAAAACTTAAAAATAATAATATTTGCTGCTCAAAGTGATTATATTAAAAATATTATTTGGAAAATTGATCAACAAATATCAAACTTCTAGAGAATGCTTTCAAATGATTTGCTTGAAAATACCATCAAACATTCACAATCATTAAGCCCCAAATGCAAGAGGGTTTTCATATCCTCAAGCCCATCATGTAAACCTAAGGGTTTCATCCTTTGAACACCTGCATACTACGGATTTTCAACCTTAAATGCTTTGAACTCCAAGTTGGAAGGACTAATCAAATGAAAAATCTGATCCTTTACTTTGCGCCCTTGTCTAATTTTTATGGTTGCCCTTTTCTTGAGCTCTCCATTTATTTTTATTTTATTTTCTCTCCAAGTATTTAAAATATATATATTTTTTAAATCACCCAAAGACCCCTACAAATCTGATGCTTTGCTTTGTGCCCTGGCCTCCTTCTCATGGCTACCCTTTTGTCTAGCCCTCCACTTATTTTATTTTCCCTCCACGTTTTTTTTTTAATTTACATCAAAAGGCCCCTTATGAATTATCAATTTTAAACATTAACTAATATTAAGTGGCCTTTTTTAGAAAATAAAATGATTGGCACATTTAATTTTCTTTTGAAAAGGAGACATTGACACTTCACCCTTCCCAAATTTCCTTGTCCTAACGAAGATGCAAGCCATGATATATTTAAGAAATCCCCAACAAAAAAAAGATATAAATCCAAGTGAATCTTTCCTTTTTTTTTTAAAAAGAAAAAGAGGCATGAAACTCCACCATTCCTAAATTTCCTTGTCCCAAAGCAAATGCAGGTCCAGAAGCTCCAGTAACTGTGCCACTGATAACTTTAAGAACCCCCCCCAAAACAAAAAGATATAAAATCCTAGCAAAACTTTCATTTTTTGAGAAAAAAATATATTAAATTCTTATTAGCTAATTTTCCCTTTTTTCGAAAATAATATTAATCTTATAGGCAATTACTTTACATCAATAAAATTTTGTAGAAAATCTTGGCAAATAATAGGAAAATGCATTGATTAATGGCAAATACTTCCATTTAAAAAAAAAGAAGTTATTGTCGAAAAGTAGGTTCCCAAAGGTGGAAATGAATGATGGGTTTAAGTAGACTATATGGTATTGAGTGCCCCTATTGATTCAAAACTAAGTTGCCGTTTCAGGTTCGACACCGGTACGCCGATACTGCAGAATTATGAAAAGGGGTTTGGGTTCGTTTGGGTTCATTAATTACAAAAACAAGCTGACAAGTGAAAGCATCCAAATCAGTATACTCTTTCTCTATATCCCACATCTTCGATTCCCCTTGCTTGTAGTCATGTTGCTTGTGTGAAATGAGCCAAGTTAATGTTATAAAACTCACTTTTAGGGTTATAATTTAATTTTTTTATATGGTGGATTTCAAAAAAAAAAAATGCAAAAACACACCATTTTTGGGCCATCAGACCCTCGGGTTCAACCTGGGTCTTCTTGGGTTCGACCTGGTCCGAACCAGTCCTGTGAATCACTGACCCTGTACGGACAACAGTCGGACCGGACCAGGGGTCTAGGGGGGCGAACCCTGCAACTTAGATTCAAAATATAGTCTAATACCCCTCATTGTATTTTGTTAAGTAAAATGTACCCATGGTTTATAATGCTTACAGGGTCTGAATTGTTCAATGGAGATCAATGATTCAAAAGCGAATTCAGGCCCCATGGACATTACAAACTGTGGGTAAATTTTACCTCACAAAATACGATGAGTGCTATTAAATTATATTTTGAATCAATGGTGGCAACTAAATATTAATATCACTAAAGTAACTAATGATCATGAGTACTTGTGGTGAGGGTGGGCATTGGTTTTGCTGAGCCTGGTCGTGATTGAGTTCCTTGCTGGGTATCATTCATGCAACTTCCTCCTTGCTGGGGTTAATCTTCCAGAGATGCCTTCAGTGGTTTTGGTTTGATGTGGTAATAGCTGTAGAATGTTTGTGACAGGGGTGTTTGAGGTTTTCCTGTATTTTGAAGTTTGTTACCCCTATGCTTTTAGAAGTAGTTTTGTTGATTTATGGTGTTTTTGGTTGGTGTTTTGCTGTTTAGGTGAAGAAATCTGATCTTGCATTTGCTGTTTAGGTGAAGAAATCTGATCTTGCATTTGCTGTTTAGGTGAAGAAATCTGATCTTGTGGGTCTCTATAGAGCTTTGTATTCTCAAGTTATTGATTTACAGTTGAGAGCCTATGTTGTTATTACCATAGTTGATAAACTCAGACTCTGCAATGACTAGGCTGGCCCAAAAATTTTAAAAACTCAGGACTCACCAATACACTCAGAAACAAATTGGCAATAACTTGGCAACTTTATCAAACATCTGCAAATATATAATTTCTCAAAATCAGAATAGTTTCAAATTTTCATTAATTCTAGAATGTTTTTCAATTATAATTTTGAATATTTATTAGCTTTCACCCTTTAATCAATCAAACAAATTTTATTAATATATAATATTATTAACAATTAATAGTTTTGATGAGATAAAACAATTTTTTATTAAATATTAAAATCAATCTATATTCCGAATACATTTTCTTATAAATTATTATTTATAATAATTTTTTTAAGCCACAAATAATTAACAAGATTATTGATAAAAATATATACATATTTTAATTATTCTTTGGTTGCAAGCTCAAACGATTTATTAGCTTTCACCCTTCACTCAATCAAACAAATAATAATTTTATTAATATATTATTTTATTAACAATTAATAGTTTTGATGAGATAAAACATTTTTTTATAAAATATTAAAATCAATCTATATTCCAAATACATTTTCTTATAAATTATTATTTATAATATTTTTTTAAGCCACAAATAATTAAACAAGATTATTGATAAAAATATATACATATTTTAATTATTCTTTGGTTGCAGGCTCAGAGTAGGGATAGGCAGTGTAGAATTGAAAACACATATGATTTGCCCATTCTCGTTAAAGCACTCTTCCTCATCAAATTTATATTAACATAAACTTAATATTACAAAAAAGGGATGGCAAGTATATGATACACATATCAGTCAACGGGATCCCTTGGGGCTTGCATTGAAGAGCTACCATGTCAAAAAACAAGATAAGCATGTTTAGGGTTTAAAAATCAATTATATTGTTTCCTTTTGGCAATTTTCCACAATGGTTATTACCCCGTCTTCTCTTCATGCTTCTACTATTGAGGTGGAGAGCTCTCATATGGAGGTGGGGACTATTCAAGTGCAAATGGTTTGGGTGGGGGAGATTAGGAGCTGGTGGAAGGGGTTTGTTACTGTCCTTATTTCAAATTTCTTTCTTTTCTTTTCTATTGAGGTGGAAACTAAGGAAGAAGATGTAACCTTATTGTGTTGTACGATGAAGGTTATGGGAGACTTTCAAAACCCATTACTTATGTTTTCCTAAGCTGATATGTTTGGTGGCTTAGGACTTTCATGTTTTTTAGCTTCTGATTTTCTATTGGTTGGCTATTGTTTGTTTGTGTAGTGGGTTTCAAATTCTAGCAAACTTTGTTTGAAAAGAGTTTTGGGTACCTTTGAAACCTTATTTACCCCCTAAAAAAAAACTAATAATCATGATATTGCTAGTAAATTATGAAATTAATATATATTTCTACAATAACATAAAATCTAGACAAATATGTCTTTGGACATGTAGTGTCGCTGTTAAAACACTTCGTTGGTGAAGCAGCCACCAAGGTTCAAACCCCTACTAGGCCATTGTGCTCGCAGACGTTGTGTCTTTGTTGTGTCGTTGTGCTCGCGGGTTTGAACAAGTGAATTGTGGGGATGAGGTCCCCCGATTGTGGCCTCACTGGTTCATAGCTCCGAGTCAAAAGCGTTTCATGTGGAGCCGGAGGGCATGTCATGCCAGCGTAGCCGGTCACGCTAAAAAGTTTACCAAGCATTATTATTATTTTTAAATCTAAACATTTTCAAATATTGTGGCAATTTTTTTAATTAAAAAGTTAAATAAAATAAATATTCTTGGTGATTTAAATAGGATTAAAAAAAAAATTATGAAAATCTGACAATTTAAGCCACCATATTAGCTTGAACTATTAGCCAAATTTTGATTCCCAAAATTTAACTATTAGCCAATTGACGAATATTTGCCACTAAGAAAAATCATTGTTTAACACTGTAACAATGTGATGAGTCATGTTGTAATGCTCATAGAGCCTAGACTGTGTGCTTGTCAAATGATGCGTTTGTATCTTGTACTTGTCAAGTGAGACAACTCTTGCCAAAGAGACCTATGAGATCCTCTATCTCCAATGTACAACTCGTAATTTTATCACCTTTTTTAAAAACAACTTGACCTCATGACTCATTACAGCATAAATGCAAACCTTAGGGAGATCTGTGAGGGAATGCACGTTTAAAACTTTCCATTTTCGACTAGGATCAAGTAATGAAGGCAACCAACTCTCCATGACATTATCACATGCTCTAAAAGTATAAAAATTCTCATGCTTGTCAAGCAAAGCAACTTGGTCCAACAAATTAACATCTTCCACAACGATTGTACACAACCTTTTGCAATTGGGAAACAATACAAGTGTGCAATGATTCACAATATAAACCTCTAGAAGTCTCATGAAGAGATCTCAAGGAGTCTCCAAAATGGTATAAGACAAAAACAATACAACTCGCTCTCATGATGATCCTTTTCGATTTGATGATGCAAGAGATCATCTATAAACTCCCACAAGTCCAAAAGCTGCCATTTGTACTCACCGCCATTAATTTTATTGCTCCACTTGGCTGCTTCTATGGGATGAAGAATTTTGAATGCTTATTAGAGTTTCATAGCCAAAACCTTGAGTTCCAATTGACCTTTCAATGATGTTGCAAACTATCTCCTGCAATATATGGTGTAAATCAGATTGTGTATGGGCTAGAAACAAGTTACAAAAGCCACAAACCCCTTGAAATCTCACCCAAATTAGATCTAGAGTGGCTGAAATGATTGTTCCTCCCAGCTGAACCCTTCTACCAACATCATCCAATGATGCAACCTCCATAAAATGTACAAACTTGCAGCTGTTCGTGACTGATAACAGCAGTTCATGATCTGAAACTACCAACATAACAATGGTACAACAGCTGCAAAACTGAAACTACTTTACAAAACTAGAAAATATGAGCAATGCAGAGGCTGAAAATATCCCTGTAAGAACTGAATATTCTAAATAAGCAGTCATGGAGTGAAAGACACCCCTTCGTGGGACTGGAAACACCTGCATATCCACTTGTATGGGTGCAACTGAAATAAACTGGTGGCTGATGATGGTGATGGCAGCAGCATTAATGATCACAACTTGGTTCATAGCTGTCCTAGGCATTTTTCTTCTCTCATTTGATGATAGAATTCTATCACTACCGATTCCCTTCATGCCTTGTTTGGAGTTGCCTGACCATGCTTATACAACATTTCTCTATTCATGTAAACTTCTCCTTGACATCTTTCTTGTGTTGCCCATAACTCTCTCAATAGGAAGGATATATCCAACAGAACTCCTCCCTAACTCTTGATAATACTCTTTACCCAATGGCACTCTTGGAAGGGCAAAATCAAAGACCGTGCAAAGCTGATCCATGGTAGATCAATTACCATTATAAGAAGATACCACACCTAAACAAATGATATTGGAAACATAGAACACCTAAACAAATGCTATTGGAATCATAGAATACCTTATGTCCACTGCAAGTGCTGAAAAGTGCAGCCTTAAATTGCAAGGAATGGTGAAGCCATTTTCTAGTATCACATTCGTCTTGAGCTCACCAGTATTAATCCATAACGAGCAACCATGTATGTAGCTTATCTCACCTAGACCCATGATATTGGAATCATAGAATACCTTATGTCCACTCCAAGTGCTCAAAGTTCGGCCTTAAATTGCAAGGAATTGTGAACCCAGTTTGTAGTATCACATTCTTCTTGAACTCACCAGCATCGATCCATAAGGAGCAACCATGTACGTGGCTTGACTCCAACAACAACATACCATGCTTACTCATAAAATCTTGAACATTCAATTTACATTTATTTTTCTTACCATCTTTCCACATTAAGCAACCCGTGGTGACCATTTCCATTTGGCCACTGTAATGCCCTGTTCTAGTTCATTTCTTATTTTTGCCTTAATACAATAATTCTAACTCAAAATGTTACATGTAAAAATAAATTAACCTAATAAAAAATTATAAATTTTACTATAATATTCAGTTTATCACTTTGACATAATTTTGAAAATAGACTCTCTTAATTTTTTCCTGTAATTCTCCTTCCCATTTGTAGCTATTTTTCCTTTAATGTTTGTCCTTGATATCTAGACAAGTTATGGGTTTTTGTCCAATAACTTGATAGGAGATGTTAGGGTTTTCATCCTCTTTGGCTGGATTATTTACTTGCAAATCACATATATTTATTCCCAATTCCTCTCCTCTTACTGAAATGATTTCCCTTTAATGTCTTATAGTTGGGAGGAGTCACAACCCTTCCATAAGTAAACTATATAAGCAACAAGTATATCTTCTGGACAAAAATGATCTCCATTGATTACCCTCCTTATTTACTTTAATCGCCATAATCATTGGCTACATGTTGGTGGCAGAAAATTACATTGGTTCATCTGCAATCTGTTTTCGAGGTTAATTCTGGCAAGGGCATGACAAACACCTCCCATAATCTTGTCTTTGTGGTATTTTGCTCCAAGGTGTGATCTATGAATTACGAACATTGATCCTTCACAATGTGGTTAGGATGCACAACAAACCCTATATGATTCCTCATAAACTTCTTTTCAATCTAAATACAAGAGATAAAGAACTCAATAGTGATATCAATGCCTCTATCCACTTTGACCCTCAAAAGATCACGTGGATCCCACATGCATGAACTTGAATCAAAGAGTCGCATGCCCTATATTGCAAATTTTATCCCTTACTCTATCACCCTTTTTAGCATGCTTTCAATGATGACAAGAATTTTGTACAGACATATGAGGAATCAACAAATCTAAAATATGATTATCTTTTTCATACCTAGAGCTGCCAACAAGGAGATCACACTCCTTACCAAAATAGCAATTGTGGAGAAACCCTCAACACTCCTATCCTTTTGACTCAAAATATTTTCTTCAATGCATATCCATCTAAAATGTTATTTTGAAAATCAATCAATGGCTCACCATTTGAAAGTTTTAAGGATAGTTCCTGATTAGACGCATCTTTCCTCTCTTACACTCATCACATCCAATGAGTGATGTCTTTCCCTCCTTCACACCCTCACTAATTTGTGACACATTCAACCATTAGAAGTCAATAATTCACCGACTAACAAAGAATTTTTATCTTCAACTTGCCCATTGAGTCCCCTTTGTTCTTGCTCAATGTTGTCTTGAGCTTTATATTAGACATTTTCTATTTCTTCTACTCCACAAAACTCTGTCCTCTGCATTTGGAGATCCTTATTGGTTTGGTTCCTATTAAAATCTTCTCCTAAATGGGTATCTCATTTCCATGTTGCAAAAATCTTCAAAAGCTAACATATCATTAACATCCGGGTTAAGAGTCTTATACACATCATAACAAGTACTAATGTTATCTATTGGTTGTCTCTACCTTTCAATCATAGGTGGTTCTTCTAAGATGATCCTTGTCTGGAAAAGAGTAAGTGTAGGATTAATCAATGGTCAATTATATGTTGATGCACAATTTCTATATTGTGCCTGGCAATATTCATGTTCTGAAATGTCTACAACATCTGATTAAAATGTTAGCTTTTACCTTACAAGTTGGTAGAATCAATGCTTTGGACCAACTCTAATGAGTGTAACATGATAGGCAACACCAAAATAAAAATAAGAGGCACTTTGAAGAAGTAAAAAGCAAGAGGAGCAATCCATGGCGTCACTTACTAAATTTCATGGTTGATAAGATTTGCAAATCAATACTCATACTTGAAAGAGAAATAGTGGGAAAAACTATGTGCGCTATTGTTCATAATTGATATTATAAATTAGTTTTAAAATTTAAACTATTATATTACTGTATTAGAATATTTTGTTTATTATTGAACTATATATTAATAATTATATAATAAAATGATTGAAGGAAGTCATTATGTCGAGAAGCCCTTCAACCTTGCACTTGTATTATCAATGAAATACAATTTCTTTAGACTGCACAAAAAATAGGGCAAACAAGTTATACCCCTTGAGCCCTTCACTTCCATTGTTGGTAATATTGGTGCTTTTGGTCTTGATCCCATCCTATTGCTACAATGAAAGAAATATGCACTCAAGAAAAGGGAAGGCAAGCCTATGAGAATGAGGATCGGACATTGAAGGGAAAGGAGTTTTCAAATGAACAATTGTGGAGGCAAAGGGCAACGAGGGTTTCCAAGCAATCAATAGCTTGGTTGAAGTCTACGTCTTGGGAGAGGCTTATGGCCCTCCTCTAAGGTTTTGTATCCCCTTTCTCATATACACTCTATTTTATTCTTTGGTGTCATTACTCATTAATGCCTTCTTTAGTAAGGGAGTAGAGCGATCATTTCATGGCATTGTAGCAAAGGATTGTAAGTTAAAATTCCACCCTCTACAAAGTTTGTTGCTATCACAATTCAAGATGGAAAAAAATTAGTGAGCAGGAGTGGCCACCAATGTAGAAGGTAAGTGTTCTCCATGTAGCCATAGAAAAAAAATTGTTTAAACTGACCTTGAGATGGTAGTTGCAATGAATCAAGAAGAAAATAGGTTAAAAAATGTGGCTATCTTTCTCACTACATTGAATTGCAATAAAATTCATGGACGAAAGGTCCTCCAGTCAAGGCTAGAACTACCTCCCAACCTCCCTTTGAGAAGAATCAGTGGGGCGTTTCGTTTGGATGCGGTGAAACTAATAAACTAATTTCCAACTCGAACCAGAGGTGTAAAGAGTTATGTCCATCCTGAACCTCTTGTAGCACTCGACAATATAACCCCCAAACTTTCTCGACCATCCTTAGTCGGGGCCAGCCATCTTTTCACCCCCGCCCCGCCAATAGGAGGAGTCCTCACTCTGTGGTGGCCTAACTTTTTTTTATCTGATAACCTAAACCTTCTTTCTTCCGAAAATAAAGCCCTTAGAATAGTAGGACCTTCCGATTGTCAACTCGTTACTTCCCGACTTCCGAAGGAGGACCCTCCTTCTCACCCCCGGTAGGTTTGACAATCATGTTCGCGTGAGTCGAGCAGCAAGAAAGATCCATCAGGGATTCTTCCATCCTCCCACCCTTTTCAACCCTCCCACAACTCGACATTCCCCCCTACCCCTGCCTAGGACGAAATCGAGCAACGAGTCGGCCGCTGCGATTCTTCCCTCCCATTTATGCGATTGTACGAACGACCGCCCCAGTTATATAGGTACCATCCGAGCATGCTTTCATTTAATGTAGCATCCTCCTACGGATCAAGCCTCTTGCCTTCCGGCAGAAAGAAATCCTTGCCCCAAAGAAAGTAAGGGGCAACCTACTATCTATAATTCAGGAGCTCCCGCGTATCCTTTAGTTAGGTAATGAGTTTGGGTCTGCCTATTAGTTGAGTAGCCTTATTCCCTCACCGTAGCTACAAGAACCAGGGTAAAGACCCTGAAAGCAAATGTCTATTTTGAATTCATATTTTGACCTAGTGGACCTGGAACTGGATATGAAAGGGATGTTGGTCAAGCTGGTGGTGGCCCCTACTTATCTATAGGCAACTAGAACTGGGTACGAATGATCTACATATGGCTTTGCTACTCGTCTTGTTGCTGGTGGTGCTACTGAGACCTTAGATCAGTATCTGTTGCTCAATCAACTGTCGGTTCAATTGGATCTAATGGATCTCGATAAGGAGCTACTGGTGTTGGGTCGACTTTTGTTGCGGCTTATGGGGAAACTGAGTAACCATGACTTGGAACTAGGATCTCCGTGTATCCCTACATAGCTCTACCTCCAAATGCAGGGGTGGGTGGGTGGCGAGTGGGATGGGAATTGTCGTTGGTAGATGTCGTTGAAGTGATGGCAAGCTATGGTTAATCCACTTCTGAGTTATAGGCTATGGCTTTCGATCCGCCCTTTCGTATCATTGTGGATGCATAGTCTCCTACTCTAGATGGGTAACTATAAAGAATGTCCCTCCCAAACTGTGGACATTTCTACCACGATTTCTCTCTCCAATAAAAGTTGTATAAGATTGACAAGACCAATTCCATTCTCTAGCATATGGATGCAAGATTGTTAATATCTCTATCCCCGGGAATATATTTTCATGAGATTATTGAAATGGAGTTCAATGGGGGAAGTATTCTCTTGAAAAATTAAATCCTAAAGGGGTCTAAGTGTGTGCTTCATGTGCAAAAAGGAGGGGCATCTCAAAAGAAATTGCCCTATAATGAAAAATAAAACAGAAGATCCAAAACTTAACCAAAATCTTGCTATCCCCAACCTTAGGGGCTTTGCGAGTAGGAAGACTAGTGTGAAGAATGTCAAGGAGTCTAATCAAGCCTCTTTTGTTCCAATAGAACGTGCTTCTAATCTAGGAGCTAATATGGTAAACTCCAATAAAAATATTATTGACCCTAATCTAAAAAACCCTAGCAAAAAGGATACAAATTTATGTTCAATAGAAAAATTACTAAGGGCTCTTATTTTAAACCCTGCTCTAGAAAATCCAAGCAAAAATGATGTAAAACTTAATTCAAAAGAATTACCAAGAGCTTTCTCTAAAAGCCCTATCAGTATAAATGTTAATGCAAATATCAATGTGTTAAAAGATAAATTAAAAAACCTAACCTTTGATACCATTTCATCAAAAATTGAGTGTGTTGATGAAAACCCGAACATTATCACATGCCAAGTGGAGCAAGAAACAAATTTGTTATCTATGTCTAATGCTAGCCTTGGACATAAGAAAAAATGCCCAAGAACACGAAGGATTATGCAAAACAAAGGAAATAGAATTCACACAATATAATGTAACCTTCAAAACACATTGAGCCTTTGTCCAATAAGGTGGCTCATTACACAAGCGAGAATGATAAATTGGTAAATAAACTAGTGAGGGAGGAGGAAAAAAGCCCTCACGAGGCCAATGGTAGGTCCTCTAAAATTATGAATATAATACATGAATTTGAAGGTAAAGATGAAAGTCTGAAAGATTAACAGATATTCTTGATTCTCCAAGTAGTATGAGCCCTGTCTTAGAACATGATCATGACCTCATCTCCTTTTTGCCCTCCCTACTTAATTATAAGCTATGTTTTCAAGCCTACAATGATCCCATTGTCTAATTGTAACCTTGGTTAGGATGTTAATACCCAACTGGTACTTTTAAACGATCAAAATTTAAGGATTAATAATGAAATCGATTATAAAGGACAAAGTAAAAACAAAGGTCCAACAAATAGGGATGTTGGACAATGATAAGTCAGCTGAAAAGAAAATAATTCTTGAGCTAGTAGCATCTCCACAACCTGGTGAACATACATTCCCAAGTAAATTAGTAACTCTACCCATAATTAATGGATAAATAAAAGTAGAAAAGAAAAAAAAGCAGAGAAGAAAAGAAGAATTTGAGGCCTACTCTAAGAGAAAAGAAAAAAATAATAGGCTTCCACAATGCTTTGATAATTTTAGGAACCCTAAAGAAGATTCTCATTTGATGATTACTGATGATTTTTTACTGCACTTGCTGGAATGTTAGGGGACTTGAATCCTTGAATAGGAAATACATTATGAGAAGATGCCTAACCCTAAGAAGCATAAAGATGCTATCTTCCTACAAGTGGTAAAGGTTGTCAATTTTTTAGTTGAAACTAGCCTCAAATTCATTTAGAAAGAACCACCTCATTATTTTACTAATCATGAAAAAGTAAAAGGGGAGCAACCATCTTACTCTCTAACAAGTGGGTTTAAACAATCATGCACAAAGTAAGAACACAATGTTTGACATGAAAACCCAAACGGGAGAAAAACCACAGCAAATTAATGATTTTATATATTTCGTCTTCTACAATGTTTGCAAGCACCAACTTACTACAGGCACCAACCCCTAACTTAGTTTGTGAGCACCAACCCACTATAAGCACCAACTCCCACTTCTAAATATGTAGACACCAACCCATTGGAAGAACCAACTCAGCAGGAGACACCAATCTCTTTTCTATGAGGCACCAACCTCCAAATCAGAGCTAGATTCCACCTTGCTTGTTGCTTCTTCAACGGATGAAGGATAATTCAAACTCTTCTACTCATTTCTCTTTACAAGATATGCTTATAACATTTCTCTTTACAAGATATGCTTATAACATTTCTTTACACATATACTCTTCCTTCAAATCTGCATAAACGTCTCTTCAAATCTGCATGTATATGCATATATATTTGTTGCCATATACTCTGAGATCTGCCTTCAACTCTTTTGACAAATCTGCCTTTAACTCTTCTCACAAGACTGTGCTTTCAACCCTTATTACAAATCTGCCATCAACTTTCTCACAAATCTGCTTAATCTCTTTTCTGAAAACTGATCACAATGATGGAAATTGTAGAAAGTTGTACAACAAATTATGTGAATTTTGTTCATTTTAATTATCCCTATTTCTTCCAATTAATTAAATTAAGATTTAATTAATATCCCTATTTCTCTAAATTAGCTTATTAATCAAATTGAAGATTTGATTAATATTTCCCTTCTTCTATCCTAGCCATTTAATTAAATTTAAATTTAATAAAAATCTCCCTCATAGCCATTTAATTAAATATATATTTTATTAAAATTCCCCCTCTAGCCATTTTAATTAAATCTACATTTAATTAAAACCCCTTTTGCATTTATATATATCTAAATTTATTTAAAAACCCCCCCACTTGCAAAATCCTACAAATGCAAGTTGCATCCCCTATTTGGCTAAAATAAATCTTCTATTTACCAAAATTGCCTATTTTCCCTCACCCACTTGCATTTTCCTACATTTCCCACTTGCCTCCTAAACCTCTTCTAGAGCCTTCTAGATTCTTCTAAACCATCTTAATTAGCTTTAATCCCTCTAAACATGTCCTTTCCCTAAGTTTGAAGAGGTCACTTCTCAAATTTGGAGGAAAGTCTTCTAAATGCATTTAAGGCTATATTTCTTCAACAAGTTAACTTGTTGAGTTCCCCCAAATTTGGAAGGACTCTTACAAATTTGTCCCCAAAGTCTTTAATGGTTAACTCAACCTCCCTTCATGGTTAGAGACTTTCTCTCTAACTTAACCCTTATCTAACCCAAGAGTCTTATCAAGCACCCATGCCTTTAACCTTGGTTATCCTATTAACCCTTGCACAAGAGTTTACCCCTTGTATAAAAGTTTTATCCAATAGATAACTCTAACCTAACTTTAACCTTACCTCCTAAGGTAACCTTCATGTCTCCTAAGGCAGTTAATGCCTATTGCATCTCCTCTCAAGCCACCTCTTGTTGACAATTGTCACCATTTCATTGGTGAAAATTGTAAACATGGATTGAGTAACATGGATTGAGTAACTTTCAATCCTAGCCATTGTTAAGATTATTCAATCTTAACCCTCCATTGCCCTATTTTTCCTATAAATAGAGCTCTCATTCCTCATTATCAATGATCCAAGTTTCATGCATCTACATTATAGTCTAATTATCAATGATCTAATAACTAAGCAATTTAGCATGTCTTTGTTAAAATATCATCATAAACATTTAGAAGCATTTCATTTCATATCATAGAATAGGCATGCTAGTATATCATGTTAGAATAATTTAGCAATATCTTTATCATATCACTATCTTCATCTTAACTTAATCATCATAGCTTTTAACATATCATATAGATCTTAGAATGCATTCATGCATATAGATCACAATATCACTCATTCTTGAAGTTGTCATTCTTAAGTCATTTGCTCAATGATCTGAGAGCAAAACATTGACTTTAAGGACCCTGTGAGATAGAGAACAATGGAATACCCCTTGGGAAGTTAAACTAGTTTAGATTAGTTTATACTTGCACTAAGAGTCTCATTGGTATGTAGGTCATTTGATCTAGATTTATTCGTTTTGATCACCACATTTTCTTGCGTACATCTTTGGCGCCCACCATGTGGCATGTCCTCAAAAATAACATCGTCTTTTGTGCAAGTTAAAGATTGCAATCACACTGGAACACTCTTTTAGCGCTTTCTTTCAAAGTTAGTAAAAAGAACTCATCTTTTCCTTTTATGGCAAAATTTTAAAATGAATCTCACCTTTCCTTTTGGGGCTTTAAATAAACTTCATGCTTTCTTTTTGGTGCTTAAAACAAGACTCAATCTTTTCTTTATTGCATGGATAAATAGAACAACAAACTCAAATCCTTTTTATGCAAGTTAGGATAACGTTTCTTTGGGCTTTAAAAAGAACCAATACAACTTTCCAATTTTTGCACAAAGTTAAAATTGAACATCACTTTCCTTTGGTGCTTATTAAAACGAACGTCACCTTTGTTTTGGAAGCTTAATGAAAAACCTTCACATTTCCATTTCAAAAGCTTTCAAAATTTAGATCGTTGTTGTTTACATTGGCGATTCATTTTGTTGACAAGGGTTTACTTTCAAAAGTGCAAAGTTTTACTACCTTCACGCATTGCTATATTGGGTTAAAAAGAACCACATGTCTTTTGGAGCAACATCCCCAAGATAGCTTTTTTAGAAAACAACTGCAATATTGGATTAAAAAAAAGTGTGTATTTCGTGTAGGCATATGCTCTCCCCTTAACTGGGTGATCAAAAAGTTAAACCCACTCTTTGATGCTTTCTTTACTTCAAGTATCTTACATCCTTAAGAGGGTCTGCTTTCTCGAAGCCTCAAAAGGGCTAGTGTGAAAGGTACAACCTAAGTGGGAAGTGTATTTATCGCCGAGTATTCCAACCCATTATAATCAAATGTGGAGGCTGATGAAAATCCCCTCCAACAGTTTAGCTAAGCGATTAGTCTGCCCTCAGAATCTTTAAAATACGTAAAGCCTTTGTTCTAAAGGTTGGGAAGCCTCCCGAGGGAGTTTATCACCGAAGACCTAACGGAAGCTTGATATGTCTTCTTTGTAATCCAAGTCAGTGAAAACATCGGAGATTTGAAAACATCCTCAAAAGAACATACACTATTTGTTAGCATAGGCAAATTGTTACTGCTTTGTCTACTGTTTTTCAAGTCATTTTTCAAAAAATCATCCGTCAAAACACAAAAATCATTTCTCAACATCTCAGCAAGGTCATCGAATCAAAGTTATCAAGACATTTGGCGCATGGCAGCAACACCCTAGCACATATCAACCATCAGATAGCACTTTTCACCCAAAAGTCAACGCTTCCACAACTCATATTAGCACATAAGAAGTATAATATTGCTAAAAACTTAGATAGCGCTTGCCAACATCTTTTTAGCGCATAAGAGCATCAACCTAGCGCATTCAGACCAAACATTAGCACTTATGAAGGACACATTAGCACATAACCTTTGTGATAACAGACAGTAAGAAATAGCGCATTTGCCGAACATCTTAGCGCATCTGGAATATTCTGTAGCACTTTGGGGTCATTATTTAACGCATAAATCCGACACAAAAGGAAATATTGCAAAGGATCATAAGTGAGATAAATTTCCAAATCCAACTAAGCACCCTTAGAAAGGGATATCAAATCTTCAACTATCTTGAGATCAGACTTCATCCAACAAGATTAAGAAGTATCAAAAACAGTGATCAAAGGTTCCACCATCCAACAAATCCTATCAAAACAAATACCTAGTTAAGATCTCAAATTGTCAAATTAAGTTTCTACATCGTGAAACTTGACTATCATTTGGCACACTTTGTTGTAAGGGCGAATCAAACTAAACCTTTACTTGACAAGTAGACTTGAGTATCCAAAACAAAGTATCCATCCAACATCAACAATCAACATTGATCATTTATGTATGTCCACTCCCCATATTTTGAGAAAAAGAAGTCTTCATCAAAAGACTAAGTTGAAGAAGAGACAACCTAGTTCTAAGGCACTTATCAAGAGGAGTAAATTTCTCTATATCCAAAGAAAAACCAATGAATTTGACAAAGAGCCTTTGAGAAGTAGGGCTTACATTCAAAAAGCGACATTCAACCAACACCTTAATAGTGGAGGAAGGATTAGTCCTTCCACGTTTCCAAAGTTTCTTGTCACTCACAACGAAGCTCGACCTGAGCCACCAACTCCACCAAGAACCCCAATAGAAGAAGAAGAATTCACTACTGTAGAGATATATTGATGCCCGTTGTCACTCGATCTCAAAAAAACAAGCATGAGTCGTAGGGAGACCAATCCTTTTGATGAATGTGCAAATATGGAAGAAACAGCGATCACCGAAGAGCTTCTCCAAGAATGTCAAGAGAATGATGCTTTCCAAAAACTAGTAGAAAGACCTATAGAATCAGATAAGCAAAAATATCTCCTCGTGCTAACTAGTAAAGGAGTCAATATTCCTGAGGATTTTGACACAAAAAACTTAAGGAATATGGATGAAAGAATTTCACGAACAAGGGCGAGAAACTATACTTACAATACCCATAATCAAGAACACCTGAGAGGAGAGGAAATACATGATCAAGAAAACATACGCAACCAAGATCACACCCATGAACAAGATAACACTCATGAACAAGACAATACTCCCCATCGAAGGACCAATGCACCCCTAGCTATTCTTACGCAACAACTCTAAACACTTCAAAGACAAATGCAGGACATGCAACAAGGAACCACGATAAGATACTCATTAGAAGAAATTTGTCCTTATCCTTTTGATAGGAGATTAAACATGGTACCTTTTCCCCCAAATTCAGATATACCAAGTATGACAAATACGATGGTAAGAGTGATCCCCATGATCACGTTCGGGAATTTTGTACTATGAGCTTGGAGTTTACTCACGACACATACTTAATGAGACTATTCTCAAGATGATCGCATTGCCAGCCACAAGCAACTTTGAACCCCATATCAAACCACCATGGTGGAATGACTCGCATTATTGTGATTATCATCGAAACAAGGGGCATAGAACAAATTATTGCATGAGGTTGAAAAACCTAGTTCAAGATATGATAGACAAGGGAGACTTAACGGTCGATGGTCATAAAACCAATGGTGACCATGACGCTTTCAAAAATCTTCTTCCTAATTACGACAATGGAGGAGCATCAACGTCAAACAACACCAAAGGAGCTTGTATCAATCACATAAACGAAAACACCATCAATCACATATCGGCATATGACAATCAAGTAAATGTCATAAAAATCAAAGACAAACAAGAACATGCGTCGATAAATGTGACAACAAGAGCTCAGAAACATGTCTTGAAGGGGAACGCGTCGACAACGACAACTCTCCCCAAGGCTCAATATAACTTGGTCGACCAACTACGGAGAACACCCGATCAGATATCTAGACTTGAGTTGCTCAAACTTTCACCAAAACACAAGGATATCTTGGAGCAAGCTCTTGTCGAAACAACTGTTCCAAATGATTTGGATATTGATCGATTCCAAGCCATGGTGGCCCATATGACGGTGCCCCATAACATATCTTTTTCTGAACACGATGATGTCTCCTTGAGTCATTTGCATAACACCCCACTACATAGAGGCCTTAGTCTATAAAGATCGAGTAAAAAGGGTATTTATAGATAGAGGAGCTTGATGCAGGGGTTTGCAACAGTAGGGTGGCAAACCCCCCACTCACACTCACCTTTCACTCTTCCAATCTCAAGCCTCTAAAGGCTTCAACACACACCAAAACCAAATTTGAGCTTCTACCCCTCACAAGGGTTGGAACACACCTTTCCAATGTTCTTAGGTCCTGACAAGACCTTTCACAACTTTCTTGCTTCACAAGAGTAATGCCTTTGCTCTTTTACCCCCAGTCATACCTACCCAACTAGTAGCCCTATTTTCCTACTCTTTCAGTGTTTACTCCAAAAAGTACCAAACAAGGCCCCAAACAAATTTTAGTTTCAAATACCCTTTTTGAACCTCTTCCAAACTCCAAAGAATCAAACCTCCAGCCTGCTCCAGCACTCTTAGGTACCTACTTGGGTCACAGGCCTAGTTGATCAAATTAAGCCTGGGTTGCAAAGGAAGTGTATGGGAATGGGATCACAAGGAAGATCCAATGCTTCAGAGGGCTTGTCTAAGGTCTAAATACACCAATTCAATCATCTAACTCCATTTCCCATTGATACCCATCTGGCAATCAATCAATCTTTGACTCTTCTAAACTAAACTCTCATAAAGTTTAGACTAGGGCTTGGTGGCAAAATGCCAAACCAACTCCTCTGACCTCGCCCCTTTGGAATCTCATAATACACCCTCCTAACTTGCATTCTACCAATGGTCATTGAAAACCAATGAATAGATTGCAAGTTAGGGCATTATCTATACGACACCCTAGGAAAATGGAGGGTTTCGGACCTGCAAAGAGTAAATTGTCAATATCTTCCTTCAAACACTACTTCAAGAGGTCAGACTAGGTTCATTTGAAAGGTAACTCAATGTTCTTCCTTACCAAGCCAAAAATTTCACAAAACCATTCCATACCTTGTACGGACAGTACAGAAATGTAACACAGTTCTGGCAAAATCATATTTGTTTATTCCAAACACTCCACCAAACTTCTCCAAATCATCAACCACTATCAACAACCTTTCTTCTTCAGTTGTGAAAGCATATATGGGCTCTTCTCAATGACCACAACCAACTTTTAAATGGTTATGACCATTGGGGAGAAGTTACATTCCAACCGACAACTTCTGAAAAGTTACTTGACAACAATGACAACAATTGTGCAACTTTTGCAAATTTTAATCCCTAAACACCTAAACCTTGTCAAACACATCCAAGGTCATCATTAGCCTTCAAAACACCTAAGACAACATTCAAGGATATAAAACACAAAAATTCATAATTCAAGCCCACATGGCCTAATAGACCTCTAGGTTTATATGTGCACCTGAGAGGTTATTGACCACACAAAGGCATTTTATTACATCCAGGGTGATCTTTGAGATCCAATCCCTTATTGTAACACAAGTAAACACAAGACAATCACTAGACACCCCTAAGTCATGAAAACATTGTGAAAAGTAGAGGTGCCTTGCATCGGAGCTGATCTCAATATATGTACCCTAAAGCTTATCCGTGCATTGGGCTATTGATCCCAAAAAGAGGATCACCATCAAAGCCTATGATGATGAAGAAAGGTCATCTAAAGGAACAGTGGTACTACCCATTCAGGTAGGGCATGTGCAAAGAGACACATTGTGCCAAGTCTTGGACATAGACTTGACATACAATATACTATTGGGTCGTCCATGGATCCATGAAATGCAAGTGGTACCTTCCACGTACCATCAATGTCTCAAGTTCCCCTACAATGGACAAGAAATTTCAATATCTGCATATACTAACCCTTTTCAGTACTACAATGCTATGGGGGCAACTCAAGATAGCCTAGTTCCACACAACAGGGATGCCCAAGCTTCCTCATCATCCAACCATCAAGAACAACTCAAGTCCCTATCCATGAACTTCAAGCAAAAGATGAAAATAAAGGACCAAGGCATGGGGGAGTTCTTTTGAACCCTTGTGTCTATCTAAGTTGCCAACTTCACCAAGGTCTTATGGACAACCTTCCACATCAAGACATCAGGCAACACAACCCCTCACAAAGTTTGATGGTAAATTTATCCGAATGAGCACATTGGTTGAAGAATCAGAAGATAAAGAGATCCTCAGCTGGCTATTACAAGGATAAGGAAGAAATCAGAGTTGCTACCCTAGAAGTAGTCGTACCAACAGAACAATATGGAAATGGGTTTCGGATCATGCAACGAATGGGATACAAAGGAAAAGGACCTATTGGCAAGCGTCAAGAAGGCATCATAGAACCCATACAACCCCGTTCACAATTTGCAAAAGACAAAACAGGACTTGGGTATGGCCAACATGTTCCGCCTGTGCAAAAGCAAGATCACCATCAAAAACCTCAATGGAAAGAAAAGAAAAAACATAACGAAGACTCATGGCAAGAAGCACTGCACCAAACAGCAGAAAAGACAAGAAAGGAGCAAAAATATGAAGAAAACAAGAGGCAACAAGAAGAACTTGCTATCCAAAGGGAGGAAGCTTCTTATAAGAAAATACATATCATGTACAAGAAGCTGATCAAACCAAGGCCGAGCCACAACTTAAGGAAATTGCTGCTCAAAGAAAGGAAACGATGTATGAACAAATTCAAAGAGTACAAGCAAGCACCGATCCCGAATCAGAACAAGCTACCAAACTTGTGTCAATTATCAGTGATCTTTTCTCACCATACAACATACCTGTCAGATTTAGAGAAGCCACCTGGGATAGCGATTCTAAAACAAATTCCAATGAGTATGAGTGGGACACTTGTTCTGATATTACTGAAGATATTGAGGTGGATACAATCCACGCATACACACCCATTTCTCATGAGGGACAAGACTCAAAATCTTGATCGTTTGAATTCGGACCACAACATATCTATGAGGTTGGTGAGAACGAGCAGCGACAATACGAACAATGCAATGTCGAGGAGAGTACCATCGAAGACCTCGAGAATATCATAGACCTCACCGATATCCCAAACAACTATGACGATGTCTCCATCATGACACTTACAGCAGCTGATCTTAACCCGTTGAATGACTCCTTACCGCTCATATATCCTGACCTCATAGACTGGGAAGAACCCGAACATCATGATATACCAATATTCCCAAACAATGAGTCAATTATCCAATACCTGTGCGCAGTCAACCCGAAAACATGCTCCACCAATGAATCACATAACGATATTTGCAATCAGGGGAGTGTCAAGTCTCTCAATCGCAAAAACAAAAAAATAAAAATAAACGGCGTATCTGAAGGTGAAAACCTTTTTGAGGCACCTGAAGATGGGAGACTTGACACTCTTCCTGAACATTACCAAGAGAGATCACCAATCTTGATTGAGCCAACTTGATCAATAAATATCGGCACTGAAGCGGCAGCCAAAACCATACATCTGGCAGAATCACTCACAGAAAAAGAAAAACCAAATTTTGTTAAATTCTTCATGGAGAAGCAAATCAATTTTGCTTGATGACATTCCATGAGTAGATCCAAATCTAATGATGCATCACTTGTCCATCACTCCTGGAGCTAAACCTATCAAACAAAAATTAAGGAAGATAAATCCACATGTGGCATTATTGGTCAAAGCATAACTGAAGAAGTTATTAGATGTTGGATTCATCTGACCTATAGACTATACTGAATGGATCTCAAACATTGTACCAATTTCTAAACCGAATAAAAGCATTAGGATTTGTACAGACTTCAGAGACCTCAACAAGGCATGTCCAAAAGATGACTTTCCTTTGCCAAGCATCGACACCATTGTTGATCTAACAGCAAGGCACGCAATGCTATCACTCATGGACAGTTCTTCGAGCTACAACCAAATTAAGATAGCTCCAGAAGATCAAGATAAAACTGCATTCACATGTCCATAGGGAACATATTGCTGGAACGTCATGCCTTTTGGCTAGAAAAATGCTGGTGCAACTTATCATAGAGCAATGGCAACTATCTTCCACGACATGATGCATACTTTTATGGAAGATTATGTGGATGACTTGCAAGCCAAATCATTCACAAGAGCTGAACACTTGGACATCCTAGATAATATCTTTCAACGATTAGAGCAATTCAATGTCAGATTAAACCTTAAAAAGTGTGCCTTTGGGGTCACATCCAGCAAACTTTTGGGCTACATTGTATCAGAAAAAGGCATCGAAGTGGATCCAGCAAACGTTCAGGCTATCATGGAGATGCCACCTCCTAAAAACATTAGCCAACTACAATCTATGCAGAGCAAGCTACAATCCATTAGACGATTTATTGCTCAATTAGCAGATAAATGTCTTCCATTCAATCATCTGCTTCATAAGAATATACCTTTCAGATGGGAGGACAAATGTGTAGAATCATTCCACCAACTCGAACAATATCTAATGAATCCATCAATTTGGTACCACTGATAGCAAGGAAGCCACTCATCCTCTATATATCAACAAGAGAAGTATCATTGGGGGCACTACTAGCACAAGAAGATCCACCAGGCAAAGAAAGAGCTATCTATTACATCAGCAAAACTTTGAACGGATATGAACTCAATTATGCATTCATCAAAAAGGCTTGCTTAGCAGTGGTGTCTGCTTATCAAAAGTTTTGCCACTATATGTTAGCCCACACAATCAAGCTGGTAGCAAAGATCGATCCTCTCAAGTATCTACTCAACAAAGGTCGCTCTCATAAGAAGATTAGCTAAATGAGTCATGATGCTAAGTGAGTTTGACATTCAGTACACAGAACGACGGGCTATCAAAGGACAAGCAATTGCAGATCAACTGGCAAAAGCACCACTATCAGACAAACACCCACTCCAGGTGGAATTTTCCAGATATGGATGCACTCACTATCATACCCAAGCAATGGACCCTATACTTTGATGGATCCTATGCACAACATGGATCGAGTGTCGGCAACCTGTTCGTCACTGCAGAAGGGCACACAATTCTGAGATCTTACAGACTAATGTTTCCATGCACCAACAACATTGTTGAATACGAAGCCCTAGTAACAAGAATCAAAGTAGTTGTAGAATGAAAAATCACAAAATTAAGAGTGTATGGGGATTCTCAATTAGTTATCAATCAGATCAATGATGACTATCAGACGAAAGACGATAAGCTAATGCCTTACAAGAGAATGGTGGATGACTTCAAAATATACTTTATGCACATCACCTTTGAGCAGATTCCAAGATTGGAAAACGGAGCTGTCGATGGAATGGCCACTATCGCCTCGCTTCTACAAATTCCAGATAAACAGAATCGTTACGAATTCCTCGTGGAGCAATTGTTTTCCACAGCCTATGACAGTTTCACATCCCAAGTCATCTATGCCCTGACCAATTTTGATTCCCCTCTATACGGGAAGATCTATGACTATCTCAAAAACAATACCCTCTCACCCGACCTATCTCGCAACCAAAAATGAAGCTTCATCCGACAAGCTTTACATGGCCTTAACCACTGACACACTTTATCGCCAAGGTTTAGATGGTACTCTTCTTCGATGCCTCGATCGTAACAAATCTAACTCCACCTTACATGACCTTCACGAAGGTATTTGTTGTACACATTCAAGTGGTCCTACTCTCGCCAAGAAACTTCTGAGAATGGGATATTATTGGCCGACAATGGAAAGAGAGTCCTATCGTTACGAATTCCTGGTGGAGCAATTGTTTTCCCCAGCCTATGACAATTCCGCATCCAAAGTCATCTCTGCCCTAACCAGTTCTGATTCCGCTCTATACGAGAAGATCTATGACTATCTCAAAAACAATGCCCTCTCACCCGACCTATCTCGCAACCAAAAACGAAGCTTCATCCGACAAGCCGCCTGCTATACCTTAACCGCTGACACACTTTATCGCCAAGGTCTAGATGGTACTCTTCTTCAATGCCTCGATCGTAACGAATCTAACTCCGCCTTACATGAGCTTCACGAAGGTATTTGTGGTACACATTCAAGTGGTCCTACTCTCGCCAAGAAACTTCTAAGAATGAGATATTATTGGCCGACAATGGAAAGAGAGTCCTATCAATTTGCTAGGAAATGTCCTAAATGCCAAATTCATGGTAACCTCATACATGCACCAGCACAGGAGCTGCAACCATTCACCACATCTTGGCCTTTCTGTCAATGGGGACTTGATCTAGTGGGAAAGATTCATCATTACTCTTCAAGCGGACATAAGTTCATTATCACCGCCTGGAGTACTTCACCAAGTGGATCGAAGCAGTCCCAATGACCACCATGACTGGAAAGTAGATCTCATCAATCATCCTCAACTATCTCATTTGCAGATATGGCATTCCTAGTTCCATCATCACAGATAATGGACGTCATTTCAAGAATCAAGATGTACAAGAGCTATGCGAACGATTCAAAATCCAACATCGCTTTTCCATGCCATACTACCCACAAAGGAATGGCCAAGCAGAAGCATCAAACAAAACAATCCTGAAAAAATCCTCAAGAAAACGGTGAATGATGTTGGCAAGGATTGGCATGTACAACTCAATCCGACACTTTGGGCCTACAGAACGAGTATCCGCACAGCTACAGGGGCTACACCATATTCATTGGTGTATGGTTCAGAAGCAATTCTACCTTTTAAGGTAGAAATCCCATCTCTCCAAGTATCTTTGAAGGGCCTCATACCAGATGAGGAATATCGAGTGAATAGGTTGCAGGAACTAGAGCTTCTTGATGAAAAACGACAACGTGCCTATGACCATCTCAAGGCATATCTTCAAAATTGGTGATCTAGTCCTAAAAGAAAATCCCAGAAATCAACATGACCGAGACAAGAAAGGGAAGTTTGAGCCCAACTGGTTGGGACCATTTGTCATCATATCAACCTATGGATCAGGAGCATATCAGTTGTCAACTTCAAAAGGGGACATGCTCGACGAACAAACCAACAGCATCCATCTGAAGAAATTCTACACTTGAGTCATCCTATGGATCAGGAGCATATCAGTTGTCAACTTCAGAAGGGGACATGCTCGACGAACAAACCAACAGCATCCATCTGAAGAAATTCTACACTTGAGTCATCCAATGCACGGATCAAGCAAAACAAAATTCAAAAAAGTATCAAAAATCGTCACTGAGGTGAAAACCTAGCAAACAGGCGCCTTGTGACTCAAAAAAATAAAAAATACAAAGAATACAAAAAAAATGAAAAACAAATCAAAAAAGTGCAATAAAAACAAATGGTGAAAACTTGGCAACAAGCACCACTTGTGAGAGAACGGCTCATCCATTTATTGGTACTTGTATCATACCTTTAATCCATCTGATCCAAAGCCCATAGCCATCGCAAAACACTTATACACCCTCCATTATCTCGAACATAATTAATGTAGTCAATATTTTTGATTATCTAAACAGTTCTCTGTATCATATCCCACCATGGCTTGGTGATCAACGTATATATCCACATCGACAAGTGTCAATAACTGGGGGCAGCATTCATCTCACTTTAGCATTCAGACAACAAACAAGGATTGCAGCATACTAAGGAAACCATTGTCAAAACTACTCATCACACTAGAAAACAGGATCATTGTCCAACTACAACTGCAACACACACACGATGGATGATATATTATGAATTATAATTTGTTTACATTTGGCATAAAGTTTTGACTATTTGTATCTCGATTTCTAAATCATTAGATCTCTTGAGCTACTCAAGGATGCAGTGAGCTAGAGAAGCAACAAAGGAATCTAGCATTTTCTTTGGTTTTCTGTCTGTGAGGCAATCATTCGTATGGTGCAAATCTGTCTCGAGACATGATTGGAAACATATCATTAAAGACATTCTCCATTTTACACATAAAAACTGTTAACTCTTGTCTATTTTACGCAAGCAACACTCGGGTCATCTTGGTTCAAATTATACCTAGACGCTCGTGTCATCTTGCAATATCAAAAATCATGTTATATTCAAGTCATCATGGTTTAATTATACCATGATGCTTGTATTAACTTTCAACATATCAAAGCTCAATGATGACAAAAGGAGCACAAACAAGTGACTAACAGGAATGACAACGACGGAATTAAAGTGATCATTTAGTTGCATTTATATCAAATTAGTCGCATACAATTGCAGTAGCTTGCATATCATTTTAAACTTGCATTAAGTTGCATATCATTTTAATCTTGCATTAGTATCATTTCATTATCATTATCATCTACATCTCATTTTCAAGATACATCTCATATCATTATCATTATCATTTACATCTCATTTTCAATATACATCTCATGTCATTATCATTTCATTTTCAAGATACACCTCATCATCATCATCTAGTCACATTCATCATTGCATCCCTCACATGCATATCTATCGCATCATCATGGAATCTTTCTTCACTCTCATATCTTCATCATTCATCCAGCTCTCATCTATCATGTCTTATACAGGATGTATCTTTCTTGAAACCAAACGTTTTGATCAAGTCTTATACAGGATATATCTTTCCTGAATCAAGACGTTTTGATCATCTTTGCCTTATACAGGTGTCCATTTCATCTGATCCATTCTATCATGTCTTATACATGATGTATCTTTCCTAAAACTAGACGTTTTGATCAAGTCTTATACAACATATAGCGTTCATGAAACCAGACATTTTGATCATCTTTGTCTCATACAGGAGGTGTCATTCTTGAAACCAGACTTAATCTCAATCTTATCAATCCAATCAATCTAATTGATCTTGTCAAACCCATGCATGTCATCATATGTCCACTCTTCTATCTTTCAAATAGCTTTCTTCTTCTTTCGAGAGATCATTCATGCCTTTAGTGCACAAACGATCTCCTGAGGGGGCATCATATCGAATCTCCATATCAATTTCATATCAGTCTCATATCAACCAATCAATTTCATATCAGCATTTCATATCAAAATCGATTTTTCATATCCAGGGAATCATATCAACAACTTTGGCAATGGCATCATATCGAAATATTTTGACGACAAATTGAGTGTTTTTCTTTGAATCAACATGTGGTCACATGTTAACTCAAAGAGGGGCAAAATGTAGACACCTAAAAGTTGCACAACAAATTAAGTGAATTTTATTCATTTAATTATCCCTATTTCTTCCAATTAATTAAAGTAAGATTTAATTAATATTCCTATTTCTCTAAATTAGCCTATTAATCAAATTAAAGATTTGATTAATATTTCCCTTCTATCCTAGCCATTTAATTAAAATCTCCCTCATAGCCATTTAATTAAATTTACAATTAATTAAACTCTCCCTCATAGCCATTTAATTAAAATTCCCCCTCTAGCCATTTTAATTAAATCTACATTTAATTAAAACCCCTTTTGCATTTAAATAAATCTAAATTTATTTAAAAATCCCCCCACTTGCAAAATCCTACAAATGCAAGTTGCATCCCCTATTTGGCTAAAATAAATCTTTTATTTACCAAAATGCAAGTTGCTTCGACCCTAGCTCGCCCGGTCATGGATCGCAACTTAAGGCGTGGGTATGCTCCCCATGGTCTTGAGTTCAGGTCCCCGACTGTGTTAACTCTGTGTGTGTTGCTACCTTGTGAGCGGGTCGTACACACTGGGGGATTAGTCTCGCTTCGGCGAGGACACCTCCAGATTCCACGATAGTGAATATAAAAAAAAAAAAATTGCCTATTTTCCCTCACCCACTTGTATTTTCCTACATCTCCCACTTGCCTCCTAAACCTCTTCTAGAGCCTTCTAGATTCTTCTAAACCATCTTAATTAGCTTTAATCCATCTAAACATGTCCTTTCCCTAAGTTTGAGGAAGTCACTTCTCAATTTGGAGGAAAGTCTTCTTCTAAATGCATTTAAGGCTATATTTCTTCAACAAGCTAACTTGTTGAGTTCCCCCAAATTTAAAAGGACTCTTACAAATTTGTCCCCAAAGTCTTAGAGACTTTCATGGTTAGAGACTCTCTCTAACCTAACCCTCATCTAACCCAAAGGTCTTCTCAAGCACCCATGGCTTTAACCTTGGTTATCCTATTAACCCTTGCACAAGAGTTTACCCCTTGGATAAAAGCTTTATCCAATAGATAACTCTAACCTAACCTTAACCTTACCTCCTAAGATAACCTTCATGTCTCCTCGGGCATTTAATGCCTCTTGCATCTCCTCTCAAGCCACCTCTTGTTGACAATTGTCACCATTTCATTGGTGAAAATTGTAAACATGGATTGAGTAACTTTCAATCCTAGCCATTGTTAAGATTATTCAATCTTAACCCTCCATTGCCCTATTTTCCTATAAATAGGGCTCTCATTCCTCATTATCAATGATCCAAGTTTCATGCATCTACATTATAGTCTAATTACTAAGCATTTTAGCCTCTCTTTGTTAAAATATCATCATAAACATTTAGAAGCATTTCATTTCATATCATAGAATAGTCATGCTAGTATATCACATTAGGATAATTTAGCAATATCTTTATCATATCACTATCTTCATCTTAACTTAATCATCATAGCTTTTAACATATCAAATAGATCTTAGAATGCATTCATGCATATAGATCACGATATCACTTGTTCTTGGAGTTGTCATTCCTAAGTCATTTGCTCAATGATCTGAGAGCAAAACATTCACTTTAGGGATCCTGTGAGATAGAGAACAATGGGACACCCCTTGGGAAGTTAAACTAGTTTAAATTAGTTTATACTTGCACTAAGAGTCTCATTTGATCTCGATTTATTCATTTTGATCACCACATTTTCCTACGTACAGAAATTTCTTCACATAAATTTATGCCTTGAGATCTATCTCAACTGCTCATATTTCTTCATATTTATATCTGAGTTTATCCTTCATAAATGGGCTGCAAATGTTCTTCACTGTGAATCTAAAACACACTTCATATTTCTTCTCTTATTCTTCAAAATCTTCTCTATACTCGAATATTTCTCATTCCACATACCTACTACACAAATGCCAAATGATATGTATATTTCTTCCCAAGGAATGTGACTTCTCTTGAAAGACACAACGTTTCTTAATAGAACTTTCTTATTTGATGGATCGCACCTTTTGGGGTAACATACTTTTTTTTTTATGATTAGAAAATACTAATCACACCTTTTCAAATTCAAGTGCTGCCTTTATAGACTCGATTCATTAAAGAAAAATAATATTTGTTTGCTTAATAAACACTTACACTGGGTGTCTCCTTTCATGTAGTCGCATCTCTTAGTTTTTAAGAACTATTGGCTTTAAGGTAATTATTCTCCTTTCGTTGATCGTTGCCCCAACACACAAATCACCTTCTTTGTTTTAATCACCGAGTCTTTTCTATTAATAATACGTGATCACTTCTCTTGTAAAACAATCACATAGCATATTTAAATAAAACAAGTTTAAGTAATCAGTGGTAATCACTGCTCATGACATATTTGTCTATTGTAATCACTGCAAACAATATCAGTCGGTCACTTTTCCATAACCATACCAATGATAATAAATATATTATGTATATCATCGATGCCTGTAATATTTTCAATATAGCCAATTATTTTTATCAAAACAAAACTTCTTTGGTGATTGATGTTTAGTTTGCTATTGCTGTCAATTACTGCTCATTACTGATTGATCACTAGATATTATTTTAATCACTGTCTTTTATCACTGTTCTCTATTCATTCATTTCTTTGCGTTCCTTAATTTGTCAACAAAAACCTTTCATGTCTTCCTATACAATGTGGAAGCAATGGTCTGTGAGCATTTGTATTTTGTTGTAGTCCAACTTATGATCACATTTCTTTGTCGTTAATCACCTTGAATGTTAGCATCCATATATTGCTAATTGTTGTTAGCACAAACCTCCAATAGCAACTGGGACATTTAAGCTCTTAACCTAAAACAAACTATTTGTAACATATCACCCACCAAATTGATTTACCATGGACAAACATGATGATTCCAGTAAGGCCAAAGTAATTCTTCTTCCTTTTCTCTATCTTTGGCAGACCTTTAGAGTAGACTTTGAATGTTGATCTTTAGACTACAACTTCTATACCTTCATATGCTCCTTATGTACACTTCTTATAATCTCTACTTTCACTTGTTCAATAATCTTTATTCTTCATGAGAGTATTTTATTCGTAACATCTACATTATCTATTACCTTATTGTCTTGGCATCTCTAACCCTGCTAGTTGACACTATCCTTCGGCTATTTGACAACTCTTGTTACTTTGTCAGATGACATCAATGAAAAATCCTTTGACATCATGGACAACATCTAATTCCTTCATGTGTCTTTGTTATGATGGCTTTGTTCTTTGACCTTTAAATGTCAAGCAAAATAGATATTGGAACAATTATAATGGGTCACCATCCATTTTCTCAATTTGTTGTTTGCATATGTTAATGTCATTTCAACAATCTCCAACTATCGCTTTGACATCAATGACAACATTCTAACATTTAATATGATTGAGAATAGAGAGGATAAAATTGTTGGTATGGAGATGGATTGAAAAGGTAATGAGAAGTGTTTCTGGTTTAGAATGAAGAATAAACTTAATCTTTTTGACCCGCTTGAAGGGTTGAAAAGAGAACACAAAAACAAGTGGTACACTTTGTGTAACTCCGAAAAAGGGAATAAAAAATTTACTACTGATTGGACAGATTCTATGCCAAAAGGGATTTTTTTTAGTTTTGACCAAATTGAGGATGGGGGAAGAGTTAAAGTTTACCCCTACTCTCTGCCCATCATCCCTTCAAAGCTAAAATATTGATAGCTAATGAGAAATGTACGGTTTGTAAAAGTGTTGAGAATGACTGTTAAAGGATGAGGATTGTAACAAGGCTGTCTTTACTCTTAGAGAGATTAACAAATAGATGTTAAACAATAAGTTTGTCATTGAAAGATACAACATTAATGTCAAATCTTGGTTAGTCATATATCAAACCATAGGTAAGAAAAAAGCTATTGACAATATAGACAATAAGAAGGAAAAAAATCTTCAAGAACTTCTTAAGATAGTAATATGAATTACAGAATGATCGAAAAATCTTTAAAATAAATAACAAACTGATCTCAATCAAAGATTCGCTGAGAAATCTACAAGTTGCTAAGACCCAAGGCTTAAGGGTAAGAGTGAAGATGAATTGGCTAAGGAATGGTGACAAAGGCTAGAAATTCTTCTTTAGATATATATTAAGGAAAAAAGAATAAGAGATAAGTTGGAAATGTCAAGTTTGAGAACAATCTCATAAGTGATCTAAAGGAAAATAAAATATCAATTCTACTACTTCTACAAGAATCTATTCATTGCTAAAGGATACAACGCTCAAGGTCATAATGCCAAAAGATTCTCCTAAACCTCAATGCCTAATAAAATCTCTAAAGAGAAGGCAAAAATGATAAATAAGGAGATCTCCAAAGAGAAAATGTTAAAGCCATTCAGGTAAATAATGATAAGTCTCCAAGGGTACATAGCCAACCTAGAAAATTTTGCAAGGAAAATATTGAGTGGTGGAGTGATGATTTGTTGCAGATCTACAATGAAGCTACGAGATAGGCTCTTTAGGCAGCAACATACATAAATATTGAGAAAAGTCTCTAGTTAAAATTGGAGACCTATAACTCTACTCAATGTTCAATACAACATTATAGCAAAATGTATTAGCATTGAGACTGATTAACATTCTCCCTTCCTTTATCAATACCACTCAAAATGGTTTCATTAAAGGTGTTTACATCGTAGGAAACCTCCTAACCAACTGGGAAGCCATGGATTAAGCAAAATCTTACCATGCTTCTCTTGCATTTTGAGAAGGCTTAAGATAGGGTACAATGGCCCTTTCTTATGATGACTCTTGAAGCCTTCGGATTTCCACATGGCTTCTATCAAATGGTTAACACGTTAATGAAAAATGCAGCTGCACAAGTAGGATGTAAATGCCTAAATGCTACTATAAGGCAAGGATGCCCTCTTGCCCCAAACTTGTTTGTAATTGCCTTAGATATTATTTTTTATCTTCTAAGGGACTCACTCAGCAGCACTAAGATCAAAGGATTGAACCACCCTAACAATGAACACGCGATACCACTCTATTTGTTTTGCTTGCAAAAGAGAATTTTGATAAATTAATGCAAAATTTGAATATCTTTTGTGCTGCCTTTGGATCAGAGTCATCCACAATGAAATCTATTATGTTGAGTTGGGAAAACACCCCTCCGCATTGGTTTGCTAAATATAATTTCCAATGGGGAGGTCCCAACAAACAAGTTAGATACCTTGGTATACCATTTGCTATTAACCCTAGTTTGAAAGATATGTGGGAATGTATCAAAATTAGGCGATTGGAACAAACAATAACAGGCTTTGGCAAGTAGAATTCAAGTTTGCCAGAAAAAATCTTTCATCATGTAGTTTGTACTATTCTTTTGTATGGTTATTTAACAATTGTCAAATTAATGGAATCCAAATTACATAATAAAATTGTAAATTATAAATTAAAACTTTGTATACTTATAAAGCATTATTAATATGAATATTATTTTTCAATATATAATTAATGTATCATTAATATATATTTTAATTTATAATTAATTTTTAATTTTTAATACATATATTTATGATTTTATATGTTTTTTTGTAGACATACCCAACCCCCAAAATTTTACCATCATACCAACAAACCTAATTTTGATTCCGATTTTGCAAATTAGCCTCGAATGATTATTAGTCTTAGACCTTGCTCATATGGCTGGTCATAAGAATTTTTATAACCCTTGCACCTTATTCATGCAAACAATAACAAATACATTGTAATTTTAAGTCACCTTTAATGCATAAAAAAGGATCGAATCCTATTAAATTTTTTATTTGTTGTGCAATAACCCCCACAAAGCACAAATCTCCTAAAACAAACAAACTAAAGCTGTGGCAAACTTTAGAAACAATAGGCTCCTCTTTTTTCAATGAATAAGCTGCATGGGCCCCACTATCCACAATTGGACATTATTGTCAACGAAGTAGAATATCAGCCAACCTTTTATAGCTTGTATGATTTTCCCCAAATTTTGATGCTAAATCAGTAGCTGAAATCAATGTTTTCACATAAAAAATGTTGAGGTTTCTAGTGTGGCACCACCAAAAATTCAGATCCGGGCTCCTTAGCTGCTGTAGCAGAGTTATTTCTTAAGGAATAGGAGGCTAGACCCCCACTAAATATTATATGACACTCCACCTAAATACTGCAATCCTCTTTGGAAGGTGTGTGGCTAATTTTAAACACCAACATTAAGCTGCTATTTTCCATAAACTAGTATCCAACTGCTGCACTAGGAATTATTTAGTAAGGTTAGTAAGGTAGTCCTTACATTTGCTGGAAATTAAACAACAATCTGAAAACTTGGAAATAATAATATTTTCTGCAAATATCAAAATTCTAAAAAAATATCAAAATATCAGTAGTTATATTAATAGATCTAATTTGGAAAATCAATTAGCAAATATCAAAATTCTAAAAGATGCCTTGTGAAAACATTGATTTCAGCTACTGATTTAGCATCAAAATTCTAAAAAAATATCAAAATATCAGTAGTTGTATTAATAGATCTAATTTGGAAAATCAATTAGCAAATATCAAAATTCTAAAAGATGCCTTCAAATCTTCAAAAGATTTGCTCGAAAATACCAATCAGTCATTCAGGATCACTAAGACCAAATACAATCCTTGAACAGAATAATCTCCAATGAGCAAGAGAGTTTCATCCTCAATCCAGTACTGGAAATCAAAGGGTTTATGTCATTCAATCACCTATTAACCAAGCTTTTCCGACCTTCAATGCTTTGAACTTCAAATTGCAAGGAATAGTAAAATGACAAATCCTATCTTTTGTTTTGTGCTCTTGCCTTCTTTTCATAGTTGCTTTTTCACTAGGCCCTCCATTTATTTATTTTTCCTCCAAGTAATTATAATTACTATTAAAATTAAACATCAAATGATAGTGGCCAATTTTAGACAACAAAAGTACTTGAGACTACTTAAAATATTATTTTATTTTTTTTTTATTCTGAAAAAGAAACATGACATGATGTACCCTGCCCTAACCCAGGCAAGGCCAAATGTAAGCGTGTCAAGGGTTCTGGCAGAACCCAAAAACTGATACAAATTTTGTGACAACACAAGTGACATAACACCAAAAAGAACAATGACAACAATAGTACATAGAACCAATCAATTCAAAATTTACATAATCAACATACAATGATTTCCATTAGATCGGAAGTGACTGAACAAGGTTTATATATTTGTGACAATAAAATAAATGATGGTGTTCCCGAACAGGGCACATAGAACCACTGTAGTCCAAACCATTAAGTCATAGTGTTTATATAATCAAAATGCAAAAAAATACATGAAATCAAATGGGAATAAATATACTTTTAGATTTGTTACAATAAACAATCCAACTGTGAAAATTGGAGATATATCATATAACTGATGAAGAAGTTGATATAATGAGAAAAGCAATGAAAACATGAAATCAAATTGGACTGACTAAGTGTAATGCCAAAAAACTAACTAATGATGATAATTGGGAACAGAGTACATGGAACTAAATTGAAATTTGTCATAAATAATAGCCAATGAAATAGTTTGTATGTTCAAAATATAATGAAATAAAATGGGACGAAAAACCTGATTATAGATTTTGCTGATCTAAAATGGAGTATAACAAACCAGCCGTAAAACCAGTAACAGGAAGTCAAGAACGGAGTACAACAAAACGAGAACCAATCAAGTCAAAAATATTTCTATGAAATCAAATGGAAGTGAACATCAATCATAAATTTATAATAATTCAAAAGTAATAATTACAGATTAGTATTTATACAAATGCACCAATATTACAGGTAAACAATATAATGGTCCAACTGAATGCAGGTCAGATGGCCAATCAAGTCATAAATATTTATATGATCAAAATGTAATGAGATACATGAAATCAAATGTGTTTAGCCCAACCTGGTGTGGCAAATTGGTTGGTTTTTCCCCCAATCAATTCATCAGTATATATACAAAACTAAAATGCAATGAAATACAAGAAATGAAATCGGGCAGTACATTAATTATAAATTTGTAACAATACAATTAATAATTATACAATTGTAACAATACAAGAGTAATAATTATAGATTCGTGACAACACAAAAGCAAGCAAATAGACAAAACAAAACAATGTTGCCAATTGAGAACAGAGCACAAAGAACCAATGTAGTCAAAAGTGATTATATCATCAAAATGAAATGGACGTATAAAGTAAAACGAAATCAAATAGGTAAGGCCAACCTAATATGGCAGGTATGATGGCATTCCTCCCAACGAGCTGCCTCCTCCCTGCGACGTTCTAGGCAAAGCGGCAGATTGGCTCAACTGCGAAGTTTGATAGCCAGTTAATCCACCTTGCAGAGCTCCCGCCTGCGAACCGTAAAGCCCATGCACCCCGGCATTAACACTGCCCTCTCCAGCACCATAACCCCCAATGCTCGGGTGGGTTCCATAACCACTGCCAGAGCCCAGCGAAGACGGATTCAAGGAAGCCACCAGGGAAGGATTAATGGAACCAACAAGCCCCGTGTTCAAGCCACCAAAGTTCTGATTTTGACTAGCCAAAAAGGCAGCATTGAATCCCTGATTAAACGGAAATGCCCCGCCCAATAAACCCTGGGCCGCCGCGGCAGACCCTAGAATCGAACCCTTACCGTGGGTCAAAGCAAGATCATTAGGGTCCAGAGGCCCTGTAACCAAAGACGGCACATTACTCTTCTGCTTTTTATTCTCGGTGGCTCGCTTGCAATTCATGGCATGGCCATCAATAGTCTTGTTGGGCTCCTCCAGAGCCTTTCTGGCACCTTCCGCTGTCTTATAAATAAAAAGAGCATACCCTTTCGATTTTCCGGACTGCTTATCAAACCCTAGCGGCCCTTCTTCTATTTCCCCATACTTTACAAAATGCTTCAGAAGCTTATCAGCACTTACATCAGCAGGAACGGGACTCACATAAATTTTCCGTCCAACGAAGTCCTTCACTGGCTGGGGTGGCGTCGGGCCGGTGCAGGCCATCTGACAGTTGACCATCCTGCTGCCGATTTTCTTGGTGGGCTCCTTCAAAGACCTCTGCGCGGCGTCCATATGCTTGAAGGTAACGAAGCCGTAGCCCTTGCATTTCCCGGTGGCTTTGTCGTTGATGACTGTGCAGTCCTCAATCTCGCCGTGTTCGGCAAAGGACGCTTTCACGATGTCCGATGTGGCGTCCCAGCCGAGGCCGTGGACAAAGATTTTCCTGTGCGCGAGGTCTTTGTCTGCGAGCTTTCGAATGCTTTTCAGTGTGTTTGGTTTTTTCATGGCGGCCTCGCAAAGTATGGCGATGAGCTGATCTTTGCTAAAGGGCTCCAGCAGCTTTGTAATTTCTCCCTCCCCCTCGTCCCCATTGTTGTTCTGTTCACTTTCTTGTGGTTCGACTTTTACGGACGCTTGCTCTTGAACCTTTCGCTTCTTCGCCATGGCTGCTGCTCCTGGTTGAGGCTTTTACAAACCCTAGAAACCCTCCCCTGAAATATAGTGTATACAATGATGAATTCTAAGACGTATTTGAAGAAACGATGGGTTTCAAAGGATTTTTTCAAATGAAATTTTAACTACTTTATATATCTGTGGCGTTGGGCGTGATTAGGGCAAAAGTAGTGAAATGGTTAATGATTATATAGGGTAGAAATTTGTTTCCTTCGCCAAAGTGTGTGTTAGTAATTTTTAGTGGTTAAAAAGAAAATTAAAAAGAGGAATAGGTGAATCTCTTGACAATGGTCCCTCACAACATTATGCAAATCAGGATCAAATTCATGATCTAGGTTGTATAAAGGGGAACGGTTAGTTAAGGTTGCATCAATGTATGAGTTATGATGTATGAGGGCAATTATGTCGAGATGTGTATTATATTCACATAATGGATTGAAGCATATTTGTCAATAAAAAAAATTTGTGATTAAAATTGATGCTCGTCCATATAATATTACAACGACTCTTGAAAGCAACATTCTATTTTAATGTAATATGGAATATTTTCTTAAACTATACAATGATATAATCAATCTTATCCATGTACTCAAAATAAAAATCCATTTGTATCTTGGATTTAAAGCAAAGCTTAGAAGGCATGCAATATCATTCCATTTTTTTCACTAATTCGCTATCTCAACAAAGCTATTGTACATTTGACAATAGATAGGCTTGGTCTAAAGAGGTTCGGCATTGTAGAGAGAACAAGAATTTCAAACCGAGTATGATAACTATACATTGTTTTAGTGTTTGCATCTATCTTTATTTTGTGAGCTAAGTTTGCAAACAAAACAAAAATGTGAAATATTGAATGAACAAATTTGTGCATATATATGTTTTATTCATCAAACCTATTGTTTCGTATGTGACTCCATTGGGTAATTTATATGGTTGATGCATTTGTCTTGGGCTTTCCTTGCAAATTTAACACAATAATAGTATTTAATTATTTTGCCCTTTTTGTTTGTGTTCATTTAATTGCTTAGTTTCTTTGTTTAGGTGATAGGACCTACAAAACATGAGCAAACGTGAAAAAAGGGGCACAAGATAAAATGGGAAAGGATGATCTACATAAGTCACAGTTATTATAGAGGGTGTGGCTCCATAATCATGAGCAAAGTTAATCGTCAATCCTAATTAAGTATCAATTGTGTTATTTATCGATAATTTGCGTGGATAAAAGATTTGAGGTCTTCAGATTTTACCATTGTTCCTCCTTTATTCATCTATTAATCATTCTTTTTATTGTTAAATTTATATTCAGAGTTATAAAGTTTGTTTAGCAAATCTCTTTTATGTATATTATGCAATAATAGCAATATATGATAAGACATCTCTTGAGGCATTTTCACCAATAGTTTGCATGTTATGTATATGTTTTCACAATTTCCATGTATGTTTACCAAGGATGTTTACCAAGGTAGGTGCAACTAACCTTTGTAAGTGGTTCAAATGCTAGCAGATGAAATGACTAGTCATTGTTGACTATGGCATCCCAAACATCTTCTCTCCCAGGGATGATTGTCTTTATATTTTGGTTGTTTTTTACAATATTAGAAAATTATGTGTCTAAGTAGCTTAAAACTATTTCTTTTTCTAATTTAGGAGCACAAATTTCACCTTTATCCTTGCATGCAATAAGGAAAGGGTTTCCAAACTATTATTGCAAAAAGAAAGAGTTGATTGTAGTTTTTTGTGTCTTAAATCTATTTTTTAATTAAGATACTTTTAGGGAATTAAATTATTGTCCAATGCCCATTAGTAAAACAACCCACCTCAACATAAGAATAAACCAAAGCTTGAGAGAAAAAGGTTGCCCAATTTCATAGTCCTCTCACACCATTCATTTGATAACAAAAATAGCAAAACAAAAAGATAACAAAACCAAGCTTTTTTATAACAAGAGATGCATTTGCGTCAAGTTCGTGTCGGTGTTGTAATTGTTATGTATTGTTCTTGCAAATGCATTGGTTGTTTTGATGTTTATTTAATGTAGTTTTGAGAACTGTCAATTATCATTTTATGTCAATTGAGAAAAACATTTGTCAAAGACAAAAGTGAAATGGATAGTTAATGGACGTAATAGATTGTGTTTTAAAAAAATGTTGAGCATAAAACATGCAATCAGGAAATAAGAAGCCTTCGACAATCTATTAACACAGCCATGAGTATAGAACGTTTGTGAATAATTATATAAATGTACGTAATTTGTATTAATAATGGCAAACATGAACATATGTAATTGATATAGCAATATGTCATATGCTATAGAAATAGTAAATGACTCAAAGTTTAATAAGTTGTTGTGCAACTAAAATATGTAGTAGGTCCAATAACAAATCGTGATCGTAAATACTGATTTCATGCCACATGATTTTAGATAAGAGATAGTAGCAACCCAGGTTGTAGAGATTCGTGGTTATTTTTGTTTGTTTCCCACTTGCTTCCTACAAAGTTTGTGTTCGGGTAGCTCTCATAAACATTATTTGATTATATAGGCAATTGCAAAATGTAGAAACATATAAGTTGTAATCTAGAGCAATAGTAAACAACATATATACCTTTTCATCTAATGTTTTGGTTACTAATGAATGGAAGTGGCCTTGATAATAACATTGTTTTGATTTAATGTGAAATGCCCTGATGTTGATAAGTCCCACAACATAAAAATAATTATTGATTTTTCTTCAAGATACTCTTCATATGTTACGTTTTGCAGATCAGGTAACAATAACTGAATAACAGATTTATTAACAAAACAATGCATTGTTTGTTTTTTATCGACTATCAGAATGGTTTTCAAATGTAATGAATATATATAGTTGACTTGTTCATCACATATTGTCTTTCCTTCAAGTGTGTCATAATTATCAAAATTATAATTGTGTTTTGGGCAAAATACAAGAAATGGATTAGACATTGCATTCACCACTTTTAAAGTTCCACCGACCTACAACATATGTTAAAATATCATTGTTATTAGAAGGGATATGTTGTTTCATTGTAATTTTTGAAATTTTAAAATAATTTTGAAATAATTACCTCAAACGTTGATTGTAGTATTCGTTTTAATTTGTGTATTGTTCTTTTGTTTGTCAGATTGAAAATAAATGTTGATTGTGTGTTTTACAATAATTTTTTACATAATTATTGGAAATTCAATTATGTGCACTTGGTCCTCCATTGTTGTAAAATGGTGTGTCAAACTCGGATGAAGTTGTAGTTTTTTTTTAATAAAGAGGTAAAAACTTTATTGAAAATCAGACACAAGAATTACAAAGAGAACCAGAGCCCCGAGGCCCCAAAAAAGAACCACCAAACTAGCCCCAGGTCATCTAGCTTCATAACCATCCATGTCCTCAGTAAAAATCTTATGCAAGTCCTGACAGTAATCTGCAGAGAGATGCTCCCAACCTTCAACTTTCCAATCACTACCATGTTCTGAAGCCCACTTGGCCAAACAATCAGCTGCTCTATTTCATTCACGAGAGATGTGGATGAAAGACAGTTGCTCCATTAAAGAACTAATTTGGAGAATCTGCTGAACAATCCCTGCCAACTGCCACTGAATCTCACTCACCTTCTACTCAATCAACAAGTTAACAACATTATGTGAATCTGATTCACAAATTACCTTCCTTCGTCCCAACTCCCAAGCACGCTCTAGGGCATAGAGAATCGCAAATCCCTCCATAAAATTATTAGACTGCCACCTTTATGCACCGAAAAGAGGAAAACTACCTCCCCCATGCTATTCCTGCCAACACCACCAACTCCAGCATGGCCCGGGTTACCCCTAGATGAGTCATCGGTGTTAATATTGATAAACTCATCCTGAGGGGGTATCCACCTTCCCACCCTTTGCACCTTGTTCATAGCCCGTCTACCTCTCTTGACACAAGTTGAGGCAGGAGACAACTCCTACAGACCAAACCTACTCACAATGTCTGCCTCATCTCTACCCAGAGGAAAATTCACCTCACATTTAGCTTCCATTATCTCCCAGATCATAGCAATGATCCTATTCCAAACTTGCTTAACAAACAATCTGACATCACGAAAGATCCTCTTATTCCTCTCAAGCCAGATCTACCATAGAATGGAGATGGGCCCAATATACTAGACAGTCTGGAGGAAGGAGGACAAGATAGGAGGTCTGCCCAAACTGCTCCAGAATTCCACCAGAGAATCTGCATGGACACAAGGATGCTTCCACACCCCCCACCAATAATGCCAAATAAGCATAGAGAAGGGGCATCTTGTCATGCCCAAACTTTTGGGCAAAAACAGAACAACAAAATCTTTTTTTGACAACATAAACTCACAAAATAATCTACATTTAAAACGAAATCAATTAAGTTTTGTCTTAACTAAGGTGTAAATAGAAGTGTTTACTAAAGCTGGAATGATTAACTCTATCAATGAAGTGATAATATTTAATGAAGACTAATTATTCTCTAAGAGGGTCATCGCAATTTAATTAGTTAATTTAATCAACCTAATTAATTTGCCGCTAATTAAAGTCGAGGGATATTTAAATATCTCAATTGCATTTAAAACATTCAAGACCAAAAATAATGATAATACTATCTTAAATTTAAAATTAATTAATTGGGCGCATGCAAATTCATTATTTAAATTTAACCAATAAGGTTACAAATTCAATAATGTTATTTACCAAATAAATCTAATTTATACTATAGCCAATTTTAATTTCCCCTAGACCTTCAAATTTCGACTATTAAATAATTTGGCCAAAATTGGCCTCATAGGCTAAAAATTCGTATAAAATAATTAATAATCTTCATTTACCAATTTCCCCCAAATTAAATTTAACTTGACATCCACATTTAATTAAATACAAAAATTATCTATGAAATGTCCTTATTAATAATCCTTGATAAAATTACGTCAATAATTGTGATATTAGAACTATATTAAATTAATCCCCCGATTTAATTTCAGCTAAAAGTGAAAGGGGTCTAATTATTACTTAAGCACTCATTAATATTAATTAATGAAATAAAATCAATTTGGTTTCAACTTAACCTCTTATATATGGTGTTAAATTAAATAATCTAGCTATACTAACTAATTATAATACTACAACTTACACCAAAAACCCTAAATTTAAAAGTTATAATAAAAACTATAATTCAAATCTCTCTTTTATTTTTATATGCTAACCCTAACCCAAATATGGGCTAGGGTTGCATTACTAATATACTTTTATTATTTAAATGCTAACCCTAACCCGAAATTGGGTTAGGGTTGCATTTTTATCAATTAAAATTATTTTCTTTTCCCTTTGTTTTAGTCTCTAGGGTTCTTTTTTTTTTTTTTATTTTTTTTATTTTTTTATGTGTGTGTGTGTTTGGTGGAGGCGGCGGTCGAAATGGAGGCAAGGCGATGGTTTTGAAGGGGCGAAGGTCTGAGCTCGCAGGGCAAGAGGCTCCCCTGACACCACTGTGATTACCCACAGCGGCGACCGTGAGCCGACCACTGTGATTACCCACAGTGGCGGCCCTGTGCCGACCACTCTGGTTAACCACAATGGTGGCCCGTGCCGTCCACTATGTGTAAACATAATGGCGACACTGGTGACACCTTTCTGCATCGTCCACTGTGTGTAAACACAGTGGTCCGGCCCATGTGCCGTCCACTGTGTGTTAACACAGTGGTTCAGCCTCTAAGGAAAAAAAAAAAATTTTTGGTTATATATATATATATTTCTAGAGTTAGAATTTTTATCTCTTTTTTTTACATGCAGGAAGTAGCAAATTAGTGACAACATGTAACAGATACACATTCACTTCTTCTTTTTTTCTTTTGCAAAATGTGATCTAGTTAACATGCATACAAATATTCTTTTAGTTAGATTAAATAGATTTTTATTATGCATCATTAACAATATTATGACTGTCAGTTTTAACAGTTTGATAAATATATCAACCAGTTCATTTCCTCTTTTAAAATTAAACATAGATCTATTAGTAATTTTCTGGTTTTCTAAGTCTGTGTATGCATATATTTAAAAAAAAAAAAAACACATAACAACAGACTTTCTAAACTAACAGATTTATTTAATAGCATTTCTCTTCATTTTAACTTCTAATAGATAACTATAGGAAAGAGGTAAATTTAAATTTGTCTACTTTAGCTTTCTGTTCTTTTTTAAAGTAGAAAAATGACAGTAATAAATACAATAACAACAACATTTAAATAGTACAGAAAAACACTTAAAACATTATCATTTCATTTTCTGCATTTCTTTTTTTTCTTTATATAAATTACAGAGATAAATAGATGACAGATTTTAGTTAAAAGACAGCAGCACAATACATTTATTTTCCTTTGCAATTGATACAAAACGGAGTTAACCAAATGCACTCTTTTTTATTTATTTAAAATGATCCATACATCAATAAAATACATCTTAAGGCTCAGTCAATAATACAGATTCTAAATCATTTTACAATATATTTACAGTAGAAAAACTCTTTCCTTTCCCATCCTTTCTTTACAACAAATACAAAAATTACATTCTTTTTTTCTTTTCTTTTTGGAATTAAAATAAAATCAGCCACTCCTAGCTTTCCTTTGTTGGCATTTTTGATGTTCATGTTGTGATTGTCATTGATGGACACACACTTGCATTAAGATCCTCTTCATATGTGTGAGTTAGAGCACAACCGGTATTTGTTCCAACCGGTATGTTGTATTATAGTCTTTAGACTATTGATGTTTTGCAGAATGTGTTTATCGATCTGAAGCAGCATGTCGACCTCAAGTGGTTCATGGATACCAAGCTGTACGAGGGATTAAAGTGGCATAACACATTTTTACTAGTCTTCATTTTGACAAACCGGCAACCAATATTTTGTATGAACCGGTAATACTCTGTGATGAGTTACCAATCGACATTTTGTGATGAGTTACCATCCACCAATCGTTTGATGGTGCTTTTTGTGTCATGTTACCAGATATGTCAAGATGCATTGAACCTAGAAAATTGTATTGTAATCCTATTGGACCTACGTGAAATCAGATTCCTTTATAAGGACATCATGTCTAGGGTTCGAAGGTTGTTGTTGTTGAGGTTGATGTTGTTGCTAGGGTTCAAGGTAACTGAAGAGTTAGAGAGAGTATGAATGTGTAGAAGACTGAAGTAATGTTGTAATGCATTAAGATCGAGCTATCAAGGATCTAATCAAGCAATCTGTGCTATTTGCTAGATCACTTGTTGATTACTCACATCTTCGACAAGTCTGTAGCCCTTAACCGGGTAGGCCCAAAAGCCTCTTGTAAATCCTCTAACAAGGTGGTTCACATCTGTGGATCTAAAATCCTCTAGCAAGGTAGTCTTTAATCGGACTTATCTCCTAATAGAGATTGAGATTCCTAACAGGATCTGTTATGGTAAAGAACGTTGTAAGACCTTAACTGGTTTGGTTTCTATTCTGCAAATAGTTACTTGTGAGTCCCATTTCACCGTGGTTTTTCTCATTTGGGTTTCCACGTCAAAATCTCTTGTGTTATGGTGTTTGTGCTTCCGTGGGTGAATGCATTATTAGCTATTTGGTTTGCATGTTTGTTAACTGGTTTGTCTGCTAAATTGTTTTACCGGTTTACTGTCAGTCTTGCAAAGTGTTTAAGTGCAAATATTTTTGGTATACTAATTCACCACCCCCTCTTAGTATTCATCAATTGGTATCAAAGCCTACCTTTCTATAAGTTTAACCACTTGGAAAGAGATATGGGGGAATACACCTTGAGGGAACTTACTCAACGACTCACTCAGTCTGAGCAAGCCTATGATGAACTTATGGTCAAATACAAGGCATCTCAAGCAAAAAGGAGAGAACATGCAAAAATGCTGATGGAGCTATCTAAAAATAGTTCTGCAGATGAAGCAGACATGGAAGCCCTAATTGCAGAAGTAAACAAGTTGAATGAATCAAACTCCAACCTGAGAAAGGAGTTGGAAGGACTGACTATCTGGATGTGTCAAGAGCTTGAGAACCGGAGGAAAGCTGAAGATCTGGTGAAAGAAAGAGATCATGAGATCTCCAAGTTGAAACAAGAGATCAATGCCCTAACTGCTCAACTCCATGCTAGAAAAGTGGAAAAGGACGACATACAAGGTGAACTGAACAGTGTCATCTCTGAGAATGAAAACCTGATGGAAGCAAATGTTGCTATTTCCAAAGAACTCTCTGAGTCAAAGGAAATACTTGCTAAGTTCAACAAAAGTACTGTCAAGCTTGAGCAAAAGCTTGAATTTGCCAAACTGGTCAAGAATACCAATGGACTTGGTTATTTCGGTCATGAGGAAGGTGAGACCTCTGGTACAAATGTTGGAGCATCAAAGAAACAACTGACATCAAAGGATAAAGATAAGCAAAAGTTTAAACATGTTTGTTTTAACTATCTTAAAGAAGGACATACTGCAAATGTGTGTAGGAGTAAGGCTTACAACAATTTTCCTTATTTCCTAAATGATAAGCCTAGATCCTATAGATTCAATGGTAACTGTTATGCATGCAACAAGTATGGGCATAGAGCATTTGAATGCAGGTCTGTCATGAATGACACTGGAAGATATCCTCAGAGGACCCAAGGAGTTGGTCCTGAACCTTTTGAGAACCGAAATCACAACCGTTTTAATGTCTTCAATCATTAGCCAAGAAGTGGTGGCTATCAAACGGCAACCAGATGGAGAGCAAATTGTATGACCTGTCATGGTCATGGTCACACTGCTGCAACATGCAAAAAAAAGAATAGAAACATGAACAATGGACCTTGGAGAGCACCTAGATTGGTCTGCTATCACTGTAACGAATCGGGTCACATTGCCGGATTCTGTAGATCAAGAAAGAACATATCTGATGATATACCGGTCACTCCAGAAGGAGACATTGATGTTGACACCGTTCAAGTGGATATGAACAAAACCTGGAAGAAGAAACTAGTGGTGTTACAAGAGGAACCAGTTTCTGCACCTAGTGTGGAAATATCAAAACCGACAAACTAAGCCTCAGAAAAGCTTAGGAGGAGCAAACGACGAAATGTTTCTAACCCCTGGTTTACACCGGTAAAATACCTTAACCGGTATGTGATACCTGTCGCTTAGCAGAAGACCAAAAACGGTAAAAAGGCAAATTAGGGTTTACGCCCTAATAGAGGAGCATTAATGACGGTAGGTGAGAGATATGTTTAAAGGCATTTTTCAAATCATTTCTCGCTATTTGTTTTCGAGCGAAGAAAAAGTTTTTCAAAGAGCAGAGCGACGAAGAGGCGATTTGAGCTGAGATCTTGAGAAATTGACAAACTACGAAGGAGATTCAAATTCAAACTGCAAATGGTCAAGTGGAGAACACAAAGCAGTGATTCAGCAACCGACGAAGTGTGGAGTGAAGGAGAATCGGAAAGCCCTAAATTCACGTGTTTTAAAAAGGTATTTCTCGAAGTTCTTAAAGTTTCTATCATGGCTTCCGCATCTCATACCAGTTCTAGTGCATCTATTGAATCTGAAAGTTTTATTCAACGAAAGTCCAAGTATAATGCTCTATCACAAGTTCCAGCTGGTGTGATAGTAGAAGAGGGAATTTATGACTACATAGACTACAAGATTGAAGACCTAGGGTCTCTAGCTATCCACTCCCAGTTAGGTTTGTTTTGTGGCAAGGATAAGAAAATCAAACTGGATTATAATATCTTGGAGAAGAAGAAACTCCACAATGTTGTCTATTTCCTGGAAGATTTTACAGAAGATCACATAAGGATCATTTTGAGCAGAGTTCATGGTGACAAGATGTACCTGGAGAGGATGCATGATATTACGCCGCAGGCAATTCATGCAGTCACCAGTTTCTGCAACACTGGGGAAGTGTCAGCCCTAAGAACGGTAAGCAAAACTGAAATGGCCAAGCTCACCGGTTCGACGAGTGACTCATGAGGCATGACAGTAAATTCTATCAAGGATGATCTAGTGAAGTATGCGTGTATGATGATTGGATACCGGACATTCTCAGCCAACAAGATTAACTCTGTATCTGCTGCAGCAGTAAATGCCGCTTACCGGATGATAAAGGAGGATGCATTATTTGATCTGTGCACCGGTATGTAGAGACAACTCCTATTGAATCTGAAGGCGATCAAACAGGATAATGCACTTAGGTTTGAGTTTGGACAACTACTGGTTGGGTTGTTCTTCTATTTCCAAGGCTACTTCCTAGGAGTAGGAGATGTTCAGTGGTCTGGTGATCAACTAGTAACCAGGCAAATCAAGGAAAGCATTGAAGCACTTGGAACCGGTTACCTTGATATTCTGAACAAGTAATTTGATGAGTTTAGAAGGAAGATGAGCCAAAGAGTGAGGATATCAGGTGACATCGTCAAGAAATATGAAGACGATATCTGCTTCACCATCCAAGTAGATAAATGTATAATGGAGGCTGTTGAGCCTAGACAGGAAGAAGTAGAGCCAATGGGCTATGAGGTGATGTACGATATGGTAGAAGGGTATGCCTCTACCCTTATTGCCTCACTGCTTGATCCTAAGGCGAAGAGAACCGACACCTACCTAGAGAGGATAACACCAGTTGAGGAACCACCAACAAAGAAAGGAAAAGAACCTGCAGTAAAGAAGGCAAAGGCAGTGCCTGCAGCATCCGCACCGGTTACTACTGCGACTCCAAAAGTGACCAAGCGGTCACCAGCCAAAAAGAAACCAGAAGCAACACCAACTAAAGTCTTCGAGAGGAAAAGGAAGACAAAAAGCAACTCTCCGGAATCAGATGAAATTGTGTCTAAGGAGCAGCCCAAGAAGGCAAGACAGACAAGAAAGAAAACAAAGAATGAACCGACATCATCTGCACTGGTAAATATTGATATCTCCTCCTACAAACCTTTGACACATTGTCAAAGAACTATCAAAAACATTGGGAGAAAAGTATTGAATGATTCAATTGATTATTTTGATGACTTTAATGATGATGAAAAGGAGGCTGTGGAAAAAGAAATAATTCAATATTTATGTGTTAATGACCGGTCCCCTTCAGAAATTAGATCTGAAACACCGGATTTTTGTATAAGTCCTTAGACAATAAATGGCGCATTGCCATAGAGCAGGAACAGGAAATGAGAGAAAAAGTTTTTGCTGAACATTCTCCTGATGTATCAAATTCGGAACTGTTCGATGTGATGAACAAATACAAAGGTCTTTTCTTCATGAGAAGAAGAAGACTCCTGTTACTGGAAGGAAAAGGTAAGGAAGTGCTCAAGGATTCACACACTCGTGCTCTAGATTCTCTAAAGATGCATCGAGTGGCTGGAACCAACTGACAAGCTGAGAAAGAACCGGTTATATCCAAACTAGATGAAGCATTTGATGATGAAGGAAATCTGGTTGTTGAACCAATCGACACCATTGATGTCGATTCTTTGGACGCTGAGGATGTTACCCAAGAGATACCATTTGAGGCAATAGGATAGGAGCATTAGGTTGAATAGGAGAAGAAAGCTGAGGACAAACAAGAAGCGGCGAAGGAAGAGGCCGAGCAGAGGAAGAAGGATGAAGAAGAGAAGCATAAAAAGGAAGAAGAAGAGAAGCGGAAAAAGGATGAAGAGGAGAAAAAGAAGAAAGATGAAGAAGAGAAGAAGAAGAAGGAAGAAGAAGAAAAGAAGAAAAAGGATGAAGAGGATAAAAAAAAGAAAGATGAAGAGGAGAAGAAGAAGGAGGAAGAAGAAGAAAAGAAGAAAAAGAATGAAGAGGAGAAGAAGAAGAAGGAAGCAGAGAGGAAAAATAAGGAAGAAGAAGATAAGGAACAGGAGAAGCAAAAGGAAGTAGAAAAGAAAAAGGCTAAGGAAGACAAGGAAGCAGAGAAGAGGAGAGAAGCGGAGAAGAAGAAAGCGGAAGAGGACAAGGCAGGAGAAGTGGTGAAGAGCACTCGGATGGAGACTCCGAAGGCAACCGGGAGTCAAGCTAAACCAGCTGATCTCACCAGTCCTATAGATATCCAGTCTGCAAGTGAAACGGAGCTAATGCAGAGCATCAAGGTAGCTCAAGAGTGCCTTGAAATCATTCAACGAAAAAAGGAGCAGGATGTAATCCAAGTAGCTGTAGATACGCTTACCGGTTTGATACCCGGTACAAATCTTCCAAACACTGATTCATCACTAGCTAGACTTAAGCTCCTATGCACAGTAGTAGATGATCAGGTGCAGAGCCTTGAAGAGGCAGTAGAGGCTAATGTCAAGAAGGAGCATCAAAAATCTCTTAATATAGCTCTGGTGAAGAAGTTGAATGAGCTTCAAACTGAACTGAAGAAAGAACAAAAGGATATAAGGGATGCTTTGGATGAGGGAAATCTGCTACTTAGCAAAATCTATCAACCCCATCTGTTCTATGATGATGTGCTAGCTCAGAAGCAAAAGCTTCAAACAGACTTACAGTCCTACATGAGCACATTCAAGATGCCTTATGATTCCTTTGCAACTTATGGGCAAACCGTTCACCGGTTTCACATCCAGTCAGCCAAAATTGAGCAAGAGATCAACACACGGTCTAGAGATTTGCAGGAGCTACAACTGGTTCTACTCCCACGTCTGCAAATTCTTCAAAAGTGTTATCTGAACCTGGATGCCTTGACAGTTACACAGGAGATGAGCACAGTTGATGCCATGGAAGAACAGGTCTCCCGGATGCAAACAAAGAAAGAAGTAGCCACCTCCCTACTAGAGTCCTGGTCTCGATCGATGAAACAGTTCTTGCAGGACTATAAATCTGTTTTTGACAAGTATTACTCCTTGTTGTCATAAACTTTTATTATTTAATATCAAATGGAAACAGGGTTGTTCAGCGATACTTTGTCATTGTTGGCAAAGGGGGAGAAGTACTCTATCTATTTTGGAGAAGTATAGGGGAGAAGTATCTGGATTTAAAATTTTGCTATATGCTTTGATATATGCTCTGATATCTCAATGTTTATGCTCTATATGCAAAATTGTTATACATCATATTGTTAAAGGGATAGTGTATATGCTTAGGGAGAGCAATTTTGGTAATGGCATGTTTTTGTTGTAAAACACTTAGATGTCAAAATTTTATTTTCCTAAGTGTTGCCATTAATGCCAAAGGGGGAGATTGTTGGCATTTTTGATATTTATGTTGTGATTGTCATTGATGGACACACACTTGCATTAAGATCCTCTTCATATGTGTGAGCTAGAGCACAACCGATATTTGTTCCAACCGGTATGTTGTATTATAGTCTTTAGCCTATTGATGTTTTGCAGAATGTGTTTATCGATCTAAAGTGGCATGTCGACCTCAAGCAGTTCGTGGATACCAAGCGGTACGAGGGATTAAAGCAGCATAACACATTTTTACCAGTCTTCATTTTGACAAACCGATAACCGGTATTTTGTATGAACCGATAATACTCTATGATGAGTTACCAATCAACATTTTATGATGAGTTACCATCCACCGATCGTTTGATGGTGCTTTTTGTGTCATGTTACCAAACATGTCTAGATGCATTGAACCTAGGAAATTGTATTGTAATCCTATTGGACCTACATGAAATCAAATTCCTTTATAAGGACATCATGTCTAGGGTTCTAAGGTTGTTGTTGTTGAGGTTGATGTTGTTGCTAGGGTTCAAGGTAACTGAAGAGTTAGAGAGAGTATGAATGTGTAGAAGACTGAAGTAATGTTGTAATGCATTAAGATCGAGCTATCAAGGATCTAATCAAGCAATCTGTGCTATTTGCTAGATCACTTACTTGTTGATTACTCACATCTTCGACAAGTTTGTAGCCCTTAACCGAGTAGGCCCAAAAGCCTCTTGTAAATCCTCTAACAAGGTGGTTCACATCTGTGGATCTAAAATCCTCTAGCAAGGTAGTCTTTAATCGGACTTATCTCCTAACAGAGATTGAGATTCCTAACATGATCTGTTATGGTAAAGAACGTTGTAAGACCTTAACCGATCTGGTTTCTATTCTGCAGATAGTTACTTGTGAGTCCCATCTCACCGTGGTTTTTCCCATTTGGGTTTCCATGTCAAAATCTCTTGTGTTATGGTGTTTGTGTTTTTGTGGGTGAATGCATTATTAGCTATTTGGTTTGCATGTTTGTTAACCGGTTTGTCTGCTAAATAGGCCTAGGCTTGATTCTCCATAATGTTTCCATGGTCGCATGGATAATTTTCCTGTGCATCTCAATTACACATTAGTACTTCCCAATAGCCTCATATAATATTAAACACATAATAAGAATACAAATCAATCACTCTGCATCAATTGACATCATACAAATCAATTTACCATATAACAAGGCAAATCCACCTAAGCAATTATCATAATCCTCATAAATTTAATCCATTCATAAGATATGCATCATATTTCTAACATCATAATAAAGTCCTGCAAATCAAATAATGACATACACCATCTCAATGCTATCCTATTCTATAATCTTATACAATTCTATATCCACAATGCATAGAAATGAAGCATCAATATATCAATGTTATCCAATTCCTGGGATCATATAAAGTTCTATATCCATAATACATAAAAATAAGGCATCCATAATAGTTCCAACATGAAAATCACTGAAATGCTAGGATGGATCGGGGTAGGGCCTCACACCCTCCCCCTCTAGGCATGAACTTCCTCCTGGAGTTCATCAAAAAGATGAGGGTATTGTGATCTCATACATGTTGCATCCTCCCATGAAGTTGTAACCTCATCATAGCAATCCCACTGGACCCTAACATGGTCCAGCTCTTGACCTCGAAGGGCCAACGTCCGGTGAGCCAAAATGCGAATGGGCTCCAAAGCTAGCTACCCGTCTGACTCCACCTGCAAGGCATCCCAATCTAAAATATGAGATTTATCATAGATATACTTCCTCAAAACTGATACATGAAACACATCGTGGATGCGTGACAAGCTAGGTGGCAAAACTAGGTGATAAGCAACTGGTCTTATCCTCTCAAGGGTCTCAAATGGTCCGACAAAGCGAGGTGTGAGCTTAGAACCCTTTTCATAACAGATTGGACTCTTATGCGACCGCACTCTCAGGAAAACTTTGTCCTCGACCATGTAACTTCGGTCTATCCTCTTTGCATCTGCATACTTCTTCTGCCTATCCTATGCCTCTCTAAGGCGTTGTCTAATCAAAATTACCTGTTGCTCCATATCAGTAACCATCTCAGGACCTATGGCCACTCTATCCTCAATACGGTCCCAACTTAGAGGTGTCCTGAAAGGTCTGCCATGCAAAGCCTGAAAAGGTGGCATCCCCAAAGAAGTGTGATGCCCATTATTATAGGCAAACTCTACTAAAGGAAGGTGCTCCTCCCATATGGTTTGATGATCCATGATGTACATGCGGAGCATATCCTCTAACACCGGGTTAACCCGCTCTATCTGTCCATCTGTTTTCGGGTGATAGGCTGTGTTGAAATTGAGCTTGGTGCCCATTGCTGCCTGTAATGCCTTCCAAAAGGAAGAAGTGAAGAGGGAATCCCTATCAGAAATAATCTTGCGTGGAACGCCATGAAGCCTGACAATGTCTCGCAAGAACACCTGTGCCACTGTTGGTGTTGTGAAGGTAGTCTGGACTGGTGAGAAGTGGGCCACTTTGGTCAACTTGTCAATTGTCAGCAAGATAGCATCATGGCGACAGGATGACACGGGAAGACCAATGATGAAAACCATGGATATAGTATCCCACTTCCACTTTGGTATAGCATGGGACTAGAGCAACCCACCAGGATGGCGATGCTCTGCCTTGACTCTCTGACACTCAAGGCATCGGGCTACTAACTCAACAATAAACTGCCACATACCTGGCCAACGATATAACTGCCTCAAGTCTGCATGCATCTTCT